>NC_045767.1:99872752-100181010 GCF_008692025.1 Phocoena sinus | reverse complement strand
GAATACAGCTAATATTCTTTTCTAATATTCTTCTCTTATCATTCTAAGACATATTTTCTTTTCACATTTTATCATCTCTGATTGAAATCAGAAATGTCTTATAATCAATAGTCGACCTCAGTTTAATTGGCAGCATTTTTTATTTCTTAATGGAACATAAAATATTAGTGTGACATAATTGATGAAGTCTTAGATTTGATGAAATATATTAAGTGGCTTGTGTGAACAAGAGCAGATATTGCCATAGAATACTCAGGGGTTCCATTAGGTGGACTCTGGAGGGCAATGAGGGTACCACCATGGGACAGCAGAGCCCATGTCTGTACACTGCATACCACTTGTCAATTTAGCCAATATTTTAAGGTGAAAGAGCTGTTATGGATTTTGGTGGCAGAATATGTCTCAATTTAATAACAGTATAATTGAGAAGAGTGTTAGATAGGGTAGCAACTTTTTTGAATATGTAATAATAATTTCTATAAAGCATAAAACAATGGCCCTATCTTCTGAGATAAGCATAGTAAACTTAATAGGAATTAATAGAGTGCTTTATTGTCACTTGACAACTTCCTTACCAAATTCACCATAAAACTAAATTATATATCTCTAAGAAAACTCAATCAATATCATAGCCAAGTCATGATGTTATTTTGTGTAACTTCAAGCCAGCAATAAATATCTTTTGATTTTTTGATTTGCTCTAAGTGTCTGAAATGAAGTGAAATACTACCTGAAAGCAACTAGTTGACATCTTCCATTTTATTCTTAAGTTTTCTTAAGTCTTTGAATTCAGTCCTCCCAGGAATATTTTTTACCTTAAGAAATTTCTGGCTATAGTTTTACTGTTTTTCAGTTAATGCAAATGACATAATGACAGGATCATATGTATTATTTATAAATGGATAAGAAAATGAGCTTTATCTTTGGCATGAATGATTCCTGCCCTAAAATAAGGAAGAATGTTATATTACTAAAGATTTGTAATAATGAGAAAGTTACTGAGAAAGGTGTTGAATTATCCTTTCTTTCAAATAGAATTTACATATCTATTACTTAGAATTTACCTACTATAGTTAGGGAGAAAAAAGTGAGTTCTAAATCCTCAGTTAAATCATAACTATGTTTTAATTCAATGATAGACATTCATTTACCAAAATCTGTAGTAGGTGGGACTCTCAGAAATAAAGAATAAAGTTTGTCTTCCCTGAATTATGTAACTTAAATCAAAATTGGGCACATCAAACATATTCCAAATTAGTAATATATTACACTCCTTCTTAAATATGTTCAGACATGGGGATTAAAGAGGGATTTTTCCATTAAGCTAAAAAGCAATGATAAAGCACAATAAGCCAATCCCAGATTCATATTTATTTTATTTATTTATTTATTTTTATTTATGCTTTGGCTGTGTTGGGTCTTCGTTGCTGCACATGGGCTTTCTCTAGTTGTGGCGAGCGGGGACTACTCTTTGTTGCGGTGCCTGGGCTTCTCATTGTGGTGGCTTCTCTTGTTGTGGAGCACGGGCTCTAGGCAAGCGAGCTTCTGTAGTTGTAGCACGCGGACTCAGTAGCTGTGGCTCACAGGCTCTAGAGTGCAGGCTCGGTAGTTGTGGCGCACGGTCTTAGTTGCTCACAGCATATGGGATCTTCCCGGACCAGGGCTCAAACCCATGTCCGCTGTACTGGAAGTCAGATTCTTAACCACTGTGCCACCAGGGAAGCCCCCAATTTCATATTTAAAAGTCTGTCCTTAATAATAAACATAACAGTAGAGTGGAATGAAATTCTACTCAGTTAATAGCAAAAGATTGCCTTTCTCTGAAACTAAGATCAAATTCAAGAAAATGGGAATTCCAGATTTATTTGTAATTTGGATAATTATCTAAATGGATTTGAGTTCTGTGATTATTCTATGGATCATCCTAATCTTAGCCATCTTCACTCATTAAGGTATTCACTGAAAATATTTAATATTTAAAATCACTGGTGTGACATTTCCGATATTTGCTCTCTCTTTCTCCTTAGCATGTATATTTTCAGGGTGTGTGTGTGTGTGTGTGTGTGTGTGTGTGTGTTTATCTATGTTAACCATGAGAAGATAACAACTCTATCCACCACTCCAAACCCACTTGATTTCCCACTCAACCCTTGACAGTCACTGACGAATGATGGAATCCAGTTTAATTATAACTTTTTGATGTCTGTTCTATGTTAGTACTCTTCTCTTGGCTCAATAGCATTCTCTTATGTGTGTTTTTATTCAAATTACTTAGTTTTAACCTATTTAGGTTCATACCCCTCTTTGGAATTACCATGAAATCTGAGGACAGGTTCCTTTCCAGAATACTGTTAAGTTCACACAGACTAACTCTCCACAGAAACTCAATGGGTGTGTGGCATTTAACATAATGGAAGAGACAGGTGAGATGAGAGTGATGGGTCTATGGCACATGGACAGCATACGTTCACTTGATTTTTGCGAGAAGGTGACACAGCTGTAGCC
Organism: Phocoena sinus; assembly: GCF_008692025.1. Lineage (NCBI taxonomy): Eukaryota > Metazoa > Chordata > Mammalia > Artiodactyla > Phocoenidae > Phocoena > Phocoena sinus. The sequence continues at coordinate 100,178,505 of NC_045767.1, read as the reverse complement.
CTTTTGCTCTAAGAGAAGAAAGAAATGCAGACCTTCATGTGAAATCTCCAGAATTTTGAATGTGAAAAACTAATTCAATTTTAAACATAAGATAGGCCAAACTGACATATTTTGGAGCCCAGAGTAGCTAGTGAGCCCTTCAGGCATGCAACCCCTGCCCAGGGAATCCAGCTAAAGACCCCTTCTCTCAACAATAGAATTGCTACAGCCATTCCCAGAAGAGCCATTCCCACCTGCCTTAAAGAGAGGGTGGAACTGACAGCAACAGGTTTCAATTCAGTAACTTGTAGGTGATATTTAGAGATGCCTCTAATCAGATGGATTTTCTCATAATCTCAAATACACAATCCAATATTTCTGATGTGTTCTGTTCCCACAGGTTCTCTCATCTCTCAAATATCTTCCAAATTCACAGGGTACACGCACAATATATCTTTACTTAGGACCTATCATTTCCTGGCTCTGTGCTAGGCACTGGAGATACAATGAAAATAAACACAGCCCTTCCCTTGCAGGCAATCACAGACTACTAGGACTAGAGATATACAGAGAATTCATCGTATGATGTCTGTGATATTGTAATAAATGAAATAGCAAGGTACGATAGAAACATGAAAACGAAATGGGGCAACTCTCTGTGGGAATTCATGAAAGATTTCACAGAAAAGCAAATCCTTGGGGAGAAGTCACCAAGCAGAGAAGGAGAGGATGTATGTTCCAGACTGAGGGAGGATAATGGGTGATAGCAAAGAGGAGGGAAACAGAATAGAGCACTACAGTGCTTTGGAAAGCATCAAGGGGCTTTACATGGCTAGAGTGAAGGTTCAGGATTGTACTTACAGAGACGGGTGGGGGCCTTGAATGCTCTGCTCTGCGTGCCATCCGAAAGAGTTGAGTTTTTCCTGTTCAGGATGGATAGAAGTAGGGTAGTGAAATGATAACTTCAGGATATTCAAATAAGACTCCATATGATCCAATTCTTCCTGGTAGTTAGGCACTCTGAGTCTCATCATAGGCCATCCCCACTCAAGGTGGCCCATCTGTATACGAAGAAATGTGTACGAGCAGTTTGGTCCCGCACCCTATGCGGTTTAATTTCCTTGAGGCTGCTTTCAAGCTGGCAGAACCAAAACAGCAGCAAACTGTATTTTCAGATTAAACAGAATTAAGGGAGGAAAAAGAAAGGAAATTAAAAACAGGTGTATCTGCTCTCAGTGAGAGAAGAAAGGAGTAAGTTAAGCTAGTCCACATGGAGAGACATTTGAAATGGAACTCAAGAACTGGCCTCATATAGAGACACAAGAACCTGAACTCCTTTGCTCTGCCTGATTACTTCTGCAATAACTTGCTAGTTTTATTTAGGAATCTCTCTAGTTGGGGAGGGAGTCTCTTATGTCCGTCAAGTACCAGCAGTATATAAATGAAATAGCATTATAAAACAACAGACAGATATCTGCACCTATGCATATTAATGATGTGTTAATTTCCTGCTGTGGTTCAGAATTCATAATGAGCTTTCTTTCTGCCATGTGCACAGTGGCACAGTATAGGTAACATGTGTGCAATCACACCTTTAAAATAAATGCAGTCCATTAATCAAATATGGCCCAGGGTAGCAGGGAAAAGAAATCTTGAAAATGTGATTTTTATTTTATTGCTTACCCCTCCATGCAAGTTTTGGCTCCTGGCCACTGACGGAGAGCTATTCCATGTGGCAAGGGACCTGAAGCTGACTGTAAGGAAACCTGCTGTGTTTCTTCAGTTTCTTTTTAAAACTGAACACGGCATTTTAAAAATCAACTGAGTTCAGACTCTTTCTTCCATGCACATAGCTGTGTAGTAATAGAGCCCAAATCCTGGTCCAAGAGAAGCTGTGTTATAGCATAAAGGGGAAGAGAGATCACTGCAAGAGCCAAAACCATTCCTTCAGTCCCATTCACATACTTGAAAAACTAAGAATTGTCCCCTCCCTGCCAGGTCATGCTTTTCTGCTGCCTTTCCAAAAGCATGGGTCTTCCCTATAATTTTTTTACCACTATGCAAGGAAACTTGTCACTTCAGAAATCCCAGGACTTCCCTGGTGGCGCAGTGGTTGAGAATCTGCCTGCCAATGCAGGGGACACGTGTTCGAGCCCTGGTCTGGGAAGATCCCACATGCTGCGGAGCAACTAAGCCTATGCGCCACAGCTACTGAGCCTGCGCGACTGGAGCCTGTGCTCTGCAACAAGAGAAGGCTGCGACAGTGAGAGGCCTGCGCACTGCGATGAAGAGTGGCCCCCGCTCTCCGCAACTAGAGAAAGCCCTCGCACAGAAACGAAGACCCAACACAGCCAAAAATAAATAAATAAATAGATAAATTAAAAAAAAAAAAAAAAGAAATTCCAAATCTTTCAGATTATTGCCTGCAAAATCATATGTGGTTGATATCTAGGCTGGAGTTCACAAAAAAACTTTGCTTGAAATTTGTATGTTAAGTGAGATTGCACAAGTCTAAGAGGAAAAATGCATAATGACATAATCTTTCCACCTATTTGTCTTCATTTTATTCTAAGAAATGAAATTGCAGTCAAAAATATTATAGTTAACATTAATATTATATAATAGAATCATTATATATCATATATGAAATATCATAGTGCATAATATATTTACAAGTAATTACAAGTCACATAATTATATGTGTAACTGATAGAATAAGCAGACAAAAAACAGTAAGGCTATAGAAGATTGGAAATTAGACTAATAAACCTGAACTAATTGACATGAGAGTACTACATCCAATAAATGCAATTTATACATTCTTTCCAAACTTACATAGAATATTTTTACCAAATTTTGCTAGTTGGTTAGCCAAAAAGTAGACTTCAATGCATCCCAAAGACTCTTAATCATTCAAAATATATTCTTTTAGCACAACAGAATTAAAGTAGAAATCACTAATAAAGGAATAGCTTTTAAAAACACAAATGTTTGGAAATTAACCCAGGCACATATAATTAACTGAAGGAAATTACAAAGAAGAAATTACAATGAAAATTAGAAGTATTTTTGACTTAAATATATATATATATAATATATTAAAACTTGTGGGAAGAATTCCCTGGTGGTCCAGAGGTTACAACTCTGCTTTCACTGCTGAGGGCCCAGGTTCAATCCCTGATCAGGAAACTAAAATCCTGCAAGCCACACTGTGTGACCAAAAAAAAAAGAAAAATCTTGTGGGATATAGCTACAACTGTGTAGAGAGGACAACTTATTGCCTTATTTACACTTACTAGAAAAGTTGAAACTTAGTGATCTAAATATCAATCTCAACAAGTTAAAAGAGCAGCAAATTATGTATGAAGGAAGTAAAAATAATAAAGATAACAGCAGACGTTAACTAAATAAAAAACATATTTGCAGGACTTCCCTGGTGGTCCAGTGGTTAAGACTCCACCCTCCCAATGCAGGCGGCCCAGGTTCAATCCCTAGTCAGGGAACTAGATCCTGCAGGCTGCAACTAAGGGCCTGCATGCTGCAACTAAAAGATCCCACATGCCACTACTAAAAAAAAAAAAGATATCGCATGCCAAAACTAAAAGATCCTGCATGGTACAGCAAAGATCCCGCATGCCGCAACTAAGACCTGGTACAGCCAATAAATCAACAAGCCAAAAATTAGTTTTTTGAAAAATAAACCTATGGAAGATAAAATTGATAAATCTCAGGAAAATTGATCAAGAAAAAAGAAAGTAAAAATTATCAGTATCAAATATGAAAAAAGGGACATCATTACATACCCTACAGAAAGTAAAGACAAATACAAGGATATCTTTAAAAATCTATACTTTGCTCGCTTGTGCAAGTGCATGTGTGTGTGTGTGTGTGTGTCATTCCTTTCTCTGAATTAAAAGGATAAAATATAAACATCTATGGTCCAAGGTCAAAAAAAATGTACGCTAACATTTAATAATATAGATGAAATGGATAAAATCCTAGAAAAACACACCTTACCAAAAGTGACACAAGAAGAAAAATAAAATCAGAGCATATATATATAAATAAATATATATATATATATATATATATATATATATATATATATATATATATATATAAAACCTTCCCTTAAAGAAATCTTCAGGCTCAGATGGCTAGCAGTGAATTCTTCTTACCATTTAAGGAAGAAATAGCACCAATCTTAAAATCTTCTAGAGAATTAAAAACTGAAAATAGCCTGCAATTCAATATTAACAAATTGAAGCCAAGTACTATTTTTTAAGGTTAATACATAATGATCAAATTGAGTTTCTTGCAGGAATAAAAAGATAATTTGATGTTTGAAAAATCAATCAACAAAATTCACCACATTTACAAAATAAAGGGGAAAACTCATATGGTCATTAATAGGTTTTCTTAAATGAGATATCATACTTATTTAAACCACCATAAATAATTCCTAGCATCTAACAAATACACACTTAAAATTATATTGGTTTGTTTTCTTTCCTTTCTGTCCCCATGATTGTCTTCTTCTGATGCCACTCACATTAATAGGTTAAACTCTACAGGAGATCAGCTATGATCATTTTCTTTTAGTCCTCAGTCAAACACTACATTTTCCCACTGGCAATGAAATAAATTCCAAAGTCCTTATCCTGTCACACAAATTGCTCCACAGTATGGCTCAACTTATCTTTTCTGCCTTTTTCTCAAGACTCCACCAAGTATTTTATATATTCTGATTTGCTTTCAGTTGGAAAGAGCGTTGGAACCAATGATGAATTCACTGTAGAGAATTTGGTGGGTACGTCATCCTTTACATCTTCCATTGTTCCCCATATAAATATTCACATAAATAAATTTTCTTGAGGAACTGTCATGTTTTCTCCAATTGTGAAATGAGACCTAAGTAATTAACCAGTTTTCCTTTGCATATTGGTCACTAGAAATTTAAAAGTCATATTCAAATCTAGTGACTGTGTAGGATTTTAGAACTTTCCTGGTTGTGTCTATTTCCCTTCTCGTCAATCCCCTCTCTCCAAAGTAGGTGTTGAACTTTTATTATGATATGTATTTTCAATCTTCCCATTATTTTCCCTTTTAAATTATTTCTGACAATAAGTCTCTTGTAAATGGTCTATATCCCTTATAGAATGAAGTAGGTATGAAAATATCAAATTACAGTCTAGAAGAACATATTTTAAACTTTCAAATCTCTGTGGCTTTCTTCTTGATTTTTTTTTCTTAACCTAAATTATTGCCACATCACTACCACCACCCCATCACCTAAAATGTTTTAATCTCTTTACTCCAATGATCAAAATTGTATCCTTCCTTCAATGCTCACCTTGAACGTTGGCTTTCTCATGGAATTTTCCTCGCTCCCACTGAGAGAGTACAACTTATACAAAGTTCACCTTCAAGTAACAGAAAACGTGACTCAAACTTGCTGAATTTTTACTCTGAGCTCCTCCATGTGTTGACTTTTTCGTAAGGCGGCTGGGATGTCGAGATGACTACAGCAGTACCAGGCATCACATCAGTCATGGCAACATGCAAAGGAAAAAAAAAGGATCCATTCCCTCTCTTGCTAGAGGGTAAGGATATGTTTCCCAGAAGTCCTCCCCCACAATCATTATTGGCCAGAGTTGGGGCATAGCCATTCCTAAACTATGCACAGGAGAGAATAATGGAATTCCCATGATTGGCTTAGACTAATCAACTTAAATCCTCTGAGGCTAGGCATGAACTCAGTTCCCCTGGAACCCATGATTATGTGGAGAACAGTGGATACTAAACAAAATCAAAGATTTGTTAGAAAAAAGAAGAGGGAGATGAATATTGGGTAGACTAATGGTGGATTCTGTCATTGTGATCTCTCCCTCCCAGAATTCTTGGGGCATTTTGTTTATATCTGTCATAACTCACCTTATGTTTTCTGTGTTATAGTTATCTGTGTACCTATTTCATTTCTACTTCCTACCAGCATTAAGTTCTTTGAAGACAGCACTTTGAGGTTGCCCCACTTAACAACCTGAAGAAGCGTTGGCATATTAAGCACTCAGTAAGTGTAGGTTCAGTTAAATTCCTCATTTTCCTCCTAAACAGCCTTGGTATAAAAACTGTGCCTCTTTGGATTTGTGTCCATACCAGATACTTTTTTTTTAATTTTATGAATTTTTAGAATTTTATTTATTTTTTTATACAGCAGGTTCTTGTTAATTATCCATTATATACATATTAGTGTACATATGTCATAGCAGATACTTTTGCATAGTTTCATGCTTTGACTTGGAGTGCCTGCCTCCTATTAATTACCATCTACTGGTCCACACTTGTAAAGAGGCTGCTCATTCTACCTTGGGTGGAGTAAGTCCTGTGCATTGATTTTCCTGTAGGAAATGAATCCCTCACTTGTCAACATGCACTCACTCACCTGGTTCCCCTTCTGATTCATTTGCAGAATGGCTGGCAGGGACTGAGTGCAAACTGAGGCTAAAGGACAAAGCTTTTCTCTGTGCAAAGATGATTGACTCACACCTGGATCAAACTTGTGGCCCAGGCCTCATTAGCACCATATTATAATCCTGCAGAGAGCTCCCAGCCAGACCTAAGAGCAGCAAGAACAGCAGACAATGTGCCCTACAGAGGCCAGGCCCAGCCAAGAGGAGCCGGGCAACATCTGGTAGACTATAGAGTAGCTACAAAATATTCAATGTTTAAAGAAAGAACTCCTCCCAACCTTGCCAGGCCCCAGAGATATAGCATTTGAAGAAAGATGTCTCCTTACTCAGAGCTGCTCTCTTTCTACCCACCCTGGCAGCAACAGTAAAACTTAAATAATTCCAATGGTCCTTTTCCTCCTACAGCATGAATAAAATCTGAGTATGAACAGGCTGTTGTTTCCAGGATTAAATGAAATTTATTTTATTTATTTCAATTAGCAATCATCCTAATCTGCTCATTTGAAAATGTATCCTGGAATGCACAAACACCACTCTATTCCCTATAATGGAAGAAAAGATACATTGTCATGTGGAAGAAAGGTGAAACAAAAAAAAATTTCCTAGTTAAACTCCTGAGAAGCAAACCTGACCAAATTTCCAGTAACTGCTCTGACTAAAAATACCACTGATTCCATGTTAAAGATACTGGAGCACTTTTATTCATTAATGTCTGACCAGTTGATAGGGGGTAGTAATCATTATACATTCCCCAAAAGTGTTTGGGGACTCACAAAAAGCAGGAAAATCCTCTGGGATGCCCACCCAAAAGGATCATTTCTGGGAATGTCAGACTCGAATCGGGATCATAAAACTTGTTTATGAGTTTGGAGTTTAAATTTACACCACTCCCTTCAGCACATCTCTCTGAATTTGAAGATGTCTGTTTTCTTCGATCCAACACAATATAGGAAACCAGAGCATGCTAAATTGTTTCAAGGTGGCACTGTCAAACAGGACTGAGGGGGCATCACCAATCTGTTTTCTTACCTTGACTTCCTTGTATTATACTTCAAGTTTTCTAATTTTACTTTTAGATGAGCAAGATTCAGACAAAAGACCTAAAGCAAAACATAAGAAATTAAAAAAGAGAGTTGGGGGAAGAGGAATTCTTTCAGGTAACTAATATGTGTGTGTCTTTGAAAAATAGTATGTTCCTTCTGCTAGAGTTGAAACTATGAAATCTAGGTACCAATATTCTAACGAAAAATGAATGAATGAATGAGAAAATGAATAATAGTTTAGGTTCTAACTGGTGCTTTGACATTAGATAAGTTACTTAGCCTCTCTGAATCTCAATTTCAAAATTTGGGGAGAGCAAGAGTTTCTTCTTTGTAACGTAAGGGGGACTAGGTGTGATAACCTGTGCACTGTGTTAACACAATGCTTAATACATTGTAATAACCCAAGAAACATCCGTCACTATAATTATTATAATAGCTGGGCTTCCTATTTCTTTGGTAATAGGGCTCTGTGCATGGAAAAGGAATGAAGGGATAAGATATAGCAACTTAAACCTCCTGACCACAAAGAAAGGTCTTAAAGACTGAATCATCCTCAGTAAAATGTTATTCCAGACCAGGGAGACATTATTAACTGCGTCATAGCAAAAAAGAATGCTGCCAGCCATGAGGACACCCAGGTAACTACTGAAGACAGCAAGTAGCCAGTCAACAGTTCAATATCTTGATAGACCGACTTAACCAAAAGCAGAATCCACTGACCAGAGGTCAAACAGCAAGTTACTATAGCCTGACTGAGGAAAAAGAATCTCCACAATCAGCCATCTGCTGAATGTCATAGTGCTTGACTTTGAAGCCCCAACTAGAGAACTGGTCTGAGGACGATTAAAAGGATACTGGATTTTCAATTTGTCCAAAGTCAACATTTGGGGAAGAATCCTAGTCTCTCTCTTTTCTCTCACACTCCCCTATCTTTTTAATATACCTGCTTTTTTTTACTCGTCTTCCAAACCCTTCCATACACCACAGATCAGACACACACTTACACACTCTAAAAATAGCTAACACTTGCATACTGCTTACCATACACTAAGTACAATCCTAAATGTATGACTATTAATTAAATTATCAGACCTTTGAGATAGGTACCACTTATAGCCCTATTTTTACCTAATAAAACTGAGGTACAGAGAGATTAATTAGCTTGCCTAAGGTCACAGAGGTGATAAAGTGCAAAGCCGCTATTGAAAGGAAGACAGTCTGGCTCCAGAGTCTGTGACCTTAATATGGCCACTGTTGGATGAAATATGAAGTAAATATTTCAAATATTCAGAACTCATTTAAAAAATATTCATTAAGGCCTACAAAAATTAGGTTAATAAAAAAGTCTTCAACCTCAAAGATTTTAGAGTCTGACAGATATGATAACTGCATACATAAATGACTATAATGCAAAGTAACAAGTGCTAAGTAACAGTGGTATGGGGTTTCAGGAAAGATGAAATTACTCCTGTCTTGGATGAGAAAAGTTTTTATGGAAAAGTCAAGATTTGAGTTAGGGCCTGAAGAAAGGGTAAAATTTAAATATTGAGAGATGTCATGAAAAGACATTGTAAGGCTGTTATTTTTATTCATAGCTGACATTAGAATCACCTGAGAATGTTTTTTAAAATACTGATGCTTGAATTAATATTGATTAAAAATACTGATGCCCGAAAGGGTTAGTGTCAGAGTGAAAACATGTGAAAAAGATTCCACTAGCCATTGCTGGCTTTGAAGGTGCAAGGAAGCCACAGTAATTCAGGCAGCCTCTAGAAGCTGGAAATGTCAAGGAAATATTTTCCTCTAGAGGCTCCTGAGAGGAATGCAGCTCTACCGAGATTTTGAGTTTAGCCTGTGAGACCCATCTTGGACTCCTAATCTCCAAAATTGTAAACTAATAAATATGTGTTGTTTTTAAAAAATACTGATGCCTGAGGTATCACTACATATTCACTAGAATGGCTAAAGTTAAAAAAAATATTGCCAAGTGTTGGTAAGGTTGTGGAACAAATGGACCTCTCACACACTGCTGGTGGGAATGGAAATGGTATAAGCCTCTCTGAGAAGAATATGGCAGTATCTATAAAGGTAAACACAGACTCACTACATGACCCAGCAATCTCACTCCTGGAAAAATAAAAACATGTATCCATACAAAGACTTGTTGCCAATATCCCTAGGAAAATTACTCATAATAATCAAATAACTGGAAACAGCTATACTCTCCGTCAACTGGTAAAAAGAGAATTAAATTGTGGCTTATCCTATACTATGAAATTCTACTCAGCAATAAAAAGGGGCAACATGGAGGAGTGTCAAAAACATAAACATGTGATAAGTAGAAATAGTCACGCCTAAGTGAATACACGCTCTATGATTCCATTTATATGAAATTCTAGAAAAGGCAAAACTTTGGTGATGGAAAGCAGATTAGTGGTTGCCAGGGGTCAGGTTGCAGGGGGACCAACCACAAAGGGCATAGAGAAACTTAGGGAGATAGAACTGTTCTAAGTATTGATTGTGCTGAAGGTTACACCACTATATACAGTTAACACATTTCATCAGGCTGTATAGTTAAATGGATGAATTTTATTGTACATAAATTATACTTCAGTTAGGTGACACCACAGCATAGATGAATTAAATCAGAACCTCTGAAAGGTCTGGGCATCGATATTTCTTAAAGCTCCCAGGAACTTCTAATACGCAGCTGGAGTGAAGAGAAGAGCTGCTGCTCTAGGAAAAAGAAACGTTATGCTCAAATGTATGTACAAAAATAAATGATGTTATTTTATAACTTTTTTTAATTTTTAAGAACAATAAAACTGGATATCTTCAGGGAATAAAGTAACTAGAGCACAGAGTCTACAAATACGAATAGAGCAAATTAGTCTAGAAATACAACTTAGGAAAGATCATGGAAGGCCATGTTTTTTCATAGTGAAAAAATGTTCCAGACTATCCATCAGAAAGCAAATTTTTCCCTGAAAATTTGTAGAGAAAATATTCTCAATTTTTAGAAGTAAAAATATTATTAATATTCATGTATCTGCAAAATATCATTATTGTTGTTGATAATAAATATTCACTTGGACTGTATTGTGTCCATGCTAAGGATGATAGTCAAGAAGAGAACTGATTATTATATCACTTTTGATCTTGAACAAGTTTTCTACTTTTAACCTCAATAAACTTCTATTTACTAATCTGTACAATCAAGTGTTAAACTAAAGGATTTCACAGCCTCCTTCCAGCTCCATTTCTTCACATGCAAAGGAATTAAACCTAGGAAACAATGCCATATTGAAAATAATGGAGCAGGGTCTCAGGGAACCTGGATCTGGAAACCAGTCAAGACACATGACTGCTATTCTTTCCTTCTTTTTTCTTCAGGGACCATACGGTGCCTGTCCTTCCATCTGCTTGCTTCTCCTTGTTCTATAGACTCATGTTTTCTGCTCACTTATCTTGTATGTGCTCAAAATGTCAGCTTCAGCTCCCAGGTCTACAGGATCTTTCAGATTTGTTTCCAAAATTTGAGAAAGAATTTTATCTCTGATTCCAACCTAAAGATGGCCCCTACCCTTTTGGGTCCAGTATCAATTCCTGATGCAGTCCTATCTGGTGGGGTTTTGTTTCTGGGGGTGGGGTTGGGAAGCAGGGAGAATTTAATACTTACAACTGTTCCTTCCTGTGCAAGGCAGGCAATGAATCTAGCTAATACCTTAGCAATCTAGTCATTTATTTTTTACTTTGCAGTGTTAATCATGGATCCTGCTATCTTTGAGAGTGCTCTACTTTTATTATCTGAATATAAGTTCTGGAGATGTGTGTCATTTGTTTGTATGCTTCAGGCAACATTCTTATACTGTTTACTGCAATTTCTTCTGAAATCAATTATCAATTTATTGAACATTTTAGAGCTATAAAGTTTTCCCAAATATTAGATATGCATTTCCTCAAAAAAAGGTATTATTTTTATATCTAACAAGAGAGAAATTTTTTGTGCCTGGCTGTCTGACTGTATCAGCAACTCTTTGATTTGAGGAGCAAAATCCCAAGAAAGTAGTAATTAAACATAGTTGATAATGTTGGAGGTGACATCTGATAGTCTGATACTTAAAATAGCCATAACTTGAGAATACTGAGAGTGAACAAATATTTGTAGTTTAAAAATCAGAACTTAGTCCTACTATTATGTGTGCAACATGTACAGTAATTTTATGTGCACATATGCATATACACATAGTTTCATGTGTATTGTTAAGATCATTATAGAGTATATGCTTGGTCTCTTAGCTAACCCTTTCTGTTGTCTTCATACAGTTAAAGAACCCCTTCCAGCCCCAGGAAGAAAACTTAGTGTGCTACCTACTGTGTACATCTGTCTGTCTGGGTCCACTTCTCTGTGTCTGTCTCTCTCCTTCTCTTTCTCCTTGTTTCAGAAGTAACTCAAAAATTCTCCCTGGCATTTCCATGCTAACTCAGTTTTCCATGGCAGCATTTAAGCTTTCCTTGAGGGTGGATTATGCTCCCATGTAAAACAGATCAAAGCTTTTGGGCCATTAACCATTCTTCAGGCTGTAATGCAGCACTGCCAGTATGAAATATAAAATTGCTCATTAGAAACCAGTAAGAAAAAAAATTCCCCAATAGGCAGAATCTAGCGTCTCTAGATTGCATGCATCATCACAGCACCAGCAGCTGCTTCCTTAGGCACTGGCAGAATAGTAAATCTGAAGGTGTAGCTATTCATCTACAGTATGGTTAGGAGGAAGCCAGGAAAGAACAGAATAACACAGGGTGAAAAATGGGTTGCTGATTAGCTAAGGTTACTGTTTAACTCCAAACATTATGGCAATATAATCATCCTGCATCACTGTACAAGGGAAACTCAGTATTGCCCTAATTACTTTGCTCTTTTTATTCCCATCCCAGCATTACATCCAACAAATGAATGGGTAGACCATTCACTTATTCTATACATAAATTTATATTATCTAAGATGGCATATGTACTTTGATCATGTAAAGAGGATTATGGGAATTGACATAAGTTTTTCATCTAAGTCTCCAAAGTCCTAGTCCAGGACACAGGGATAAGCCATCATTCTTAAAATCAGCACTGGCTCTGACTATTCCAGTGGGGGCAAAAGATATGAATTTTAAAACTATTCCCCCAAATCTACAGCCAGTGGAAAGTTCATTCATCGAGAAGGAACTGACTGACTTGACATTGAGGTGATACTTCTTCTAGGAAGGATCCTTTAGGAATCCCCAAAGTCTGGCCTCTGGAATTTTCCAATAGACATTTTTTATCTTGTAAATTTATATTTTTTATCTTATAAATTTAGAAGGTCCCAAATGGTTTTGCTCATTTAGGTTTATAATAGTTGTCAGACTAAATATTCTGCACTAGTCCACTTAGGAAGTGTGTTATTTTAACTAACAAGAATATTATGTTTCGGGCTTCCCTGGTGCCGCAGTAGTTAAGAGTCCGCCTGGAGATGCAGGGGACACGAGTTCATGCCCCGGTCCAGGAGAATCCCACATGCCGCGGAGCGGCTGGGCCCGTGAGCCATGGCCGCTGAGTCTGCGCGTCCGGAGCCTGTGCTCTGCAACGGGAGAGACCACAACAGTGAGAAGCCCGCGTACCGCAAAAAAAAAAAAAAAAAAAAAAAGAATATTATGTTTCATTTTATTTTGATATGATGATAATGAAAGATTGATGGATTAGAACTGGAACCCTGGTGATTCTCATTTCAAGAAAATAACCTATTCAGTATTTCTCTTCTGAAAAACACCATTTTATCTTATTCATTGATGAATATGTAGATAGTCAAAACGAAACAAAAATCTCCTATAATTCCAGTGAACAGAGATAGCATTAGTAATACATTAGGATATCTTTCCAAATATATCTATAATATTATATATAATTATACTTATATAACATACATAGTATGTATTCTTTGTAGCTGGTCTGAGGATATTAATTAATATATAGATCCTGAGTACATGCAAACGCGTGGGGCGAAACACGAATATGATTTACTTTCTCCAACACAGCTTTCCCTGCTTCAAAAGTGTGAATTCTCTCTTCCAAGCTTGGAAATTCAATATCTTTTCTGGTAAAAGTCATCACCATGGAAAGAGTACAAATAAAGAAGAATTCCAAAACAAAATAAAGCCCAAAAAGATAGGCATAGGCTTAGGGGATAGTTTTCTTCATCTAGAACTATCAATCAAGATGTTAAGCACTCATATCACATTTCTATCAAACTCACGTGAAACCTGGCACTTCCGAGCCTTGCTCCTCTCACAATCATATGTTCCTGCTCTCCGTCAAACAGTTTTCAGCTTCATGGCAGTGACATCTGTACCTCCAGATGTTAGTGTGTTTTATCAGGCCCTTCTCAGCCATTTTGATCAGGGTACATGTACACAAATTATACTATAAATCTTCTCACGCTTCATATGCTATATCAAATAAGTAAAACCAGCAAATTTACACAGAGCTACAGTAAACCTAGGGAATGTAGCTTGAGATGTAGCACACTATTTATAAGGATACGCTATTATTCTTAATCCCTCAATTAATACCAGCTAGCACTACTGTACAGATTTATTACGGACCATATGCTCCTTAATTATCATCGCCTCCCAAAGTTACCACCCTGCACATCTGCAGCCAATGCGGGCCGCTGTTCCTCTGTCCCTGCCTCAGCAGGATCTGATAACCATTTTTCAGCTGGACACCTTGAAGAAGAATCAACCCCAACAATGGCTCAGAAGAATGATTAAAATAAAATAAAAGGAAGGGGAAACAAGCTGTTTCAGGGAGAACACTGAGGATGGGGGAGATCCATTGTCAGTGATGTACCTCATCTGTTCAGGTTCATATTAGCTGAAATGTTTTTAAATTGTAGACTGTTAATGTTCCGCCTCCAAAATCTGGCTGTTGCTAATGGAATTAAAGAGGAGTTCTCCTCTCTTGAAGCAAAGGAGACTGAATGCACAGAGTGTGCAGACAGTACAATTGTTCTCAGATCAAGAGGTATCTTGCTGATTTAAAATCTTTTGGTCTGCAAAATCAGAGGAGAGATAACTCATAGGCACTTGGATTAAGTTTTTAAAGATTTACACTACAATTTTCAGTGAAGTTCTAGTTAATTAAGCATCTCTGTACATCACAAAGGAACAGTTTTTATAAACTGTTTTCACCTTTATTGGAGTTTAACAATCTTAAGGTCACACATCTCTTTCCTCCGGTAGATGCAAGAGACATATGTACCAAGGCAAATGCTTCCTGAAATATTGTAGGCCTGATTAAAAGATGGCAAGCTTTAGCAGAAAGATAACTGGTTTGTGAATCTGGAGGCAGATGTTGGGAAAGTCACCTAACCTACATTTTTTCATTTGTGTTACAGAGGGCTTAAGCTAGGTGAACCTCGAGGTTACCCCATCCCGAAATTAGTGACACTAATGCATTAGTACTGAATTCAAAAGATTTACAGTCACTTGCATTTTAGCCATCCAGGGAGCTTGATGACTATTTTTAGTCTTATTCTATCTCAGTAGAAATTAAGATCTCAAGAATCCATTTGTTCACCAAATATCATACAATCAGAATCACTTTGAGGGTCAGTATTTTGCTTTGGAAAGTTTCATATTAATTCCCAAAAATTTCTTTAAAAATTTTTCACAACTAAAGCTTTCAAGTATTTATTTACAGAAATAAATAGAGCTTAGAATAGTCAAGAAAAATCTAGAAGATGAAGAACAGCAGAGCTTCAGGACTTGCTACCAGAGTTCAAGGCTTATTATAAAGCAGATAACTAAGACAGTGAGGTTTCAGCAAAGAGTAGATAAGTAAACCAAAAAGACAGGATGCAGAGCTGAGAAACAGACCCACCCCGATCCAGTCACCTGATTTATAATAAAGGTGTCACTGCAATCCAGTGTGGACAGGATAGTCTCTTCAATAAATGGGAAAAAATGAAATTTGACCGCTACCTCACAACATGCACAGTAATTAGTTTGAGGTGGATTACAGACCTAAATGTAAAAGGTATCTAATAAACTTTCTGAAAAATAAAAGAAAAACAGAGGAGAATATCTTCAAGATCTTGAGATAGGCAAATATTTCTTAAACTAGAAAAGGAAGAGTTAGCCATAAGAAAAAAGATAAATAAATTGCTGTGCATGAAATTTAAAACTTCCACTCTTTGAAAGGCACCATTTAAAAAATGAAACTGCAAGCCACAGACTGGAAAAAAATAATTACTATACATGTATCCAAGAAATGACTCATTTAGAATATGTAAAGAACTAGAAATCAATAAGAAAAAGACAGACAACCAAAATTTATTTCAAATGAAGGAAACACTTGATCAGGCACTTTACAAAAGTGAAGTATACGGCCAATAAACATAAAAAGAAGCTCAACATTCTTGGTCAGCTGAAAAAATGAAAATTAAAACCACAGTGAAATACTACCACACATCATCCAAAATGGTGAAAAGTAAAAGGATCTACCCTGTAATAGCAAATGTAGTTACAACGTGGAACTCTCGTATATGGCTGATGGGAATGTAAACTGAAGTAACCCCTTGGGGAAACTTTTAGCCCATCTACTAAATCCAAACACGGGTTTATCCTGTGACCCAACAGTTCCACTCCTGGGTTATGTCCACCAAAAACATTTATAACAATATTCATAGGAGCATTATTTATAATAGCTAAAACCTATTTCCATCAACAAAAGAATGAATAACTAAGTTGTAATATAGTCATGCAATGAAGTAATTCACAGCAGTGAAAAAGAACAAACTGTTGCTTCATACCAGAACATGACTACAATCTCACTGAAATAATGTTGGGCAGAAAAGAAGCCTGACATGAAAGAGTATATATTATATGATTATACTTACATAAAGTTCAAAAACAGGCAATGGTAAATAATATATAGTGGTAAAGAACAAAATAGTGGTTACCTCTGGAATGGGGGAGAGAGTGAGGGCTGAGCAGAGGGCTGGAAACCTCCTGGCGATCTGGGTGGTGATTACATGCATATAAAATTTTCTTCTTGTGATCTATACACTTTATTGTTTGCAAGTGATATCTCAACAGAAAAGAAAATGTATGTGTGTATACCTATGTGTATGTATCCATCTTCCAGAAAACAATGTGAGATTATAATCTATGGGTATCATCATTTTTGTTCATATTTTTAGTACATTTAAAACATTTTTCTGAATGTAAATTAGAAACCCTCAAAATAAAAAATTGAGTTTCCTCTGTAGATGAACACATTCTTCCTTGGACAGATTTACATTCTCAAATGGAGTATTAATGTAGGGCTCTCTTCTTATTTAAGCTGCCTAAAAAGTCATGAGGTAAAGAGAAAATTGTTTAATGTACGATAGTGCAGGTAGGCATGTGTTGAAGTGGAAATTTGTTATCATGTCAAGTGAGTAATGCATTTGCAGAAATGGAACCAGAACCAACAGTCAGTTTGAGATCATTCTTTTTCCCTGTGAACTGAAGTGCATATGGGGCTGAATTATAAAGGACCGAGACCCAGAGCACCCCTGCTGCTCCCCAAACAGAAGTGAGATCCACCAAAGACCGGAAGCCCCAGTGGGCTCCCCTGTCCTGAAGCTTAGATTCAGAAGAAACTGACACTTACCATTTACTATTTTTCTTTAAAGCAGGCTTTAAAAAAAGTCACACTTTGCTGCCTCAATTTTCTCTTCTAAATGACTTTGAGGCACACCAAAAATGGTACAAAAATGGCTCCCAAGTCTCAGCTTCCCATTTCCTAGACCAAATGGGCAAAGCTTTCAAACAGGGAGCGAGAAGATGACTTACCTCCAGTCTTCCCTCTGTCTAGAATATCAGTTCTCATCCACAGCAGCCCCTCAGTCTCAGGTGGTGTGAGCAGATATAAAATGAGTCATAGAAATGTATTGTTATAAGCAAAGAATCAAAGTTGCTTTTTAAGAAAGTAGTTTTAAGTAGTAACATTTCCATTTTAAAGTTGAAAAAAATGGCAGTTGAGTGTTTGATAACTTGCCATAGGGCACAAAACTAGAAAGAAGTAACCTTTTTTATCATTAACTGTCTCTTCATGAGAGTGTATTGTGTAGGAAAACACTCACACACTTGTGTCGTGAAATGATGGCTCATCTATTACACACATCAGACCTCCTCATCAAGTTATCACGAGCTCAAGGTCTTATTTTCAAAGAATAGGTAAATTCACCTCCATGGTACTATATTGAATCAGCCATTTTTTAACTAGGAAACTGCAATCACATATTAAAATGTTATGGTCACACACCTTAGGTAGGACAAATTCTCAGGCACTGGAAATTAATTATCTGACAGGACTTCTGGCTCAAAAGTGATATTCAAGGTCTATGGAAGCAAAAATAGCTACAAAGCTGTGATATATAAGAATATTACACTTTTTACAATGTTCCTGAAGAGGCATGAAAATGAACATGTAATCACTCTGATATTGCCTATATCCCTTTTTGTGTTTTCTACATAAGTGTTTTCTTATTGGAACTTAGACATTCCTTCTTAAGAAACTTACTTTGTGTCAGAGCCGACAGATAGGCAATTATAAACAGCTATGTAAATGTGACAATTAACTTCCTGACTAAACAAAATAACACCTATTTCTGAATAGAAAAAATTATTTTAAATCAGTAGGAAATACCATGTAATGTATTTATGCAGTGTAGCTAGTTGACTCAGCCAAAACTATGTGTCATTGGAACAAGGATAACTGCTTGTGTGAAGCTGTTTTCTATCCATCTGAATTGTGCTGATTTCCCTCACTAAAATCTTTGTTTAATTCATTCTAGAATTTCATAAGCATAATTAGCTCAGAAAGATACAAACTCACAGAACATAAGACTTAAAATAGATTCAGAGGGCTTCCCTGGTGGCGCAGTGGTTGAGAGTCCGCCTGCCAATGCAGGGGACACGGGTTCGTGCCCCGGTCTGGGAAGATCCCACATGCCGCAGAGCAGCTGGGCCCGTGAGCCATGGCCGCTGAGCCTGCGTGTCTGGAGCCTGTGCTCCGCAACGGGAGAGGCCACAACAGTGAGAGGCCACAACAGTGAGAGGCCTGTGTACGGAAAAAAAAAAAAAAAATTGATTCAGAGATGACCTAATCTGATTCCCTCCTTTTATATACATGAGGTCCAGAGAAGTGCTATGGTCAAGTTCACAGAGCTCCCATTCCAAAAGTCTTCTATTGTGAATACAATCTAACAAATCCAGAAACCTTCCCTATTTGATTTGTGACTCTATAGACTGACCCTGATAAATACTAGTTTTAGAAAATCAAAGTTCTTTTTAAAGGTCAATGTTCAAATATAAACAAAAGAGGTTCTTTCATACCCATATAATTTACTATTTAAAACAAAGGTCTGAGTTCCTTGACTTGTTTCTAACTATATGGAAATTACTACTGACAACTTTGAAGAAACTGGGAAACCAAAATGAAAACATCCTCGCAATTCTAAAATCTTAGAATGCCCACTAGATGTTGTCAGGGAATCATGCCAACTCAATGCGGAGTAAACAGCAGTGCCTGCATTTATGTTATTTCTGATATCAAAAAGCCTGGGCTGCGACTAAGGCTGACAGCCCTTACTACCTACCTATGAGACCCTAGGCAGGTTACATAACTTCTCTGTCCCTTATTTTCCTCTTGTATTAAATGAAGATAATAATACCACCTGTTCCACAGGTTTTTGTATACATGTAAACACATGCAAAACACATAGAACAGTGCCAGATGTACATTTTGGCTATTATCATTCTCATTATGTTGATGATAAGATGGGGATGATGATGATGATGTGTTGTTGCACATGTAAAAAGGAAACAGTGAATAAGATTTAGTTATTTATCCTTAACTGGTCATGAATAAATTAATTTCAATTTAAAATTTACTTCAGAATTATTTTAAAAATTAATCTTGTCTTAAGTTCACCTAGGTATGTCATCTCCACTTGCAAAGCCTAAACTCCATGCCTTAGATATCTCTGTATATAGGCTTGCCTGGCAGCTTGCCTTATACGTATCACCTGCTTAATAGGCATCTGTTGAATTAATGAATGAAGGTTTAAATAAACCAAGCTCAAAGGAAAAAGAGATTGCTGTCCCTGCCCCCTCACATACACATATCAACCCTGCCCAATTTATTGGAAGGTGCCCAAAGCACTGATGAGACATTTGGCTAAAGTCTTCAAAATAGTACACAGATAGATAAATGGTCTTTTTTTCTTACAGCTTTTAATATCCTGTTCTTTATAAATGACTTTCAGACTCATTTTCTATTACAGTTATCTTCTGAAAATGTATTATACCCTAATAGCCAGGCTTTTTCTCTGTCTCGAATCCTAGCTTTTTGGTTTGGTGCTGCTTTTTTACTTTGAGACATTAATTTAAGTATTCTGCTTGTCAGTGGATGAGTGAATGAATTATTCATTTTATTATGAAGCATAAATTTTAAAGAACAGCATTATAACTTCTTTTTATATGCCCCAAAGAACGGATCATTCCAGAAGCCATTATGGCACCCTTTATCTAACAAAGGGTGCACTTTTTAAAGCTGTGCCAAACTAATATGTTTTAGTATAACTATAACTATGAAACCTTAAAAGAAGCCAGCTCAATTTAGTATCTAAATAAAAATATAAGCTACACTTCAAGTCAGAAATTAGGTTATATTGGAATTCCCTGATTATTATTACCATTAACCAGAACAAATGATTAAGGAAAAGCCAGTATGGCAGTCACGGCCTCCTCTCCATGATGATAACCCAAACCCTCACTCCCCTTATCCAAATGTTATCCTCATGCATATGTGATAGATATAAACTAACAAACAGGATTAATATAAAATAAATTAATCTCAGCATTAGTTACAATTTTTTCTAACTGAAGACCCTACCATACTCTGCACTTATGTATAAACATGCATATATAAATTAGACTGAATTGCACTAAATATCTATTAATATTGTATAAAGCATTGTATCTAAAGTTTCTGATTTTGAAGATCACTGTTAGACATTAATATTTTAAAGCTGTGTCTCCATAACCAAGCATTTTGAACACCCTATATTAACTATTGTTTTTTCCCATATGCTATAGCCTCTGCTCAACATAATGACAAAAACAATTTTTTAATGTGTTATTATAAACTTTTGTCTACATACCCCCTTTCCCAAACTTATTTCATTTGTTGTAAAAGCAGCGAGGTTTAGCTGACTGACATCCTGTTAGACTCAACAGATAATATGCATATTACTTTCTGACCCATCTTTATTTTAAAAAATTAATAAAAAGGAACATGAAAGATAATCATTACAGACTAAGGAACAGTCATTACAACGGAGGAGATAGATTTACTCAATGACAGAGAAGTGAATGAACCTAGGCAGTTAAGACTATTGAGGAGCATGAAAAGCCTTACTGATTATTTTAATTTCCTAAATTCTTTAGTGTTCTGAAAGGCTCTTTAAAACTTCATATTCTTTCACATTTGTCTGTTGCTATTATCTTGTCCAAAGCTCTCACTCACCTTCATGCTACCGAGAAAGACCGTTAACATCAAACTGGCAAGATTTAATCAGAGTTTATTGCCTCAGATAAAAACACTGCCACATTTTTTATCTTTTTATTAAATTTACAAACTTGGGCATCTACATTAGGGATCAAAAGGTGATTGCCTATTTCCTCTACCGGAATACAATGTTATATTTCTCATATAGTAAAAAACTCTTTCTTTTGGTTTGGTAAAGAGAAATGAAATTTTTTTTTTGATTGAAGCAGGGCCCAAGAACTTTCCTTGAGATTATATTCAGGATGATAATTTCCTTAACAAAAAAAAAAAAGAGAGAGAGAGAAAGGATGAATTTAAACATCTGGCCCTCGCACCCAGATATATTACAAAAGCAAAGTAAGTACTATATTCTTGGAGTACAGCAATAATACTGCTGATTCAGAAGTCAGACAGTAGGAGAATTTTAGGGTGCCCATGTCTACACAGACACATGATAACAAATATTAGAACTTTCCTTAACAAGGTTTAATTGTAGCACAGTTTTAGATCTCAAAGAAAAGTGTAACTTCTCCCTCCAAAAATATTTTTTACTTTATAAATATGACTACCAACTTCCACTTTTGAGATTAGATGGTTAGATGTTCTGATTTGGAAACGGATTACATAACTACTGGGAGTATCCATTAGCTGTCCACCAGCACCTTGGTAGGCATTGGTCAAAAGAAAGCAAGATATGAGTGTCATTAAAATTACATTTAGTAAATATTAACAATGTTTCTTAATTATAAGGAAATTACAAGTATGTAAATGTAACTGCTATTTTTCTATTTCATCTCTTAATAATAACCACCATTTGCTGAGCCCATTAGATGCCAGGAACATTACATACATTAGCCAAATAAGATGGACATTATTCTGTGTGTGTGTGTGTGTGTGTATAAATGGAAAACAAGGACAGAAAATTGTCTGAGGCCACAGATAATTACTCACATGCAGTAAACTAGGATTCAAACAGGTTTCTCTAACTCCAAGACCACACCATCTTGTTTTGTCACTTGCTTCTAATGAATCAAAAATTGTTCAGCCTGAGGTAGCTCTTCAAAGTTGGTTGAATAGCTCACTATGTGTAATTCACGAGTGCCCTGCCTTACCTCCAAAGTTTTATATAAAAGCTTACATGTTCTTGAAAATAAGGTCTTCTATATATAAAATTTTAGAAATGCTAGCTACATGTGCCTCAAGAATACGTCATATATTTTATAGTTGAATCATAGCACATTCTTAAACTGAAAGCAACATATCCAGATATTTTTACATTATAAATCCAAAAATCTACAAAGATATAGATCATTTATTTTACCAGCTGCTGTATGTGCATAATACCACATTGTACTACCAAATAAACTATTAGACTATGCATAGTTTTGGAATCAATATTTTTGAGCTTTCTTATAATTCTCTCTGGTAAGGCAGATTTAAATCTTTTTGCAAATATACAAAAACTTATATATTCAAATGACTGTTGCTCTTCAACAATGTAATCTTAGAGGACTTTCATGTATATTCTTGTATACCAAATGATTTGTAGAGCTCGTCTTTAAAAATTAACTTCAGGGCTTCCCTGGTGGCGCAATGGTTGAGAGTCCGCCTGCCGATTCAGGGAACACGGGTTCGTGCCCCAGTCCGGGAAGATCCCACATGCTGCAGAGCGGCTGGGCCCATGAGCCATGTCCGCTGAGCCTGCGCATTCGGAGCCTGTGCTCCGCAACGGGAGAGGCCACAACAGTGAGAGGCTCGCGTATCGCAAAAAAAAAATTAACTTCAGAGATGATTAACCACAGACCTACCCTCCTGATTTTATACTTATAACTGCTTTGGGACAGCAACAGCCTCATCCGTCCAAATATTATTACCCTGTCTTATTCAACAGGCCTGAATTTTAAATATATTTGTCTGATTTCAAGAAGAAAATCTTTCTCCACAATATTTTCCATACTACTCAGAATATTCAAGAGAATGTGTGATAGGCTTGGAAAGGAAATCCAAGACTGTATACATTGGAATAAGAGATCTTCTCAAGATGACAACTTCCAAAAATTGGAGGTATATAGCAACATTAAAAAAATAATTTGTATGACTTTATTTGTCACATCTCATGATACCTTAAGAGACTTTGGTTAATGAAATATATGCAGTTCAAATTTATCTTCCTGAAAAGGAACAAGTGTGGGAAAAAAAATCATTCCAAAATCATCTTCAAATTAGATATGAAAAGAACTCATTAATTTCTAGAAATTGTACAGACTTCTAGATTTAGTAAACAAAAATCAAAAAGTGTATAGAATTTGTGAACTCTGGAACTGGTTGGAGCAAGGGTGACCTGACAGATAATGTTCATGGGAAAAGGCAGCCTATGATTAGAAATTGTGGATAATCGAAAGTTACCTGAGGGTGAGAACACAACCTTAACATCATCTAGGTTGTCCTATTCTGATGAATTCCACTGACCCCTAAATACCCAGGAAAGAGAAATGAGGTTTTAAACCTCATTTAAAAGGAAGTTTAAACCCCAATGCTTATTCATGATTTCTCAGCTTTGAACCCTCATGATCACCTTATTCTTCTATACATACTTCCCAGTTTTATACTTTGGCATACTATTTTCTAGGACAGTAATGATGAGACCCATGTTATGTGCTTCCATAGTACACTATACATTATAGAACCTCACACACTTTGAATAATTACTTATTTAACATCCCCAAAGTGTAAATCTATTTTGCATCCGTAAATGCAAAACCCAGATCTAACTGGCTTTCCATTACATCGCCGGTGCCTAGCAAGGTGCCTGGCAAATAACAAATGAATATTGGAAGGAATAAAGGAATGAAGGAAAGAATGCAGGGAGTAAGTGATTTTATTCTCTGTAGAGTAGACCTTGATGCATAGTACAAGTAAATGTCTTTAAACTGGCAATACAATATTTTTTTATCGATGAGTATATTGCTTAAGCTTTAAGTATTTTACTAATAGTTTATTAAATATACATTTACTATTTTCATTTCTCTTACTCTTATCCCATCTCTTTCAGATAATGACCAAAAAAATCTCATAGTCCTTTTATTGATAAGAAACACACACTTACACACACACACACACACACACACTTTTAAACAAAAGCCTAAAAAAAAGAAAAGTCTGTCAGAAAATCTCATAAGCTCTGGGGAAATAACACATTTCAACAAATGTTTTCACTTGATGAAGGATAGTTACTTTGAAAGGGAAAGTTTGCTTTCATAAATAGATTTTAACACTAATGAGTCCACAAGAAAGGCTTAGGAATGACTGTTCTTGAAAAAGATCAAGACTATTGTCACACTGAGAAACCACATTAAGAGCTCGTTAAATGGCCTGACTTAAAATGCTATACGAGCCCGAAGTATTCATAGTATATCTTTCTGCTTCTTTACGTGCCCAGGTATTAGATAATACCATGAAGCATTCTCCCATAAAGGAATAGCTGAAGCCACACCTCCTTCATATGAAAGGGGCAGTCATTACTCGGCTCCAGCTACGGTTTTGCTAGAAAATTTAGGCCCACTCTTGCCATCACATCTTATTTTTCAAAAGAAACCAGAGATAAGATTGTTACATAAATCTCTTAAGCTTTTAGTGTTGGTAACTAAGCTAAATTTTCTGGACATGGTAGAGGGCCTCTACTTCTGGTTAGGATATCAGAAATTCACAAGACAGCCTTGTTCTGGGTGGATGAAGGGAACCGGAACAGAGAATATAGAGCAAAGCTGAACCGGCTGCTATAGGGGCTGCCAGATGCCTCCTCTAATAACTGGAACAAGACGGCTAAGCTATTAAATCATAGGTTTGTTGTTGTTTTTAAGCCATCAGGGAGAAACCTAAATGAGATGTTGTGCCCTTCCTAGGACAAAAGAGATGCACAGCTATTTTCATACTTGATAAAGTAGCAGGAAAAAGAAGTATCTGCCATAGAGCAATAAGGAGAAACCAGCCAAACTTTTCACAGTCATGTGTGATTAGACTTCTAAGGAGCTCCAAACACAGAACAAGTGTGCACCCATCCCACTAGCTGTGTCTTCACCAAGTACATCCAAGTGATACAATGAAGGCTAGGAATGGAACAGGAAAAATAGGAGAGGTCCTCTGAGGTATGCAGGACTTTCCCTGGTGCAAGGGGGCAAACCCTTGGGACTGAGGGCAGGAGAGAAATGCTAAGAAAAGTTCCTTCAAGGCCTTCACCCTTCACTGATGCTTGGAAGCAGGTCTCCACAGGTGGGATCAGATCAGCAGAAGGTTGAGAGACTTCTCAAAGAAAAAAAGGCTGGGAATGGGACCTGTGGGAAATACCACATGGCCTAACAAACATGTGTATGGGAAAAATACACATACACATCCGGAGATGAGATTATCTCCTCAGTGTCTGGAGCTAAAAGTAGTCATAAGAATATGATTTGACTGAGAATTTTTTTAATGGCAGGGTCCCTCTTTCTTCAGTCTTTAAATCCCCAGTTCTTGGTGCATGCACAGAAGTTCCAAACAAATATTTACTGATCAGAAGAATGTAACATATTTTTATGAGCATTCTAGAGTCAATAAATTAACAAAATACTGCTTTTATTATCTAGGTCAGTTGCTCTTACCTCATTCAAGTTTTTATTTTTTTATAACCTCTATCATACATAGAGAAAACCACATACCAAGGAAACAATTACACTAGTTGCAAGGTCAATGGGACATGGTTCATTTCTTATCGATTTAACATCATCATATAGCATAGGCCCGCACTGCTGATGTTTCATGGCTTTAGGGTGTTCAGGCAAAACTTCCCTACATTTAGTCTCTAAACAAGTTTATAAGGGTAACATCTATTTGCAAAATTGGAGCCGGAGAATTAAAAATGAGTTGAAAATATTACCCATTTTTAGCTGGAAATGTTCGAGTATCCATGAACCAGAAAACCAAACTAAAGACAGGTCACAGAGGAGAGCATACTCCATTGGAGGTCTCTGTAAAGCAGCTGTCATCCCATGATATATTTCAGCCAAGTAGAGGACAGCCCAGATGCATTGTGGGGTGATCAAACTCACCTTGGAGAAGCATAATGGTTAATTGGCAGCACCAATATAGCTGCAAATGCATAAAGGAGATAAAATCTCAGTGTTTCCTAACTATTAGAGTCTACATGTCAGTTTGAGTTTTAATTAACAGAGTGTTATAAAGGCTTCTCAGAAACAACTATAAAATATAAATAAATTGTGGTCTGCGTAAAGCTTGGTGAAGAGAATTTTTTTGCCAATGCGGTAGAAAATCTAGCTTAATATTTATAGTGTTGATGGCGATTATATCTGCTGTATCTGATTTAGCAAGAAATATAATAAAAGATCTAGGAACACTCTGTTGCAAAGATGTTGTCATAAATAAGTCGGGCCTTCAATATTTTTACACCAACTTTAAAAAAAACGGGGAATTAAATGAAGCAAAGAAAAATCAACCTATGATGCCATTGTGAATGCAGTGTTTGTTAACCCTCCTATAAAATGAATCTTTCATAACCCTCAGGGAATAGACTATGCTAAAAATCAATGCCAAAACTTGTCACTACAGAATTTCCATGATTCTAAAGCTCTTTCTAAGAGAAAAAGAAAAATGGAGCATAAATTTCTGTTACATAGAGTGTTTAATAGAAAACAGATCAAAATAAATAAAGCTGAACACTATTGACAATGATGGAGGGAGCAGAGAGCGTCACTGGGAAGTAAAAGTTAGGACCACAGAACATACCACAGAGTTATACGTCTTGGAATTACTATAATTTATAAACTGTGAGCTCTACTGACTGCTTGAATAAGGCTGCAGAAGGAAAATTATGCCTGGCACCTACAGATGACATTGGAAAATTACTAATTAGTGTATTTTTAATCTGAAGCCCATAGAACTGGCTTTCCTGAGAACGTGTTCTCTGAGCACAGTCGTTCTTGGGTTGCTCCAGACCCCGTTCTAGGGTGATAGATGGGCTGTACTTTGGAGGTTTGCTCATCATTTTGGAGGGTAGTTATAGGAAGCATTCAAGTGGGCTGTCCCAAGGGCTGTTCTTCCCTAGAGAAGAGTGTGCTCTGAGAACAAATGGAAGCCCTATTCAGCCCCAGAGCTAAACTCACTCAGTGGTCAGACTTTCTGCAAGTAGGATCCTAAAGTTATTTTAAAATGCAGCAATCCCAGGATTTTTACAAAGATTTTTGCTTACCATTTTAATCTTTTTTATTTGTTTTTAATTGAAACTAGGGCCAAATGCCAGCTCTGACATTTACTTCCTGTGACTTTGGACAAGTATCTTAACTTCTCTGTGCCTCAGTTTCCCCAACTATGATGTGATTAAAATAGTACTCATAGGTTTCTTGTGGGAATCATAATGCCTGGCACATAATATTGATGATACAAGCGTTTGCTATTTTATGGAAATGTCCAAATCAAATCTTCTTATTACTTCAATCAGCTCTGAGCCATGTGACAGAAAACGAAGTAGCTGCTAGAAATTTTTATCTAATGAGGGATATAAAAACAATTTCCAGGTAAAGATCTCTGTGTAAAAAAAATTGTGAAGAGGGCAGACAGTAATCGATAGGGGAATCCACTTGAACAAAACCACCTTTATAAGTTCAATAGGTATAAATGAACACCTACATAACATGATTTCCAAAGACATCAAGAAGTTTTCTTCTCCCTACTTTTACACCCTCCCAACCTCAAGACATACTTTTTCTCCAGGTTGATTTATATTTTAAATGCTAATAGTTAGTGGTATAATATTTTTATTCAAAAATGGCAATCATTCCTGGAGGTATTAGAGTGTAGGGTAGAGATGGTTTCACATCAAGCATTATTAGTACTTTATTCCTTAGAGTAAATGAGTATTGGTATTTCCTGAGAACCAATGTTAATAAAGACAAAGCACACAAAGAATAGTTCTGAAAAAGATAAAGCACAGGAAGAGTAGATTAAAACCTCCAAAGACAAACTTCATCTTCTTTACATTCTTGCTCTGGGCTAGCAAAGCCATCTTATTAATATAAATTATGATGAATTATAGAATGACATTCCATAGAAGATGTTTTACCAAGTTCCACATAACAAAATCACCAGATTCCCTGATTCCCTCTTCTCCCATTACAAAGAAGACTTTGCATGTAAAGCAGGGCATGCTGACTGCCTGGAGGGTGGCAGGCTCCTCCCTGTTGCTTCCGCTCCCAATAATTACAGTGGATATTTACCAAGGGCAATTAGGTTTGTTCCCAAACTAGTTTGCTCCAGTTGCACTTGTTATAAAGATGTAATACAATTAAATTTTGGGTAAAATAATGTAAGTTTTAAAAAGAGAGGTGTTGTTTATGTGTCTTAGTTTGACTTTCCTCCCAGAAAGTCAAGCCTAAGACAAGGGTTTATATGCAGGCAGTTAATGTGATCCCAGGAGTGGAGAACCAGAAAGAGCAGAGAGCCAAGATAACAGTGCATTATTGAGCAGGTTATTGCTGTTAGTGGCTGAGGCCAAATTCCCCCAAACCCTCTAAGAAGCCATGTAAAATGTACCTACAGGTCCCATACCCCATTGATGGAAAATTTCCCTTGGGGCATAACTCCCCTGCACATGCGTGAGGTTGCTGAAACCATGTGTTTAGGAAGTTTCCCTAAAGGCATATCAGAAGCCTCTCATGCTATGGCATTAGACAGCCCTAGTAAACAGTACAGCTGAGACTGAATACTGTCAGTTTATACCTGCAAAATGCTTGTGGCTGCAATAATAGCTGAAATGAAAAGTGGACCAAGATGGTGTGAGGTGTCCAATACACCACTAAAAAATCAGGTCATTGCTTTACAAAACCATAAAGGCAAGTAGCTAATAAAATATTGCTATCATGTTCAATGTGGGCAAAACAACTATAGGAGTTTGGAAAAACAACTGTAAACGTTTTCTAATTGCTTCACCAGGGTCTGTCATTTCTCACTCCACTTGAGCAAAAATGAATTTGGAGATCATAAAAATGCATTATGTCTTTGATGTATATAAAAAAGGACTACATATAACTCTAATGAGAAGATCTGTGCTCAATGAAAAGGTTTCTGGCTCTAGATCTAAAGACTGGTAAATGAATGTGTACTTATATTTTTAGGTTAGGTAAAACATTTAAGATAGTGTGTGTCATGTGTTAATCATGCCTCACTTTATCCAACTTTTTGTAGTGGTTCCAATTGCATTTAGGTAAATGAGCTCTTACTCTATTTTCCTGAAATCCTTAATTTCATAATATTGCCAGGTAGCATGGTAAAAGCACTTCTCAGTTTATCTGAGACACATAGTACAAATTATTACCATATAGTTATATGTACTATTATAATTAATAGAAAATGTTAAATATATAATATTCCAAAAATTAATTTAGTAGCCACTACATTTACTTAGGACACCAGCAAAAGCCTCCCAACTGACCTCCCTGTCTCCAACTTGAATCCACTCTCCAGAGTGCAAAATTGATCTTGCCATCCTCTCTGCTGGAAATCCATTGGTCTGGAGCAAAATTCAAACTACTTATTCTGGCCATGGATTCATTCATTGTTAATTGAGCATCTTCTGTATACCAGACCCTGTTTAACTGTCTATCCTAATCACTTGCCGCTGCCTCCTCACAATTCAAACTCCAACCATTTGAATGTTGATCTTTCCCCCAGGGGTTAACTAGATGGTAAGATGAATCCCCCAGCTCTTTTAAGGCTCTGCTGAACTCTGTACTCCTTCGAAGTGGCCAGACATTCCTCCTGAGTAATTCCTGATCATATGGTCACCTCCCGCTTGTCTGACTCCATCTTCATGGAAGATGTTCCTTATAAACTTCCAAAAAGCTACATGCTGCATTTTAGCTACCATGTCTCTTGTTCATTTTTCTTTCCACTCCAGAAAAATACTTCTCCAAAACCCTTTCTAGTGCCAGTGAAGGAATGTATTCAGCATAGTGTAGATGGGAGCATCATTTATTACTCTTAGCTGGTTGTTCTAAGGATTCCTCTGCTTCTACACCTTCCAGCCCCACCTCTTTCTATAGCACCTCAGCCTCACTGTCTTGTTACATTTATTATTGAACAAAAAATTAAAATATGTCTCTGTTACATTAAAATGTCTCATAAAAATGAAAGCAGAATTATAGGAGAATAGTTGAAGACAAGTTGATAGTATTCTTAATACTGGATTCTTTGATTTGTTTTTAAGGCTACTTATTTTATTTTTTAAAAAAATTTGACTGTGTTGGGTCTTTGTTGTGCGGGTGGGCTTTCTCTAGCAGTGGCGAGCGGGGGCTACTCTTCATTGTGGTGCACGGGTTTCTCATTACGGTTGCTTGTTTTGTTGCTGAGCACAGGCTCTAGGTGCTCGGGCTTCAGTAGTTGTGGCTTGTGGGCTCTAGAGCGCAGGTTCAGTAGTTGTGGCGCATGGGCTTAGTTGCTCTGCGGCATGTGGGATCTTCATGGACCAGGGTGTGAACCCGTGTCCCCTGCACTGGCAAGTGGATGCTTAACCACTGTACCACCAGGGAAGCCTTAACATTACTTATTTTAAACTAAACTGACGTTACTTGTCATGTGAGGGAAGAACAATTTTTAAATTATTTTTTATAATCATAGAGTCTGAGTAACATCTAAATTAGAGTTAATTCTAAATAACCAATATTTTATAACTTTATATGAAGTATAACCTATAAAAATATTGAATCACCATGTTGTATACATGAAACTAATATAATATTGTAAGTCAATAATTTTTAGTAAATAAAAAAAATAATAAGTAATTTAAACTAAAGAAGCTTCATTTTTGCCTTTTATCACAAGAATAAGGCTGGATCAATCACCAGAGATAGTCATGTGCAGAATGTTTATCTGTATATCACCCATAGTTAATACAAAATCAATTCTTACTAAATGTTTGGGGAAATAATCTCTATAATTCAATTTTGTATCCTAAAATTACTGATAAAATTTAAATACAGCATCGGGTACTAAGTACTGTGGAAATGAATATGGTACTGAGGAAAACAGTAGAAAAAGCCCTGGCTACTATATTTGGGGGAGGAGGGTCCAGAATTTCCTCATCTGTAAAATGAGTAGGTCAGACTGAATTGTCTCAAAGATTGTTTTTTAACTCTCAACACTAACTTGACTTGTTTCCAGTCATCCTTTTCACACTTGTTGACACATGAAGTTGACATGTCTTTTTTTTTAACATAGAGTTATGCAATAACATATTATCCACATTGGATTTTATCTTCTGCCACAGTCTTCTTTTTCTTCATTACAAAACATTTCTCCTACTGTCTAATGTGGGTGTTGACAAGCAATGATGCAGATGCCTCGCATGTCTAAACCATGCTTGTCACGGCTGCTCACTACCACTGCCATGAATTGTTGTCTCCTTAGGAATCTACAGGATCTCTCTTCAAAAGTCAGGGCAGGGTCTTCCCTGGTGGCGCGGTGGTTAAGAACCTGCCTGCCAATACAGGGGACACGGGTTCAATCCCTGGGCCAGGAAGATCCCACATGCCCCAGAGCAACAAGAGAAGCCACCACAATGCACTGCATTGTACACTGCAACGAAGAGTAACCCCTGCTCTCCACAACTAGAGAAAGCCTGCACGCAGCAGCGAAGACCCAACACAGCCATAAATAAATAAATAAATAAGTCAGGGCAGACCCAACACTCTTCCCAACATCCAAACCACCAAGAGAAGAGTGATGGAAGCTCTGTACACTGCTGGTGAAAATCTCTAAGATCTGCTCTAGCAGCCTGACCTCAGTGCATTTAGTAGAGCAACCTGGAGCAAAGCTTGCTGTAAGTGGTGAATGCAAAGGAACAGGCTTCAGTCTCCCTTAGCATGGTGGGGGGTATCCATCTCATTGGTAAATGCTATTTTGTAGCTTTGAATAAATACTGGCATGAGTTTCAAAATGTTTCAAACCATGACCTTTCTTTTCAACTGAAAGGGAGATTGAATATATTTGACATTAAAAGTTCAACCCTCCCCCAAGACACTTGTTACAGTAGGCTTCAGAAACATCATTAATGATCACCTCAGTAGTCTTGCTATATTGTCCATTCATTTATTCATTCTACAAGAACTTTTTGGAATGTCTACCAGGTGTCAGGTCCTATACTAAGCACTGTGGGTATAGAGATAAAAGACAATCTCGGGCTTCCCTGGTGGCACAGTGGTTGAGAATCTGCCTGCCGATGCAGGGGACACGGGTTCGAGCCCTGGTCTGTGAAGATCCCACATGCCGCGGAGCAACTAGGCTCGTGAGCCACAACTACTGAGCCTGCGCGTCTAGAGCCTGTGCTCCGCAAAAAGAGAGGCCGCAATAGTGAGAGGGCCACGCACCGCGATGAAGAGTGGCTCCCGCTTGCCTCAACTAAAGAAAGCCCTCACACAGAAACGAAGACCCAACACAGCCAAAAATAAATTAATTAATTAAAAAAAAATAAAGACAATCTCTGCGTTTAGGGGTTCACCATCAAGTGGGAGCCAAGCAATTGAATAGACAGGGATGCAAATAAATAAATCTTGTCACTCAAATAAATCTGGTCTGTTAACTAGAAACTTGTCACCAGTCTTGTGGACTTACTAGTAAAAGGGCTCTGAACTGAAATGAATCAAGAAGCAGTAAAAGATCATTACTGAATACACTGCTATGCTATTGATTAGCTCCTATTTGTAATACACATTAATGGTGGAAAGTAACATGTTAAGTGCTAAGTATGAGTATTTTCCCCATCCAGTTAATAACTTAATTGTGACATTTGGGTTATATGTTGAGCTTCAGGCAGCATTCAAACTATCACTAAAACACAACAACATGGTGTCATCAAATATAGCGATCCAAAGATGATAAAATTTTATGTATGTTTTTATGCATTGCCTATGTACAAGTCAGCAAATCTATAACAGTAATTTGTAATAGACATAAAATTGATATTAATATAATAGCTATATTTAAGGTAACTGTCCATTTTGCCACAAAATGTGTGGTAATCATGAGATGCATAAAGTCTCCCTATGGGAGCCATGGACCTGACTCAGGAGAGCAGCCAACCCATGGGAATTCAGCAGGGACGGAGCTAGGAGAAAAGATACCCTGACTTTACCCCTCTTCCTCCTTCCTATCTCCAGCCAGTACTCCATGGGTGAACCCAATTAGAAGCCAGAGAGCTAAGGAACCCATTAATGTGGTCCATATAGGCCAGCCTCCCAGTATACAAAATAGGGTGGAGAAGCGTAAGGTGTGCAGGGACAGCTAGAAGAGATCTAGCACAGTACTAGGAGTAGTAGTAATAATAATAGTTGAAGTAGTAGTAGCACTGAGAAATTTGGGCTGGATGCTAATACAAGTAGGTATTTATTCAACCCCATGACCAAGGGTATGGATTTTGAGATTGTAATCAGGATGAGTGTTAGTGCTATTGTGTGCCATCTTCTATGAGTGACTGAAGAATACTAATATAGGAAGATAATTAATTATGTAAATGAAGCAATAAATATCCAAAAAGGTGTTAATATATTGGAATGATAAGCTGAAATGAACATAATAACATCTATTTAGGGAAAATAAATGTTACATTTTACATGTTACAAATTAATCACAAAAAAAGAATAGAAGTAGATGCAATAAAACTTGAGAGCTTTAATTGACCAGAAATGAAATGTGAGAATATTATACCTCAATCTATGAATAGAAATACAGAATCAAGAAGGGACTAGGTCTAGAGTCATAATGTAAAGCAGAGATGGGGACTGATAAACATGGTGAAGGTCAGAAATATCCAGAAACAATTCTTCTGAACCCATAACTTCTGAGCCCTGATGCAGGCCCTTGTCTTACCAGAGAGGCTCTGAGTTGGCTTTGTGTTAATAATCAGTTGAGCTTTCAGTCATTCTGCTTTTAGATATAGTTTGCATCATATTTTTATGCAGCTTCAATTTGTCCCAGGTGAGAAATTTGTGATATTTCACAGGACTGGCAATATGCCAGTAATTTTCCATTTAAATCATATGCATAAAAAATATCTGACACAACTCATTTATCCTGAGACTTCTTTTTCTTTTCAATTTAAGATTTTAAAATGGAGCATTTTAAAGTAGAGATTGACATGAAAAATGTTCTCACAGACTCTTTGAACATGTCCGGGGTGGGAAGAATAGGAGAAAGCTAACAAGGTCTGAGCATTTATGTATTGCTGTATTTAACCCACAAAATTATCCTATAATGTTTACAGTACTTATTTCCATTCTATTGATGTAAAAAATCTTAGCTTAAAGAGGCAAATAACGTATCTGTAAATAGCAGGATTCAAACCTAGGAAAAATAATATCTTCTTTTTTGTAATTAAAGAATATAGAACTCTTTTTATTAAAGTTCTTGTATCTTTTATATTGATTTCTTAGTCTTTTGGGGGTTTTTTTGCGGTACGCGGGCCTCTCACTGTTGTGGCCTCTCCCGTTGCAGCGCATAGGCTCCAGACGCGCAGGCTCAGTGGCCATGGCTCATGGGCCCAGCCGCTCTGTGGCATGTGGGATCTTCCCGGACCGGGGCACGAACCCATGTTCCCTGCATCGGCAGGCAGACTCTCAACCACTGCGACACCAGGGAAGCCCTCTTCTTTGTTTTGATCTGGGATATTTTAAACCTTATTTCCCTTTGTAAATCCCCATTATAATTTTGCTGTAGTTAGCTTGCATGAGCCATAATTGGGAGACAAAACACAAAAGATACTCAGAAATGGTCAACTGAGTAATGATCAATACAGGAGAATAGCAATGAAGTTCATAAGACCTTAGGCTGACCAAACCTGTCATCAAACTAGCATTTGTCAATGCCAAGTTATTCCACTACTATACATCTATATTTCCAATCCAGGTGTTGCATAACTAGCTAGCAGATCATACATATTATACCAAGTCTAGTCAAATGTCTTCATCCATGCACACAAAATATTCTAAATTGCTAAGTTATTCCTAAGAGGAAAGTGGGATGATACTTATTGTAGACTATATTAATGAGTTATCATTTACAATCATATATAAGCCATGTTGGTTTTTTGGATCACTAGTGAAAAAATATTATTAGCTTCCATTAGAATAGCTCAGATCTATTTTTAAAATAAGCTGCATTTGGGTAACATTAAAAGCAGTTGATAAATTCATCACAAATCCCACCCTTTAAAAAATAATAAATTATTTAAGAAGCTCTAACAGACAATGCTTGACCAACCAAATTCAAACATATGAGGAAGAAATACAGGTTCACTTTTAAAGGATGTAGTTCAATTGCTTGCATTATTTCAGATGTTGTGTTTTGAGCCTGTTGCAGACACACAGTGACTTAGGTCCATTCAGATTTCTCTGAAGCCCTGTCCAGGCCATGAAAATAGTCCTGCTGCACAGGAGGCCAAATTCAATCCCCAAGGGCACCAAGAAATTTCCCCAAGGGCAGCACTTAGCCCTGGCCCGACTGCCTGGCTACAATGCTTGTTTTCAGCCATCAAAAAGGAAATGAAATTGAGATATTTGTAGTGAGGTGGATGGACCTAGAGTCTGTCATACAGAGTGAAGTAAGTCAGAAAGAGAAAAACAAATACGTATGCTAACACATATATATGGAATCTAAGAAAAAAAAAAAAGGTCATGAAGAACCTAAGGGTAAGATGGGAATAAAGACACAGACCTACTAGAGAATGGACTTGAGGATATGGGGAGGGGGAAGGGTAAGCTGGGACAAAGTGAGAGAGTGGCATGGACATACGTACACTACCAAACGTAAGGTAGATAGCTAGTGGGAAGCAGCCACATGGAACAGGGAGACCAGCTCGGTGGTTTGTGACCACCTAGAGGGGTGGGATAGGGAGGGTGGGAGGGAGGGAAATGCAAGAGGGAAGAGATATGGGAATATATGTATAACTGATTCAGTTTGTTATAAGGCAGAAACTAACACACCATTGTAAAGCAATTATACTCCAATAAAGATGTTAAAAAAAATACAACATTTACTTGTGCTATTGTCATGAACCTCTTGTGCCTTTGGGAGAGAATTATAGTCTGCCTACTAACCGCATGACCCAGCGCTTCAGTCACAAAGCTGCTAATGTTGATCATATGACAAATAACTAAACCACCCCGTTAAATGCCTTCTAGGAGCCCCTTCAGAAGCTAAAGCCAAAAAGAAGAGAGATGAGCAGTCAGGGAGGCTTCCACCTACTTCTCCCCCTTGCCACTCACAGCTCCTCGCCGTGTGCAGAAGGCAGCCCTCAGTCACTTAAGACTGTCTTGATGAGGGAGATGCTCATGGTGTTTGACTTTATTACAGCCGAGCCACATCAAATGCACAGGCACTGCTTCCTTAGATGTCTATATTTCACTTAAACTGGGATAAAGCAAAGAAACTGGAATATTGTCTCATCATGCATTCTAAATCAGCCAAGGTAGAATATAATGGGGAGTTAATCAGATCACTGAGACTCTAATTCACTTGGTATTGATCGGGCAGATTCCTAATGGGACGGCAGACCAATTTCAAATTACAGTAAGTTGACTTGTCCTGGAATACCAATGACCAGGCTGGCAGATGAGCCAGGAGGACAGTGGGCTCTGCTCTCCTGATGCTCTCGCCTACCTGGCAGGCATGACTGTATAATCCGATGTGGCATTTAGCTAATTAATAGGGGATTGATGAAAGGTTTGGTTTTGAAAGCAGCCATCTCACTTGGATAAATGTGGGATCAGATCCCCATGGGGATGGGTAGTAGGGTCCTGGGAAGGTAGGTATACACTGAAAGCTAATGGAAAGTAATGCAATTAACTCAGGCTTTTAATTATGTTAATCAGTGACTTCATAGGAGCCATTGCATACAGAATGCATTCCTTAACTCTTTGCTAGCACCATGTTTGTGATTCATGTCTGAACCAAACTCAAACAGCAGTTTGAAGAAATAGACGTAGGCACATTTATATCAGTTCATTTTCCCCATGACTATAGGTTTCTCTGGCATGGAAGAATAGACAGAGGAGAGAAGAAGAAGGAAGAAAGGAAAAGGGGAAGGGAGGCAATGGGTGAAAATGAAAATTTTCTAAAGGAGACATGAGCTCGAAACTGGTTTTGTTAAGATTGGTTGTTACTTTATATTTACTTTCACTTTGTATTATTTGGCCTGGGAGTGTGAAAAAATGACCAGTGTATTTACATGTAGTTAGAGGAGCTGAAAGACCTAATTGATTAATTTTTACATTTTAGAATCAACCTGCTGAACTATTTGATGAAATACTTAAATGGATGAATTTATTCTAACAATAACTACTTGGCTTAGTTCCCTTCTTTAACCATCTTTCCCTCTCCTGTGTGGGTCTGTGTGTAAATTGTATTTGTGTGTGTGTGTATATGTGTGTGGTACCTGTCTATCAGGCTCCCATTTTCTTTCTAGAGGCAGAGAAGTCACAGCTCCAGGCAGACATCAGATGGAGGGGCCTATGGTGAACAGCTTGCAGCGAGCCCAGATGCTACGTTTGATGCAGATAGATGGACCCCAGCCTCCTTGCAAAGAAAGCAGTCATATTTTTCTCCCATAGGGGCTCTTTATTTAATTTTCAGTCTCCCAATATATCCTCAGATTACTTGCTTTAGGAAGCGAAACTTGACTTTTAAAAACCAGAGCTTTACTGCTTAACCAGAGCTAACACTCAGTATTTCAAGAATTTTTCCAAGTATTGCAATATTAACGGAATGTATTATTATCTCCATTTTACAGAAGAGAAAACTGAGACACAAAGAGATTCATTAATTTGCCCAAGTTCATATATCTCACAAACCAGGGAGCCAGTGCTCAAACCTGCTCCAAAGTCCAGATCTATAACCACTATAACAGCCTGGACTCTACCAAGCAGGAGTCCAGAGAGTTGCAGAGGGTGAATGAAAAGAAAAGGGGAGCTATTCATGATAATAGCTGGGTCCTGACCTATTTTAAGTCCAGCATTATAGTCATCAGGAGCAATATAGACATACAATCCCGGTGATAATATCAAATTAGTCAAATTCTGTTCTTAGTTCTAACATGGATGTCATGTATGTATACATTTCTAAAACCAATACAATTCCCTGAGGAATTTGATAGGCAAATCACAGCATATTCATATTATGTAATATTAATTTCTATTTAAATGATAAAAGTTTGGTCTATGTGATTATATGAAAATAATGAATGATACAAGAAGGCCAGGATTACTTTCTCTGTCCTCAGAAGCTAGCCTGGCCCATGGGAGGCACCAATTAAGCATCTACTGAATGAATGTGTTGAATGAATTAAATATTTATATGCAATTATGTTAAGTGAGAAAATAGAATAAAAAATTATGCATACCAATTGATTACAGCTCTGAGAGAGTTTTTCAAACAGAGTGAAGAGTGGATAAAGTAGAGGTTATCAAAAAGTAGGTTGTTTCCAGACACTGCAGAAATACAAAGGATCATGAAAGATTACTACAAGCAACTATATGCCAACAATATGGGCCACCTGGAAGAAATTCTTAGAAAAGCACAACCTTCCAAGACTGAATCAGGAAGAAATAGAAAATATAAACAGACCAATCACAGCACTAAAATTGAAACTGTGATTAAAAATCTTCCACAAACAAAAGCCCAGGACAAGATGGCTTCACAGGTGAATTCTATCAAACATTTAGAGAAGAGCTAACACCTATCCTTCTCAAACTCTTCCAAAATATAGCAGAGGGAGGAACTCCCAAACTCATTCTACGAGGCCAACATCACCCTGATACCAAAACCAGACAAAGATGTTACAAAAAACAGAAAACTACAGGCCAATATCACTGATGAACATAGATGCAAAAATCCTCAACAAAATACTAGCAAACAGAATCCAACAGCACATTAAAAGGATCATACATCATGATCAAGAGGGGTTTATCCCAGGAATGCAAAAATTCTTCAATATACACAAATCATTCAATGTGATACATCATTTTAACAAACTGAAGAATAAAAACCGTATGATAATCTCAATAGATGTGGAAAAAGCTTCTGACAAAATTCAACATCTATTTATGATAAAACTCTCCAGAAAGTAGGCATAGAGCAAACCTACCTCAACATAATAAAGGTCATATATGACAAACCCACAGCCAACATTGTTCTCAATGAACAATGTGAAAAATTATAACCATTTCCTCTAAGATTAGGAACAAGACAAGGTTACTCACACTCACCACTATTATTCCACATACTTTTGGAAGTTTTAGCCAGAGCAATCAGAGAAGAAAAAGAAATAAAAGGAATCCAATTGGAAAAGAAGTAAAACTGTCACTGTTTGCAGATGACATGATACCATACATAAAGAATCCTAAAGATGCTACCAGAAAACTACTAGAGCTAAATCAATGAATTTGGTAAAGTAGCAGGATACAAAACTGATGCAAAGAAATCTCTTGCATTCCTATACACTAATGACAAATCTGAAAGAGATATTAAGGAAACACTCCCATTTACCATTGCATCAAAAAGAATAAAATACCTAGGAACAAACCTACTTAAGGAGACAAAAGACCTGTATGTAGGAAACTATAAGACACTGATGAAAGAAATTAAAGACAATACAAACAGATAGAAAGATATACCATGCTCCTGGATTGGAAGAGTCAACATTGTGAAAATGACTCTACTACCCAAAGCAATCTACAGTTTCAACACAATCCCTATCAAACTACCAATGGCATTTTTCACAGAAATAGAACAAAAAATGTCACAATTTGTATGGAAACACAAAAGACCCTGAATAGCTAAAGCAATCTTGAGAAAGAAAAATGGAGCTGGAGGAATCAGGCTGCCTGACTTCAGACTATACTACAAAGCTACAGTAATCAAGACAGTATGGTACTGGCACAAAAACAGAAATATAGATCAATGGAACAGGATAGAAAGCCCAGAGATAAACCCATGCACATATGGTCACCTTATCTTTGATAAAGGAGGCAGGAATGTAAAGTGGAGAAAGGACAGCCTCTTCAACAAGTGGTGGTGGGAAATCTGGACAGCTACATGGAAAAAAATGAAATTAGAACATTTCCTAATGCCATACACAAAAATAAACTCAAAATGGATTAAAGACCTAAATGTAAGGCCACACAGTATAAAATTCTTAGAGGAAAACATAGGCAGAACACTACATGACATAAATCACAGCAAGATCCTTTTTGACCCACCTCCTAGAGAAATGGAAATAAAAACAAAAATAAACAAATGGGACCTAATGAAACTTAAGAGCTTTTGCACAGCAAAGGAAACCATAAACGAGACAAAAAGACAACCCTCAGAATGGAAGAAAATATTTGCAAATGAAGCAACTGACAAAGGATTAATCTCCAAAGTATACAAGCAGCTCATGAAGCTCAATATCAAAAAGCAAACAACCCAATCCAAAATTTGTCAGAAGACCTAAAAAGACATTTCTCCAAAGAAGATATACAGATTGCCAATAACCACATGAAAGTATGCTCAACATCACTAATCATTAGAGAAATGCAAGTCAAAACTACAACGAGGTATTACCTCACACCAGTCCGAATGGCCATCATCAAAAAATCTACAAACAATAAATGCTGGAGAGGGTGTGGAGAAAAGGGAACCCTCTTGCACTGTTGGTGGGAATGTAAATTGATACAGCCACTATGGAGAACAGTATGGAGGTTCCTTAAAAAACTAAAAACAGAACTACCATATGACCCAGCAATCCCATTACTGGGCATACAGCTTGAGAAAACCATAATTCAAAAAGAGGTATGTACCCCAATGTTCAATGCAACACTATTTACAATAGCCAGGACATGGAAGCAACCTAAGTGTCCATCAACAGATGAATGGTTAAAGAAGATGTGGCACATGTATACAATGGAATATTACTCAGCCAAAAAAAGAAATGAAATTGAGTTATTTGTAGTGAGGTGGATGGACCTAGAGTCTGTCATACCGAGTGAAGTAAGTCAGAAAGAGAAAAAGAAATACCATATGCTAACACATATATATGGGATCTAAAAAAAAAAAAAAAGGTTCTGATGAACCTAGGGGCAGGACAGGAATAAAGACGCAGACATAGAGAATGGACTTGAGGACGGGGGAGGAGGAAGGGTAAGCTCGG
Source organism: Phocoena sinus (assembly GCF_008692025.1). Taxonomy (NCBI): domain Eukaryota; kingdom Metazoa; phylum Chordata; class Mammalia; order Artiodactyla; family Phocoenidae; genus Phocoena; species Phocoena sinus. Next base: position 100,137,157 of record NC_045767.1, on the reverse strand, counting down.
ATGAAGCAAGAAAGTAGCATTGACATATATACACTACCAAATGTAAAATTGATAGCTAGTGGGAAGCAGCTGCATAGCAAAGGGAGATCAGCTTGGTGCTTTGTGACCACCTAGAGGGGTGCGATAAGGAAGGTGTGAGGGAGACGCAGGAGGGAGGGGATATGGGGATATATGTGTACATATAGCTGATTCACTTTGTTATACAGCAGAAAGTAACACAACCCTGTAAAGCAATTATACTCCAATAAAGAAGTTTAAAAAAATATCAGTTGTTTCAATGTGAATTTTTAATAAAATAAAAGATTTAGTTGTCTGATTATTTCCTTTGGCTTTTATGTTAAATGTACAATTTTTAGATTACAAATGCACAGTTCTTAGAATATAGCAATGTCACATCTAGGTGATGAAACCTAAAGAAACTCTAGTACACCTGTGTGATTCAACAGTGTTTTTATTAGCTAAAAAAAATTGGTTAGTACCTAATAATCATCATTAAAAGAATAAACTGTGGTCTATAGAAGGGAATACTATACAGAAGTTGAAGTAACTTAATTGGAGCAACATGAATATCAAAATCAATGTTGATTTTTAAAAATCTACAGAGGTATACATACAGTATATACGATTTACATAAAATTTAAAAGTGCCTAAAAGAACACTATTTTATTGTTTACAGGTAAGAACGTAAGTGGTAAAAGTTTTAAAATATAGACATTAAAGATTTGTTAAAATATGGTAAAATGTTAATGTGTTAATACAGTAGTGTGTGTTCATATGTGTCTATTTTATATTATTTTCTGTACTGTTGTGTGTATGTTAATTACATAATGTATATAATTTAACAATCTTAATAGGAGTACACATTCACTATTTAATATAAGTAAAATAATTATTTATTGACTTGAATAGTACCTTGCAAATCATTTAAAAATATTATTTCATCTCCAGATACTTTACTTACCCTTTTGAGTATGTGTTAAAAGTTATTTGTGAGAGGGAGGAAGGAAAGCCTTTTCTTCCCTCATGGAAATTGTGCCTGGAGTGGATTTGACCTGTCTGCACTGGCTTGTATAAACCTGATCTGTCTAGGGGAAATGAATGGGGACATCAAAAGCAGTGATCACTAGAGAACACAAGGTAGTAGACAAAGGTGAGAACCATACCCAAGCAGGTCAAACCAGTTTCCTAAGAATGTAGTTCCATATCACCTGCATCAGAATCACCCAGGATGATAGTTAAAAACAAACTCCTGGGCCTAACCCCAGGTCTATTTAATTATAAGCACTAGGGTGGAGCCCAAGAATTTCTATTTGTAACAAGAACTCTCCAAATGATTCCCATGCACATTGAAGTTTCAGAACTACTGAGTTAACCCACTCAATGAGTTCAGAGCATTTTTCTGAGGACCATATGAACTGGTGGTTTCCCTTCAATTAGGAACCAGTACTCATTGAAAAGTCCAAGAAAACACGTGAGCTCTTTGAATGAGGAAAGGGACAAATCTGCTAGTGTTATGAGAATGAGAAAATAACGAGGAAAGCATGAAGGCTATAAAAACAATTTTAGGGTCACACAGCCATTCTAAAGATGATGCTCAGATGTTTGCTTGGAATAATAGATGGAAAAATCTGCTTACAATAAAGGTACCATCAGCCTTACCAACACACTGCTAGAAAGGAAGAAAACAAAATCAAAAGGACATTACAACCGATATAAAGTGCCCAGCCCAATGCTTGGTTTGCACTGCCTGGTCAATACGCTATGCTGTGGTGATGGCCAGTAAGAGTAAGGCAAAAGAAAAGGATGCTATGAGAGCTAGCAAAACAAATTTCTGGATCAGTGCAGGATGGTCTGAAACCCAGGAGAAGAATTCCTGCAAAAGAACAAGGGCCTTCCTTCGCTCTCAGCTAGGGGAATCTTCCAGAGAGATGAGGGCATTGGCAAGGGCTGCAAGAATGGCTAAGAATATTAGAAACCAATCCCACAACGGCCTTTGGCACAGGGCAGAACAGATGAACTAAGTGGGAAGAAAAACTGGGACACAGGTTCTGAAAAAGACTGAGACTCTCTCCAAGCACTGGAATGGTGTCAACCCATATCTCTCTAGGGCTACAATTGAGCAGCTTGATCTCACCTTCAACCTAGATGGTCAGGCTTCGAAGATCATCAAGAGACTTCCAGCACCAGATGTTTCTGCAGTTGCATCAGAGAAATCAAGTGTAGGACTATAGACCATGAACAAGCACTATGAAGACTGTATAACATTTGATAATGCCGACTTCTGTCCATGTTTGTTATTTTGTACCTGTATTTCTTCACAGTGATTAAGAGTAAATCCTTCAAATACAAAAGTCCGGTACACTTACTGTAGAGTACGGCAAGGAGAAAGATGAAAATTCCCCCATTTTGCAGTAAATTTGAAACATGGGTGGTAAAAGCTTGTAATGGGAAAGAATGTGGATTAAAAACCTGTGACCAGGGGCTTCCCTTGTGGCACAGTGGTTGAGAGTCCGCCTGCTGATTCAGGGAACACGGGTTCGTGCCCCAGTCCGGGAAGATCCCACATGCCGCAGAGCGGCTGGGCCCGTGAGCCATGGCTGCTGAGCCTGCGCTCCGCAACGGGAGAGGCCACAACAGTGAGAGGCCCGTGTACCGCAAAACAAAACAAAACAAAACAAAAAAAAACCTGTGACCAAAGGAAACAAGCGAGAAGTGGGTAAGAAGCCACCTAAGAATTAGTTAGCCAAATAGGCTTAAGGAGGCTCCCCCATGGTTTTCTGACCCTGAAAAACATTCTTCATTATTTATTTTTATTAGACTAAGAACAAGTTGCTATTTTCCGGGCTGATTAAAATAAAGAATGAAGTAACACAATATGTAAGAGATGAAATTAAAACTCTGCTAATAAGACTTAAAAAATATCCTGAAACTCAAAACATGTAATTTACTCTATGGATTTAGGAGTAATGAGAGTGTTTCTCCCCCAAAACAGGGGTTAGGAGGAAGCCTCGTTGGAAGAATTCAGCTGACCCAATTAAGACCTTCTTAGAAAAATCAGACTGGGGAACTGAGGTTATAAGGTGTTAAAAGACAAACTAAGGCATACTAAAAAATGTAAGAGTTTATTTGAGCAAAAATCTACTCAAATCAAGCAACGCCAGACAGGAAGTAGTTAGAAGCACTCCACCATGGGAAGTGGTTGCATTATTTTTGGAAAGCCTAATTGGCTGTTTATGATTGGTTGTCCTTGGGTTTCCACTTCTTAACCTTGAGGCATTTACAGGCTTAGGTTTTGGTTTGCTTATGTAGGCTTCTAAGTCATTAGAATCACCTCAGTGTAACGGCCCCCTTGCTTAATTAGTTTAACAAAGTAAACCTAGAAACGCTTTTATAACTTTTCTTAATGTACCTAACTACAATGATGAAAATAGTGTACTTTAAAAGACATCAATTCCTTTTTTTCAAGCTTAGAATATTGTTTATATTGACCCCAAATCAGTTTTATCTTACCCTTAAGACTTTCCAGGATCTCTCTCCCAAATTATGATAAAATACTGAAAATTAGTTTTGGGGTTTTTTTTGGTTTTGTTGTTGTTGTTATTTTGCTTATGTGTCTGTCTGCTGCAGCTGGTATTCCTCCTGCACCCCCTCTCCCACCTGCATCCAGATGCCTGCTGCCCTGCCCCACCTCCCCATCCCTCCCTCCTCACCTCCACCTGTTAAACAGCGTAGGAGATTTCTACCTGCTTTTCACTACACAGTTCCTAATAGCTTTCTTTTTTTTTTCCTCTCTCTTTATATAAATTGTAGATTCATTAACAAAAAACAAACTCTTGCCTTGACTTTGAGGAAGAAGCTCCTTGTTCGTGCAGTCACTGCACAACTCACTCTCACCCCTGAGTATGCTATACTTAAGATCTAAACAACTTTAGAGTAATTTATAAATATTTACAATTAGTTAAACAGATTACTGAATAGTATGTAATATTAGTAACATGATATTTAAGCACCAGGAGAGAAACTCTAAATCAATGATTTCTCTAAATGGGTTTTAGTGGGGCTTAGGATGCATGTGACCCCTTGAATACAGATCAACACCAGAAGAATGAGTTAAAGCAAGAGCCCCAGAGGTCTATCAACTCTAAGGCATCCCAATTCCTTATTTCAAAATCCTGAATGAAACTTATTTATAGAACAGAAATAGACCTGCCAACATAGAAAACAAACTATGGTTACCAAAGGGGAAGGTGGGGAAGGATAATTAGGAGTTTGGGATTAACATATACACAGTTCTATATATAAAATAGATAACCAACAAGGACCCACTGTATAACACAGAGAACTATACTCAATATTTTGTAATAACCTATAAGGGAAAAGAACCTGAAAAAGAATATATGTGTGTGTATATATATATATACATATATATGTATAATTGCATCACTTTGCTGTACACCTGAAACTAACACAACATTGAAAATCAACTGAACTTCAATAAAAAATTTAAAAAATAAAAAATTCTGCATGAGAAGAAAGAATGTAGAAACGAATACATATATACTGGAATGTCCTGTAACTCTGATATAGGAGAGGGATAGAAGGGAAAAATTACTGCATCACCTCCTGTCTTTTAGTCTTTCTCCTGTTTCAGGCAATGACTTCAACTTTTTTAGCAAGATGAAGTTTTAATTGCCACAGGCTTTCGTGGTCGTTAGTGTTTAGCATCTCATCTCAAATGAAAAGGGATTCAGTGGAAAAGAAAAACACTGTTTCCCCTCCATCTCCTTTCCTGCTTCTCTTTGTGAGACAAAAACAGAATAATTATAGTCACATAGTCTGTTTCTTTATCAGTAGCATGAACCTACAAAATTGTCTTTTCACTTATTAGAAAAGTACTTTTCTCCACCTGACTGCCTTTAACTTTATCCTTTGCCATTTTTCAATTTCAAGAAAACTCACTGCATACTTTTTCTTGTCCCTCTGATCAATACATTCTTTCACTGGGTTTACTTTTAGCTACTACTACTGGAAATTTGCTTAACTGGTTTTTTAGTTACACTCCCAAAAGGCCAGTGCCCCTTCCAAATAAATTCTTTTAAAACGTTTGGATATTTACTAACAGTAATGAGGGTTTGTGAACAGTATTAAAGAGATTTCACCAGCTGACACACTTAGTAAAAGATGAGGCAATAATATCAACAGGGCCAAGAATTCATTTCTTTAATGAGAAACTGGACCCTATCTGTTAACAATTTGATGTAAAATGGTAAGAGGTAGCAAAGTACTGATGGAAGTAAGATTCATGGAATGCACAGACAGCAAGAAAAGGACAAACAAGCAGGCTTCAACTTGAATCCTAGGTCAGTTGATAAATTCTCTGCTCTGTCTTATATGCTCTATGCTATTAGGGAAGCACTAGGCTCATAGTTACATATTTTAACCTAGAGGTCAAGGATCTTCAGGTGAATTCTGTCTCTGACGAAGGTATCAATTGGTAATCTCACAATATCCCAGAACACCCCCATGGTAAGGACATATAGGGATGGCTACTCAGGTTACTATTGCCCAGTCTCTCTCTTCTCATGTGTGAATTACCAGGTAGAGGGTCATCACCTGAATTCCTCTTTTATCAACAGTGCCTACTAGTAGTATGTTTGTCAAAATCTAGACTCTCCAGTGAGGCAAACTTCAAATGGACCCATGATCATTAAACTCTGAGGATTTTGAAATCATGGCAACATATTATTTTAATCAGCACAGGCTATATTATATTGCAGTAACAATTTAACCACTAAATCTCAATACATTAACACAACAAAAAGTTCATTTTTTCTTGATGCTACATGTCCAGTGGAGTTTGGTAAAGGGGTTTCATCCCATGTTTACACACTGTATTTGGCTGAGATTGGCTCTATTTTCTTTCAACAGTGCCATCTCAGCATGTGGCTTCCAGTATTGCTTAGGCAGAAGACAAGAGAGTTTTTCCTTGTGTTCATGTCAAATCCAGTAACAGTTCATTGAACTGAACCAATTACAAGGCCCCAGCTAACAGGAAAGGGGCTGGGAAGAGTAGCCTTCCATCCACATATGGTGTCAATTTCATCCAAACAATATTTCATCAGAAAATCTCTCATCTAGTTATAGACTTGAAAAACATCCCCTATGGTAACATATATTATAGTCTCAATTATTGAAAGTCTTCATTCTTTAACACATTCTACACATTGCAAATTCTGAATTGCAATTTGAATGTTTTGAATTTTTATGCTAACTTTTTAATTAAGATATTAACATAAAATAAAATCATTCATGTTAAGTGTACAGTCTGCTGAGTTTTGGTAATTATACATAACTGTGTAATTACCATCAAATCAAGATACAGAAAAGTTCCCTTACCCTCATGCTGCCCCTTTGCAGTCAGTCAATTCCAACTCCCATCCCACCTCTGACACCAAGTAACCCTTAATCCATTTTCAGTCAATGTAATTTTGAATACTTTGAATTTAATTTGTAGAACATGTTTCATTATCCAAAAGAGAAAATTAGATGTTTTTTATTACCTTTTGAAGTTGAGACAATTTATTTGATAAATATGTAATGCTACTCATCATTCACAGTGTCTCTTTCATATTGGTTAATAGTAGTCTCTTGCATTCAAATAACAAAAGATATACATTCCAAAACACTTTCACAAGGCAACATCCTGGTGATTTATTTATTTGGAATGTACCTATTGGTTTCTCAGTGCTATTCAATGTTGAATAAAAGTGCTCCTTCCTGTCTGTGTCTACATTACAATCAAAATTGAGCTGATAAAAATAAATAGGTGAAATTAGGAGGTCTTCTAAATTTGCTTTGGGACTTATAGAATAACTTCTCTGTATATTGATGACAATAGATAGTGATGTATCAACACATGTGAGTGAGTGTGTGTGTGTGTGTGTGTGTTGGAGGGTCACTACAGGGAGCTACTACAAGTATTCACTGCACAGATGAAAATTCCCTTAACTTCTCCCTCATCACAGAGCTGTGACAAGGGGTCACAGTAAATCCAGGCTTGGGAAATGAACTGAGCCCTCCAGTCAGTGGGCACTACAACAGGAGGCTGTCAAAGCCCCAGGGACAAGGTGAGTTACCCATGCCTTTCAAACCCAATTGTAATTTGCTCTTCTCACCTTGTGGGAAGACAGATGATTGTCAGGAAAGGATTTGCCACAGTGCTCTGGGCATACACAGTAGTGGATGGTGGCTTTGTATTAGGGCACCATAATGGCAGTCAAAAGGAAAATTGTTGAACCAATACAAGTGCAAAGGGCATGAGTAGCATAATGTTACTCATAATGTCACTCCTTGAAAGAGAGAGAAGACAGCTATTTGTGCTTCTAGGGAACCAATGAGTTGGAGCAGTGTGCAGATGGTGCTAGTGAAAGAGTAATGCATGAAAAGCAGGTGTCCCCATGCTTTAAGTGAAGATCAGTATATGGATATTTGCTAATATTTATTTGCACTGTCATCCAGAAATCTACAGGGAAATCATACTGTTCTGTCAGCAACATTGCAGTCTCAGTGACATGCCATCCTGACTGAAGTATTCATCTTTTCCTTTAATGGCTCAACAAGTATTTTGTGAATACCTGCTCTCTGCAAGGCAAAATATCAGGGTCAAGAGAGGAGAGCCACATCCAGCGGTTGAGTTTCCCCAGGTAACACTATAATATTATAAGTGCTTTGCTTCACTTTCACCCCCTCCTTCAGGGTTCCCTCTCCTGCTACAACATTACTCCCAGGAATTTCTCCCATCTTCATCTTTCCTGAGAATCTCCACTGTAGCTCTTCCACATGATGGATTCTAGACTAGAACTGTCCAAAAGAACTTTGTGCAATGATGGAAATGTTCTATTTCTGCCTTGTCCAATAGAGTAGATATTAGCCACATGTCTCTGTCAAGCATTTGAAATATAGCTAGTGAGACTGAGACACTAATTTTTCTATTTTTTAATATTTTAATTCATTCAAATTTAAATAGCCACAGGTGGCTAGTGGCTACTCCACTGAACATTACTTTTCTGAACATTTTCTATTTCTCCATCTTTGCCCCCCTCCCCATACTTACCTTTTCTATTTTCTTCTAAGTAACAGCAAGTTCTTATATTAACTTGGTGCATTAAGGAGTGTATCAATGAAGGACCATAATACCCTCTTAGGTACTGTACTGATAGCATCCCCTCAATTCATGCCCTTCCCAGAACCACAGATTTTGATCTTATTTGGAAGTAAAGTCATTGAAGATGTAATTAAGATGACATCATATTGGACTAGGATGAACCCTTAACTCAACATCATTGGTGTCCTTATAAGAAGAGGAGAAGACAAGCAGAGACACAGAAAGAACATCATGTAATGACAGAGACTGAGATTGAAGTGATGTGTCTACAAGCAGGGTACACCAAGGATTGCCAGCAACGCCAGAAGGTAAGAGAAAGGCATGGATCACATCCTCCCCTAGAGCCTTCAGAGAGAGCATGGCACTGCTGACATTTTGATTCAGACTCCTAGCCTCCAGACTGTGAGAGAATGCATTTTTGTTGTTTAGGCTACCCAGTCTGTGGTAATTTCCTACGACAGCCCTAGGAAATTAATACAGGTACTTAGGTTGCCTTCACCATTATGTCATTTAATAAAGGCTTTATGGTTTTAACTTTGACACCAAAATTATTAATGGTGAAAATTGTAAGGTCCATGGTACAGTAACCAGCAATAAGGATGTTCAAGGCTAGTAAAGGACAGATGGTGCCTTGATAGAGTGAGAACTTCCCGTTTCTTCCCATCTAGATCTTCTCCCTAACCAGACTTTACCTCAGAAGCCTGCTTTGCATAGTCTGAGACATCTTTTTGAATCAAAGATGTGAATTAAGTCTTAGAAGGAAGTCTGGCTTCTGTCTGCAGCCCATTACTGACCTAAGGCTGCGATGATCACATTAAGAAAATAAAGCATTATTCATTCAGAGAAAAAGCATGACAAGTAATGATGTATTATTCCTAAAATGTAATATTCCTAAAACATCTTTCCTAGAACTCATGGAAATACAAACACACATGTGTGTGGATAATGTGTGTACCTTTATAAGCACAAGTGTGCATATAAATGTGGTTATGTAAGAGTGTATATTATATTATATGTGTATATCATGGAAATGAAACCTGTTTTCCCTAAATGATTGAGTGCTTTTCAGGGAAGCTGGAATCCCATCAATAACTTCCCAAGAGTGAGCTAGAGACCTGTCTCTCAAAGGGATAGCCTTTAATAAGTTTAGTATATATTGAAGTCAGCCTTGAAAACACCATCAAGATGAACTAGAATCCACCTGACAGAGACACAAGGACCCCAAGACCCACAGTTCTGCGCCTCACTCCCACTTCTGTTGAGGTGGCCAAAAATTTGGAGCAAATGTGTATCCAACATACCACAGTCTACTCCTTTTCTATGGATCCTTGGATTGTTTCAGTCAGATAATATTCAATAAGTGTCCATTTAACAGGTTTTAAACATGCAGGGAATGTGAAATATTTTATGGACAAGTTTTATATTTTGTTTTTTATTTTTACCTCAGAGAGCTCTTAGGAACTAGTGTCTGGCCCTTAAGTTTCACCTGAACAAACAGATCCAGTGAAGGAAACCACATCAGAACCCAATAGGTAGGTCGATGAAGCCACAGGAGATGACTCTCTCAGGCAGGCCACAATAGAACAAAGAAATAGCTGTTTTTATTAATACAGGTACACCTGAGAGGTAGTGACAAAATAAAAGCCTTTTCCTATGGCAGGAAAGACCTTATTAGACCATAACTGATGGGATCCAGGAAAGGTTGCAGAGAATGCCACTGCATCTCAAAGGGGTTCATGGCATTCCCATAAATTTCACTGATGACATTGATCCCAGTCCTGGAAAAAACCTTTGTAAGGGCTGCATTGTTAGGCTTCAGTGGATTCCTACTCTTTTCCAGAAAGCTATACATCAGCTATAAATTGTTATTGATAAATGTTGGAACACAATTCTGATGTTTTCAGAGATTGTACAGCCTGAAAACACCCCGTGTGTGGGAGAAACTGAAAAAGGACACAGACAACCTGACAGGTGTGTTCACATCTACTGGGAGCTCGACAAGCAGCAGGGTGTTTCGATGCCCACAAGAAGGGAGGGCACTCACACAACTGACACAGATTTGCCCCAAGCAGCACTTTTGTTCTAGCCCTCTCTGACAGCCATCAGCGCTCTAATGACGGAGCTTGGACTGCTCCTTGTCGGCTTTGCGTGAGTTTCAGAGGTTTGGAGGTTCAGAACCCAGTCATTTGCTCTTATCAGAGTGCTACTGTTGATCTGCCTCCAACCTGAAAAAAAGATTTGCAGGAGAGCAATTGTACTGTAGGCTAAGAAACACCTACATTTATAGTTGGAGGTGTCAGGCGTTGATGAAGAAAGATATGAAGACAGTGAATACAGGGTGCAAAATTTTATGTCCTAGAATTTCCTGATTTTTATTCAGAAGACATCATCTATTGATTCTGAATAAAGGCAGGGTAACTTTTCTTTTATTGTGTGTGACTAAGATATATAAGGCTCTTTTAGTGCATGTTTTAAAACATGATTGCCCAGTTCAAACGAGAGCCAACACACTCCCAGTAGGTGGAACTCAATTCCATGCAGATGGCAGCAAAAGATCTACCAGTGTGTGATGTGTTTATTTAGCAGGACTCCGGTCAACATTCTGCTTCAATAGCTTTTCTTTACCTATTGAGGCTTCAGTTGTGAATTGGGCATTTGGCCTACAAGGTCCTATTTTCTAACAAATACACTCATCTCTTACATCCACATGAGAGACACATTTTTAAAAGTCCATAACTTCAGAAATTCCCAATTTTCATTATTTAGATCTGTGTAAATATCACTCTTCCCTAAAATCTTTTAACTTCTCTCATTGAAAATCTAAATCAGAGATTAGAAAATGATGAGATCATGTAATATATTCACAGCTGAGCTATTTTAGTGCTTAAAGTAGAGTAAGGGGCACAACCAATATATTCCAATGTGCATTAAAATATATTTGTTTTTAAAAATATGTCTTTCTGTTGGATAGACTCTTATACGCGGGCCTCTCACTTTTGTGGCCTCTCCCGTTGCAGAGCACAGGCTCCGGACGCGTAGGCTCAGCGGCCATGGCTCACCGGCCCAGCCTCCCCGCGGCATGTGGCATCCTCCCGGACCGGGGAACGAAGCCGTGTCCCCCGCATCGGCAGGCGGACTCTCAACCACTGCGCCACAAGGGAAGCCCTGGCAAGCCCTGGATAGACTCTTATACACATTAATATAAATAACGAAAGAAGAAATTTGGAATTTCCTATTGCTGGGGGAAATACTAGTAATCATCATTTTGTTCCTTAAAATATGTGATTGTTTTAAATTTAAAACTTGACTTCTGGAATGTTTTAATATATCATTTAATGCTCTATTACTCTTAGCTTGACATTTCAAAAAGTAGTAGATAGAATTCCTAAGAACTTTTTAATAAGCATCCCAATTATTATTTATTAAGGTTAATGGAGATGCATGCACAGTTTAAGAACAAAATTGCAATTACTTATTATATCTAAATTTATGACTGCACCAAATTTGAAGGCAGAATAATCACAAGTTAAGGACCACAACTTAAAAGTGTAGGGAATAATATATTAACCATTGATCATACAAATAATTAAGGAAGAGTATAAATAGTGGTGAAGACCAAGGACTTAAACACCAAAGATACCCAGATTTAAACTCCTGTTCTGCCACCTCATTGGCTGTTGCAAACTAGTGTCGCAGTTTTCTACTCCATGAGATGGGGCTAATACTTCCCATAGGTTGTTTTGTGTGTGAGAGAATCAGATAAAGTAACCCATGTAATGGAGATATCACAATGTATAGCACATAGGAAATAGTATTTGGTAGCTATCATTTTTTTAATAACATTCATGATAATAACATATAAAGAGTGTTTATAGGCATACAAATTAAACAAACTCGAGGACTGTTGCATGATGAAACAAACAACTTCTCCTGAATTAGGGGAAGCTACAGAAGTGAGGAGTGACCAACTAACAAGGGAGAGCATGTAAACCGGACCAGTGGAGGGTAAGGATAAACTGATGAATAGTCTGTGGAGCACCACACTCGTGCTCCAAACTTTTGCTCCTCAAACCACTTCGAGTTTTGTGAATGAGCAAACATTTTCAAAATTCAGTGAAAGTGTTTGCTGCAATTGCCAAAATAAAGCATAGCAATGTTTCTTATTCAATTCTTTCCCTCACTTTTGAAGGAAAGACTGACTCCACAGCTCCTCCCCCAAAATGCACTAACTTTGGGGGATATGGAAAAAAGTTGGATAAGAAACATCTTAGCTAAAAATGTTGACTAATTTTCAAATAGGACTCACTTTGATAAAGAAAGTTCCAAGCAAACTTACAGTTATTACCTAGCCTTAGAAATGGGTATATTACCTCCTGAGGCCAGCGCAGTGAGTGTTTATAATCCTGATCCTGCCTGACCGCAATGCGGCATTTAGTACATTATTTCTACAACACTGCTGCTTGCTCCACCTCTGTTTTCTCAGTCTTCTGCTATGAATCTCCTACCCTTACTGCGGCTATTATTTCTCAGGATTTTGTCCTCCATCTGCATTTTATTACTAACACTCTCCCAGGGAAATCTAACTGCGTCAATCACTCATATCTATATGCTGACAAGTCCTGAATATGTAATTCCTTTTCCTAAACTCCAAATTAATATTCCTAATTTTCTTTGGACCTCTATATCTGGCACACTGGCATAGAGTAGAAAAAAGCATCCTCCTGTTATTGTTAGAGCTTATTATCCAGCATATTGTTATGGAATTATCATACTTTCAGGAAAAATGATCAACACCATAGTCCTAACAATCAGCCATGAGTGAGGCAAGTCTCTCAGACAAACCAGAACTCCAGAGGAAGAGTCAACTTGAAATTTTCTCTGCTCTTTGAACAGGAAAAAAGGGCAATATCACCAAGAACCAGTTCTGAAGTGGTAGAAATCACAATGGGGCCCACTACGTAAAAATAACTTAGAGCTGGAAAGGCGAAATGACAGGAAAAATTTCAGCAAGTGTCTGTGACTGAAGGTAGCCATCTTAGAAGGCAAGGTATATATTGAGGAAAAATCTAAGACTTGGGAAAATTTAGTTATGATGGGGTCAAACTCCAGCCTTTTTATTATCAACTTTTTAAATTTTCTCTATTTTTCTTTAGCCTTTAGTGACCCTAATGTTGGAACCAAGACTTTCTATCTCAGTTAGAAGTAACCAAGTGTAAGGGTTTGCTCATGCTTGTGTAGTAGATTTCATAGGGGTCCTTGGCCCAGAGGTGGCAGAGAGGTGGCAGACAGTTAGCTAGGGTAAGTGAGAGTCACTTCAAGACTACAAAGCATTGTCTTGCTGCTATTATGGCTAACTTAGCCTTTGCATCGGTGCTCAAAATCTTATGTAAAACATATAAACAAAGAAAAGCAACTGTCTTCTATGAGTGCATAATATGCTTCACTTATTAAACGAGTACCCAGCAAGTAGAGGAAGTTTCCTTATCTCTTCAGGACCTTTTAACCTACACTCTGCCCAGAATACTCAGACTCACACACACACAAACAGTATCAATTTCCAGAATCTTCTCCATGGAATGCCAAAAATAATAAAAAATAAATCAAATGCAACAGCCTCCTTCCATTATGTATTAAATATCTTCCCCATGAAGATAGGACCAAAAGAGATGTATATAGAGAGCAATGGAAACATAAATCTAGTGTCATAGTAATCGATTTCTGCCTTGTTCCTTTATTTCTAGTAAATAATGATCTTCAGATCTTTCATGGTGGTTCTATAGAAAAAGTCAGCTCCAAGGTCCCTGGAAGCGTTTCATCTTTGATAAAACCAATGATGCTGCTTCTTCTCCAAAATCATTACATTCACTCATTTCTTTTCATGGAGTGAAAACAACATTTAGTAGAATGAAAAGAAATTTAAAAGAGTATTCAATTTAAGAGCTTTCTGTCTAGTCATGTATATGGTTAATAAAACATTTTATATTGTTCTATGTCAAACCAAAAGAGAATTCTCTAGAAAATGTGGTCCCTGCATATTACCAATAAACTGCTAAAACTAAAACATTGATATTGATTACTAGAAACGCACTGAAAAGTCTTAAATATTAAGTAGGCCTGATTAGACCTGAGGCTCAGCCAACCTGAGAAGTCTCATCTAATGAGATACAAAGAAAAATAATTCAATCTGCTTAATTATGTGAATTCAGTAAGCAAAGACCACTACCACATTTTTTATACAGACCTCCATGTTCTTTCCCATGGCTCATTTCTTAACAAAATTCATGAGATGATGCATGATCAAGCCAGATCATTAGATTTTAGGACACACAGGAAGATGTCAATCTATTTATAAGATAAACAATTGAGGCTGAATTCTGAATCTGGCACTTAATTATCTATATGCCTTGAAAAAAAATCATGTAACCTTTTTATATAATGAGATAGCATAGAGATATAGATGGAAGGTAATAGATAACTGTCAAACATCTATTTAAAGCATGTGGCTTGTGTATCTTAGTTTGAAACCAAGATGCTTTCTGGGGCAAAGGAAGAGGGATTCCAAGAGGGACAGATAGAAAGTAACATGGGGCCAAGATTAAGAACTGATTCAGAGTAAAGTTTGAAAGGGCAAAAATAAGTCCTATAATTTGAGCCTTTCTCTTTATTTTAGTAGTAGTAGTTGTAATAGTAGTAGTAGTAGTTGTAGTTGTAGTAGTAGTTGTAGTAGTAGTAGTAGTAGTAGTAGTAGTAGTAGTAGTAGTAGGTGGTTGGTGGTAGTTGTGCTGTTGGTGGTACTGTTATTTCCAAAGGCAAAACTCACATGAGGTTGGCAGTCATGTTCTCAGTGGCCTAGACATTAAAGCTCATATATGTCTTAATAAGTCTAATTACTTTAGTGAATTGTTCTAAGCAGGACTCATGCTTTGTTCCAGCCCCTCACTTCAGGGTATACACCTTTATAAAGGGCTACATTTCTCTGACACAGAGATGTAGGAACTGAGTTTTTGTGGGACCCTGTAGGTGGATGTCAAACATAAAATAAATGCTGAATGAATCTTATGGAGAAATCAATTGTGTCAACCACAGATTTTCTGGGTCAGTAGGTTGGATGTAATAGAAGTAGTTACAGATGCCTAGGATGATGACTCTTGTAGTCACCAATCAAGCCAGTCAAAAACACAGTGTTTAAAAGAAACAGATACCCTACAACCAAAGAGTTTAGAAGAAACGATGTGTTTTGTATGATAAATGAAATCTGTAATGCCATTGATGAAAAGCCTTCACGTTCCTCTAATATTCTTCCCCCTGCACAATTACACCCATCACATTTGGGTAACTGTGCTACGAGATCAACTAAAGCCCATGGACTCTGATATATTAATACAACTTTACAGTTCTTCGGGTGAAGATTTTTTTCTTTTAATGAAGTATTGATATCTGTGCCCCACATACCCACTTTAACCCAATGGTTATCATGCAAAAGAGGAGCTACCGAAAAGAGGAGCAAAGTGACAATTCAATTTGCTTTTTCAAGAATTTGCAAATGTAGTCAAAGTCGACTGGGAATGATGCATCCTTTACACAACTTTTACATTAAGGAGAAGTGTGCTCTATTGGATTACTATCGTAGAGGCAAGAACAGTAAAAACTAAAAATGACATGTTACCTAATCATTACTTTGACAATAATTGTCATGAACAGAATTTCTTTATAGATTTTGGATGTAGCCTTTGAAGCAAGAAAAGACTCAGATGCTGTGTCGGCCTGAGCTAAAAGGATTTTTAAAATTTAATCTTTAAGAGAAGCTCCTGAGATACAGGCTAAAAGAGTTTATAAAGGTCATAAAAAATTAACTTATCTTGCTGACTGAAGCTTTTTTAATGCACTCTAAGTTACAAAGGAATTGCATCTGGAGCCTTTAGGCCAACGGTCTACTATATTTTTCTCTCATTAGTAAGGACAGCAAAAAACTGCATTGGGATTTTTACCACTGCAATCATCTCGGATTCATTAGTCTTCGTGACTGAATATGAGGAGAGCGTGGAGCCTGTGGTGTAGGAATATTTTGCACTTATCTCATTTGCTCACACTGCAGGTCAGGAGACAGCCGGAATCGTGGGTGGAAATGGACCTGCTACTGGGGCTAAACATGGTTAAGAGTCAGACCGACTTCCATCAGGCCTATCTGAAAGAAATAAATATAATAAAATGTCTTTAAGGCAAGGACTACTACTTATGCAAAGGAAAGTTCATACCTCTCTTGATATGTAGCATCCAAAACAAAATGCAAGGGGCCTCTACACATGTCATTGGCATGGGATGGAGCTCATTCCTGAGAATTAGACCCAGGAGACCCAAGGGAAGGGAACTTCATCTTGTGAATTTCAGCTCCCTCTACTATAAATTAGGGATAATCAACTGGCCCCTCCTACCTCATAGGAAATTGTAAGCCATAGATGATATAATATATTTGAAAACATTTTATAATGATTAAGCTCCATATAAATATGTGCATTATCATCATGTTGACTATGAAGACCATGATTATGCCTAAAAGATAGATAGATGAATATAGTTACACCTTAGTTTAAATTAAGCCAGTAGACAGAGCATTTTCTATAGTCGGGGGCTGCATTTTATCTTTCATCTTCTTAACATCCACAGTGCTAGGCACACAGCAGCTGCTTACTAGTTTTTAAATGAATGGATGACAGTCATTTTATAAACAGAATAACTTTAGGAAACTCTTAAGTAAAAAAAGTCTCTTCCAAGATTAAAACAAGATTCAAATTTTAAAATCTTGTCTATATGATTTACATTTAGGGGACTATAGCATAACAGATGGGAGAACAGAACAAAAATCAGACTGCCTGAGTTTGAGGCCCAAATCTACCACATTTTAGTCAATGCAAGTTAGTTAACCTTTTCCCTCTTTTGTAATACAGAGGTAATAATAGTATCAACCTCCATTGTGTATGTCAGGAGTAAAGAGATCACCCATGCCAAGTGTACAGTACAGTGACTGGGTCATGGCAGGTTATTAATAAAAGTTGTGATTGATGTTGTTTTAACTTCAGCTGTGGTCCTTCTTGTTATTGCTGCTGTTGTTATTTGATTCATCATTGTTTAAAAATGAGCTTCAACAGAAGAAGAGTTTTTCAGACAGTTCAGTGACGAAGTCAGCCAGACTGGATGTTTGACATCACACTGACACTCTCTGAGGCTCTCAAGATGAGAGGCTGGCATTCACTGCTGTCACTTGGCTCCTTAGAACTGACAAGGAAAGAGCTAATGAACACTTGTCAGGCCTGTTAAAAAAAAAAAGCCCATAAGATTTTGTAACCCAGCTGCACTACTGGTTTAGGCATTTCCTCTCATGCTGAAATCTTCCGTTCACTGGAATTTTGATTGGACAGCCTCCCTCAACTTAAATGATTTTTCAAATTAAAAAACTTCCAATAAGCCAACCTTTAATGAGGAGGTCATGTGTGGGTGCCTCTCTGAAGTAAATTACATTCTTCTCATCTGTATTCACAACAGGATCCCCTAACAGCTGAGGATATAACATAGCTGGACAACAGGAAGTAATGTTTGTTAATCAGAAAATCTAGCATCATTTGCTTAGCAACTTTTTGGTTAAAGATCTTGCTAGAATTTTTATTCACTTGGCTAAACTCTGTGATTGGATTAGAGGTTCATGGCATCCTTATTATTTATTACAGCTTCCTCCACCCGCGGATCACTCTCTTCTACCCTTTTTAATCATGATGATGACAGTTGAAAATTGACACTGTGCATTATTGTGTACTCTCAAATGCATAACAAATACCGTAATCAGGCTTAAATAGCTCAAGAACCACAACTATTTATTGCCGGTCAGAGGATAATTTCTGGAGATGGCAAGAGGAGATGTGAGGACACCGATTATGACATGCCCACCCCGCCAATGATATCACCTAATTTGGTAGAACAGTTGCTTCATTTTATACGAAACCATGTCTCTTTTACAGTAGCCATAACCTAGATCAAATAATCTAGGCAGAGGCACCAACTAGAATTAATAACCAGATTATACTAGCTGTTTTATTGCTTTAATAAATTTACAAAATCAGAAACTTGACAGACAAATTAAATGCAGCTCATTCCCTTAATAGGTTGAGGAATCTTCAGAGAAAGCAAGGGCCTTTTAGCATTTGCTTAGTGATAAACAGACTCTACAATTGCACCATCTGCTTTTCTTCTTTCTCTGATTTCTAAGAGCAAAGAAGAAATTTTCAAAATGGAGTACCTTCATTCCTTCCATAGTCACGATTTCTAGGGCTTATATGATTTTTTCCAAACTGGAGGCAACATTTTTTAAAAGGTGTTACATGTCAAATTTTAGAAAACAGGATCATAATGATCACTAAAGAATCACTTTCTGTTTCCCATTAAAGTAGATGTATTTCAAATTCAGAGGGCAGTGATAATAGGCAGCACAGTCCACATTGCCTGACACGTAGGATTAACTTTATCAAAAGACTCTGTTTCAAAAATGAAAAGAGTGCTTTTGCTACTCAGCACTTTTAAAGAAAATTCTTTGTGTCTGCTCTGAGCATGCCAAGGTGGGAGGGCATTTATTTCCACAGCAGGAGGCCTGTGGCAACACTCCATCGCTGGGGACTTTGCATTTATGTGCTAAATGACCGATGCACAGTTAATCACTGGGCCTGAGAGACGGCATGGGGTGAGGCACTGGTTTTCTCTGTATGAGTATTGACAGTCTGGCTTAGAGATCAGCCTGCTTGGTGTTTCAGTCAATTAGAAGACACCTGATCCATGAAGTAGACTGACTGTACTTTCAAAATAAACTTGGGTTGGACTAGATGCTGTTCTACTCCAATACGAATCTTTAAGTCATTATCAACGAGGTCAATGTACCTGCAATTATCCATTAGTTCTATTTGGGACATGCTAAACTCTGGCTCTTTGTGATGATTTCTAAAAATATTAGTGAAATAATCAGCATAATAAATGCCAGCAACTCTGACGCTGATTTTAACCACAGCAACCATTTAGAAACATTTTATTCCTTCTCTTTCTTCCAACTCAGAATAAGTCCCTTAACTTTCCCCAAATGACTGTGTGAAATGGGGAGACTACAAGAGCAGTTGCCTGTAAACTACATTTTGAGCTCAGGTAAAAGACAGCAGCCAACCACATTGTATTCTGTTTTACAAAAGCATACAGCTTTTCAAGATAAAGGAAAAAAGTGTAAAAGTTTTGTGTTTTTATTGTTACCATCTATAATTTTTCTATTCACCCAATCAAAACTTCAGAAAATTTTCCTTGACACTCGTAGGCCCCAGGCTGGGTAGGTTTGAAAAGTAAACTTGACAAAGGCAGATAAACACCAGAAAAGCATACAAATTTATTTAATATAAGTTTTATGTCACACGGGAGTCTTTGTAAGGACATAAAGACTATTTCATGGCAGGTTTGATGAAGAGTGGACAGCCTTGGAGGAATATGATAGGTTATGGAGTTTGAAATAATTGTAGTAAACTGAAGGGGACTTAGCAAGGCACACTTGTTAGGATTCTTATTGTTGTCCCTTTGTCTTCAGAGATAAGGATGGTCTTTTCCTCCAGGTATAGGAAGGCACCTCTCATAGGAGGGTTTTATGGCCTGTTTAAGGGGATAAGGCTGGGGCCAGTGGGCGGGGGAGGTCAGAGTGAACTTCCTGCTTCTTCCATTTTCTCAAAGTCCTTCAGCTTAAATATTCAATATGCAAAGGTATCATTATTTTGGGGCAGCCTGTCCTGAATCACATCAACCCTCTCTTGTTGCTCACCAATCTATTGTCATCTTGTAGATTCTACTTGTATAATACTCTGTCCCTTCTTGTCTATTCCCACTGCCACTCTCCTAGTTTAGGCCTTCATTACTTCTCTCTAGGGCTAACCAGCCTCCTTCATACCAGTCTTTCAGCTCTTTAGTCTACTTTATATGCTATGACCACATTAATCTTCCTAAAGTATATATTAGACTATGTCATTTCCTTGCTCAAAAAACTTCAATGGCTCCATATTGCTTAATTTTAAAAGTCTAAACTGCTTAGTCCAGTGTTCAGTGGCCATCCCCCATCCCATCTACCTTTTAATCTTATTTCCATTTATCTGTCTTCATTCACTCACTAGTTCAGTAACGTGGAATTAGTCACTATTCATCACTCGTGGTCTCTACATGGGATTTCCCCTTTGCATATGTTCGGCCATGCCCTCTTCCTCCACCCTCACTGAATTTCCCTTTCTTGCCCCAAATTAGGTTGCATAACCGAACCCTGTCTGCTCAGTCTTCCCTAATTTCCTCCAATTGGAAAATACATATCCTTCTTCTTATGCCACATAGAACTGTATCTGTATATCTTATGGCACTTTTACCTTGTACAACAGTTCTGTATATCTCATATGCCTTTATATATAAATTCCCTGAAAGCACAATCTAGGTCTAATTCATTTTTACATCCCTCCATAGTACCTATCACACTGACTGGCATATTGTATCCATTTAATAAATATTTATTGATGTATTCCATTCACAAATGAGTGGATGATTCCTAATTTACTATCCTTAAACCATCATAAATTTATTTTTTCAGACACCTGCTTTCACCTATTCCGATCTTGAAGCATTCCAAATTTTAACAGATGTTTGTGAGCAGCTGGGAGAAATTACACTGCAGATACCAAATCATCAGCATAGCTCTCAAGCTCACATCCTCACCTGGTTATGTGTTCCAGACAGCCATGCCTTCCTGTAAATGCCCTTGGCTTCAGGAGCAGGCTCTGCTTATAATAGCACTATAGCATTCCATAATACACATGACAGGCCTTGATGCAGAGTAGAATGTGTACAAGTTTGTGATCTATTTATGTTCTTTGGGGACTTAGGGTGGACTCACTTTGCATTTGTAAAAATACTTCTTGTCTTAGGGCCTCACTCAATTTCACATCACACTGATTTTACTTTTAGTAAGAAAAATAGTACAGATACCCTGTGATAGGGAATAAATGAGTGAAGAAAATGTATAACTCAGCATATGCTGGAGGCCAGAAACAAGACCAACTGATGCATATTTAGGCTCACTTTTCCTGAATTGGATGCATGTTCTGCCTCCAAATGTACGTTAACGTTGGCTATTGAACCATTTTTTAAACTTGTCTGCTCTGACCCTGTTCTTAGCATTCTCTTGGGACTGTGGCCAGAGGTAGAACATTAGTGAGTATCCATGTTTCCTAATCTCCCAATGTGTATTTTATTTAATGTCCTTTGTTTTGTTTCTTTCCACTTGATTACTCATATGTACCCCTTCCTGTACTCTGTGTTGGGTGGGGTAGATGGAGAAAGAAAATAAATATGCCCATGGTTGTTGCTAGTAGACACCAGTTTATAAATAGTACTGGTTTGTGCACTGGTTTTCTGAATACAGGAAGGTCAAGAAAAACATTTTCTTTTGAAATGAAAAAAGGAGGTTAAAACAAGAGTTTTAATAACAGGCTTGACAGAGCAGTGTAATACCAACATGAATTACACTTGGTACCAGACTTTTATTGGAAGTCCTAGATTTCTTTGTTCCTGCCCCTGACATAATATTCAGAGTTGGGTTTATATTTGTCCAGAAGGGAGCTGCTTGCTACAGTCCATGCAAATCCAATACTTGATTTATGCACCGTTCTACTGGAGGGTGTAACATTAAATTTAATTTTGTGAGGAAAGCCTAAGGTGTTTCAATGCCGGGGCCTGACTTTGTGAACTATGCAGAAAGGTGCACAAGAATTCATTACAGTTTCCAATATGCGCAATGCAGCATTTGAATGAAACATTTGTCTCTTGTCAAAAAGGTGTAATGTCTATTCTTGGTAAAATATTTCCACCCTCACCCCGCAGGACACACCCAGCACATTTCTGGCCTTCATCAGAGATCTTGATGGAAAATGAGTGACTACATGCATTTGGTGGACTGAGGGGACATCAGAAAACCAGGTGTCTGTGAAATGATCAATTATTAGTAATATCAACCCCATTGTCTTCCCCTTGATTGTTGAAGGTTGCCACAAGAAGTTTGTATAACTATGCTCAACAACCATATAACAAATTGGAGATTTTTCATCTTTAGCAGGATGCAATTTGCCAATCTTCTCGCGCATTACTGGTTTCCTTCCTTTCACATCCCTTACAGCGACTATTCAACACTTACCTACACTGTCCAGAGTATCACAGCCTCATTACTAAACTCTCAGGCTCAGTAGAAATTTTGCCATTTACTATTCCAGGAGACTAAAGGGCCTCAGAAATCAACACCATTAGCATTCTTTCCATGTGTTTCACACTCTTCTGTTAGCATGGTTCTTCCTCCGTTGCTCGCAGAAGAGTCTATACCCTTTAACAAGCAGGTAAGGCCTTTAGTAACCTGCCCTGCTCTTACCTTCCAGCCTCATCTCTTTCACATCCTGCCTACACTCTAAGCCTTCCTAGATGTACTGGGGCCATTCGGGCCTCTGCCTGGAGTCACCTTCCCCTGCTTCACCACTAGCAAAATCCACTTCTCTGTGAAGCTCTCCTCTGTCAGGAGGTATTTGATTACTCTATTCATAACACTAGTATAAAAGCAATATTATGTTTAGTTGTCCTGGGCCTGTCTTGCTCCCCTGTTTTAAGTGCTTCTTATTTAATTTTGAATCACCCAGAGCACCTGGCACATAATTGTGTACTTAGTAGGCACTCAGTCAATACTTCTAGAGTTACAATGAATTAAATGATCACTGTGATAGCAAGAGGGAAATAAATGTGTGTGAGGCAAAGAGAATCTATATCATCTCAATTTTTCCTTCATTTTGCCAAACTAATAAAGGTGAGCCAATCACAGACCCACACTTTTGTCTTTAGAAATTCTGTTTGGAGCCTAGCAGTGACATAGATTAGCTATCCTTTTGAGCATTTTCCTTAATTATTATGTATGCATTTGTTCCAACCTATGAAATAAATACAGATGTTCAAAGTCTTAAACACATTTTAATTTCCCAGTTTCTTGAAAGGTTACATTTTACTCCAATTTCCTGAGGAATCTTTCCTTACAGACATGTCTCCTAAGTACTCTCTTCATCTAAATGGTCAGAAACCTTGATATTTGTGTTTTAATATTTAAATAGTTAATTATACATTTAAATAATATTTAGTATTTAAATAAGTCCTTTGGACTCAACTATGTTGATACAAGTTATTTAAAAATAACCGCATCCCATTTGTGAACTATATCTAAATACTATGCCTGTCAAAATTCCATTGAAATATATTTGTTTACATTCTGTATTGCCTCTTACTATGCAATCCGAGAGACAAATGTTTAATTTTGAACTTAAAACGGAAGTGAGAACATATTAGCTTCCCATCCTTGCCTCTGTTCAATGACACAGGTGAGAGAAAAGCAAAGCCCGTCTTTGAAAAGCCAGAAAGAAGCAATAAAATTACCACTGGCCAAAAGTGACAAAAGGATACTCGTGTGGTAAGCAAGTCTGTGGGTGGAAGAAACCAGGTCAAAAGCGAAAGACTTCCTGAAATGTTATATGCTCAAATATTCATTCAAAACAAAATTACCTTTATCAATTAAATATTGCTCTATCCCTTAGTTTTATTACCCACTCTGCCTCGCCAATGTGCATGCACGTGTGCACACAGAGAGACAGACAGACACACAGACAGACAGACAGACACACACACACACCCCATCCTGAAACTGATTACTTCCAAGGGTTTTTAGGGTCTCTTGTCTATTGGGAGATAAGTGAAAAGCAGGTCCTAGTTACAGAAAAATGCATGAAGGAAGGGAAATTCATCTGTATTCTAAAATTTAACTGCAACAGCTAGTAGGAACAAAATCACTAGACTAGAAATCAGAATTCTAGGACCAGCTCTGCCATGGTACAAGCTAAGCATGTCAACTTAGACAAGTACTTTCACTTCCCAAGCCTGTTTCTTCATCTTATGTTGGGGACAGCTAGAGACAATATTCCCCTGTACTAAGGAGGAAAGGTATCAGAGATAAAAAGAAAGAAAAGCTCTGGAGAGAGAATGAGCCGGTATAGCGAGGAGACTGTCTTAATGGATAAGTAAAGGAAAATAAGGTTAAGGTGGTAGTGAAGCCAGATTCTGTTAAAATATGAGCGAGAGTTAGAAGCTAAAACAAAGGGAACTGCTTTGAAAGAAAGTTTCACTCTGTTAACCCTGCTAATTAACTTCATTGTGGGCAGAGAGGTGTGGTAGGTTCTTCAACAGAAGGATGAGAAGATGAAAATAATTGGAATACTAGCTGTAAAGATGAATTGCTAGGCAGCAAGTTCAGAGAAATCAAATATTTTACATAACGCAAATCTTTTAAACTAAACTTGGGTGGTGACAAAGAATAATTACAGAGTATTAAAGGGGACAAGCTCCCTTCTGACTCAAGTCATCCCTTATAACTGGGTTGCTGCCATAGATTTTCTTGAGAACTTGAGTTACTATGCAATTAAATGTACCTATCATGTGAATTTAGACCCAATCCAGTCACTTGTGTATCTAGAGTTAGAATGATGTGTAGATGGTGTAGCCCTTTTTAAAAAAATATCACTAATGGCATAAATCCAGCTTTCACTTAAACTAGAATTAGATCAGTCTCAGAAATAAATATTGTATACATTTGCTTAAACCCATGAAATTATTACCTTTGTTGATTTGCACACTTCTATCATGCACTTAATGACCATTAGACAAAAGAGTGAAACTACTACTTAATTTTTTTGTGTTTTTCATGTGCCAGGCATGGTCTAGGCAGTTTACATGCACTTTCTCATTTAATCATTACAAAATCTCTATGAGACAGGTACTATTATTATCCCCACTTCACAGATGAGTATATTCTGTACAGAGAGACTCAGTAACTTGCCCACATTTGAACCACCAATCAGTGACAGACCTGGGAATCCAGCGCTGGGGATTGGGTACAGAGTCATTTCTCGCTTCTAAACACACGGCCGCCCACCTGAAAGGGTTGGACTCCAGGGGCAGCTAATGTTTTCTCTCCATACCTACTCCACTCTCAATGAGAATAATTGCTGATGGCTCAGGTCACTTTGAGACCAAGAACCATATAGAGGGTGAAGATTTTTGTTACCCTTGTAGCAGAATGCTCTATTGTTCACACCAGAACTCAAATTGGTCAGTGCTTCAACTAAAGACCTGTTCTCAACAGCATACCAGGGTGGGATGGTGCCAATGGTCCACCCCAGTCAATAACAAATAGTCTTCCCAGAAAACTCTTTTGTTGATCTGTATTTAAAACAATTTCTGCAGATGGTGTTGAGCTTTAATAATACATATGTTTCAAAGAATTACATTTGTATTGTGCAATATTTCTTATCCATTGATAAACATTATATTCTACATGGAAGCTAATTCAGAGAACTCCAATTATACAGTCAGTTCAAGTTTGCTGTGGCCACAGTTTGTGTCTTTACCCCTGTGATATTACATATCCCAGTCTTGAAACAGGAGATTATAAATAAACAATAATAGCACAGTGATTATAAAGGGAAAGAAATAGAACTTGAGTTAGTTTAATTATGTAATTCATTCCAAAACAATGGATTAAATCATGGTCATGTTTACTAACATCCAGACAATTTATGATTTTTGCAGAAGATAAAAACTTCAGAAGTTTCTACAGAATATAATTGAAAGTTATGATAAACTTTTGCTGATGACATTTTAGTGAAAATTTTTAGACTGCAGAGACATTTGCAAGCTTCTAAAATTGATCTTGCAGGAATGACAATATGGACAGTATTGAAATTTCTGGAATATTATTGTAAAAGGTATTATTTAGGAATTTCTGATAAATGTATTATGTTTAAGTTTTTTCTATTTTGAATATTTGTTTCTTCATGTGAAATAAACATTTCAAATGTAAAATTAATAAAAAATTTTCTTCAATAAACTATGAGCAAAGACGGATTGACATATCTAACAATATTGTATACTAAACATTAACATGCAAAGGTGATCAATTTTAACAATTTCATTGACAAATATGCAGAAGTTAAGACTTAAAAACCTACAGAAACTGTAATGCTACTGTTTAGTACTATGACATACACATTTTTCTTTTCTCAAAAAATGTTAACATAATTAACATATTTTAATCTATAGCTTTTTTCTTTTTGTACTATAATATTTATTTAATTTTTAATTTTTAAATTTTTTACTGGCATGATTATATATATCAAGTTCAATTTTTTAAATGTCAATATCTACATTTCTTTTCTGGTTCATTATTTTTTGTTTCATTTCACAGTTATTACTGAAAATACCTTTGTCATATAGGGCAGGGTTATTAAAAAATTATTCTCTCTGGATATCAAATGTGATAGGTATTACAGAGCCTATCTGAGCATTGAATGTGGAAACGAAGACTCACACCCAGACAGACTGCCACCCTGTACTTGAGTCTTATGTATTTCTGTACTTCCAAGATGCTACCTAAAAAAATTCCTGATCACCTTGCTACAATGCACCCTAGGATATTAACACAGAGGAGAATTTGGGGCCTAGTGGGTCAGACATTTAATGAAGATGAGGTAGAGACATAGTTTGGATTGAGCCTATTACTGCACTCAAGAATACACGTGTGGGGAATTTCCTGGTGGCCCAGTGGTAAGGAATCCACCTTCCAATGCAGGGGATGTGGGTTCGATCCCTGGTCGGGGAACTAAGAGCCCATATATCACTGGGCAACTAAGCCCACATGTGGCAAACTACAGAGCCCACACACCTTAGAGCCCATGCGCCAAAACTAGAGAGAGAAACCTGCACACCACAACTAGAGAGAAGCTTGGCGCCACAAGGAAAGATCCTGCACGCCTCAATGAAGACCCTGCATGCCGCAACTAAGAACCAACTCAGCCAAAAAAGAAAATACATGTGTGCACAGCCACTATGGAGAACAATATGGCGGTTCCTTAAAAAACTGTAATAGAACTACCATATGACCCAGCAATCCTACTCCTAGGCATATACCCGGAGAGAACCATAATTCAAAATGATACATGCACCCCAATATTCATTGCAGCACTATTTACAAAGCCAGGACATGAAAGTAACCTAAATGTCCATCAACAGAGAAATGGATAAAGATGTGGTACATATATACAATATATAAAAAAAGAACAAAATAATGCCATCTGCAGCAACATGGATGGACCTAGAGATTGTCATACTGAGCGAAGTATGTCAGACACAGAAAGACAAATATATGATATCACTTATATGTGGAATCTAAAAACAAAGGGTACAAATGAACTTATTTACAAAACAGAAATAGAGTCACAGGCATAGAAAACAAACTTATGGTTACCAGGGGATCGTGGGGGAGGGATAAATTGGGAGATTGGGATTGACATATACACACTACTATATATAAAATAGATAACTAATAAGAACCTGCTGTATAGCACAGGGAACTCTACTCAATACTCTGTAATGGCCTGTATGGTAAAGGAATCTAAAGGAATCTAAAAAAAAAAAGAGTGGAGATATGTATATGATTCACTTTTCTGTACACATGAAACTAACACAGCATTGTAAATCAACTATACTCCAATAAAAATTCAAAAAAGAAAGAATACATGTGTGTTGCAAATAAATAAGAATACATGTGTGTTATTGTATCTGGACCTTTGGCCCTGAAATCACAGAAGCTTTTCTCTTAAACATATAAGGACTAAGAGCCCAGACTTCAGTGAAAGTGGGATCTCCTTGCACTTGCTCTCTTTAGTGCATTAATATACATGGCTTGTCTCCTGGAAGTTGTGGTAGCCTAATAGCTCATGTCTTAATTGAAATCCAGAACTTCTATTGAGAGGCGGCACATCCTGAGACACAGGAAACCAGCTCTGCTCAAAGCCTTAGAAAAAGATCTTTCCCTTTCTCTTCCTTTTGTTTCTTTTTCCTGGGGTCTCTAACTTTGGATTGGCTAGAGGATGGTGAGGGGGCACATTATAATCATTAAGGGAGATTTTACCTCCTAAACATGTCAGGTCATCTAGGGACAGACATGCGCTGAAATTTGAAACATTCCCTTGATTGAAAACAATTGATTTAATGCATTATTTTTCAAGCTTTTTGGAATCCTAAGGAAATAAATAGAAGAAATTTTTTAAATAAAGTATTATTTTTCTAACTATAGGATGTGACCAATTCATGAGAGCTAAAATTAAAATGTTTAATTGATATAAGTAGCACTTAAAAATAAAGTTGAACAGAATTTTAAAAATCACAGTGCCTCACTCACAATATTAGAAAATAGTATTTTGGAAAGTTGGGGAAATTTTTGCCTCAGGGGTGTGTGTGTGTGTGTGTGTGTGTCTGTGTGTGTGTGTGTGTGTGTGTGTGTGTTAGGTGGCAATATAAAATATATTTCTAACTTGGGAGCATGGTCAAAAATGTCTGCAAGTCATGAACATGAAGGACCAAGACTAGAGGGTAGGCTTGGGGAATGGTTGAGAAAACCATCTCTCCTGCTTTCTTCGAAGACTCTGAGCTTTCCTGTCTTTGCAAATGAGACCCTATAGCTCCACATGGTTCCAACCAAGTTTCCAAGGCCCTGTCCTTTGTCCTCTCCCTCAGAAACTTAAGAGGATGGAAAGGGACTGATGGAGAAAGATTTCTGGTCATGCTAAGCACATCCAACACCAAAAACAAAAATCAGCCTTTGTTCTAAATCTATTAATGAGGAAGTTGGCCATTATACTATTCCCTGCTCTCTCACTGACCGTCCAACATGAAGAATTTATTTTAGAAATTAGATGTAAGAAAACCCTCATCTCTTCCATAAATTGGTAGGTGTTCTCCCCTTTGCCCATGACTGCTGGAAAACTCAAGGCTTCTGTTGAGTTTGACACTTGTCATTGTGATGTGGTTCAGTGTCATTCTTTCCTTAGTCCTGGTTTTCTTTCATGTGTTGCACTGTGTTACTCCATTCTAGTGACAGACACCCAGACTTCTTCTGAAAAGAGGAAAGGTGTGTAGGGAAAATATAAATATTGCTCTATAACTTATTGCAGTAAGTTTTTCTACAGCTGGAACTGGGTCTTTCCTCTCTACACTCCTAACGCTTGGCTAGCAGAGTGTGGTGACTAAGTGACAACACAATTCCATATTATTGACATAAAAAATGCAGGTAAAAGCAAGCAAAAGAAAGAAAGCAAGCTTAATTTTAATACAGACTTTTAATGCCTACTTACCTGTAAGTAAGTCTTCTTTTTTTCTGTTCTTTTTTCTTTATTCACTTCTAAATCCATATAATGTTGGTGACTACTTGCTCTATCCACACACCATGCAAACTGCAGAGACATGCTCTTGCCTGGGAAAAAGGGGATGGAACTGGTAGAGGATAAGCAAGGTAGCCAAAGAATTATAAGTTGACACATTAGAAAGTTGAATCATGAAAATTTACCACGGACCAAAAAAGAGGGATAAATAGCACTCTCTCTCTCCTTCCCTGAATGATTTTTCTCAACAGCACTTATAATCTTCTCATATACTATATCACTTATTTATTCATTTTATTTTTCTCTTTTACCCTTTTTTTAGGGGGAAAAGATCCATGAGAGCAGGGATTTTTCTCCACCACTATATCCCCAGTACCTTGCACATAGTAGGTACTCAATTAGCTCCAGGATCCACACTTTTAACCAATATTCCATTCTACTCCTTGAAACTATCAGTAGTTTCTACTACCTCATCTTCCACCAGCCCCACCATAGATAAACTGCTTACTTGAGTCTGTTAGGAATGAATATGTCTAACATGAAAAAAGGGATGCAGAGAATTTGCTTTAGGTTAAAAAAATCCTAGATTGACTTTCATGTTTCTTCTAAACTTTTCTCATTTTCCAGCTAGTCCCCCAACACCCACAGGGAGGCTGTGGTGTTCTTCAGACCTATAGTATCCAGTGACCATGAGACCAGATATTCTGCAGTGCACTGGGTCTCCCTGCAATCTTGTGTGCACAGCAACAGCTGCAAACACAAACATAGCTGTCAGCCTGAATTGACTATTTCCCCATTTCTCTTCTTCCTCATTCCACCTATAAACAAACTGCTGAGATTAAAAAAAAAAAAAGTGCCTTAAGTGTACTAGCATAAAAGCCACACAATCAGTTGGGACCCCAGGCTCCTTTCCTTTGTGTTTCATCAAAAAGAACTGGGAGCGAGGGAGGGGGGAAGATGGCGGAAGAGTAAGACGCAAAGATCACCTTCCTCCCCACAAATACATCAGAAATACATCTACACGTGGAACAACTCCTACAGAACACCTACTGAACGCTGGCAGAAGACCTCAGACCTCCCAAAAGGCAAGAAAGTCCCCACGTACCTGGGTAGGGCAAAAGAAAACAGAATAAACAGAGACAAAAGAATAGGGACAGAACCTGCACCAGTGGGACGGAGCCGTGAAAGAGACAAGGTTTCCACACACTAGAAGCCCCTCCGTGGGTGGAGACTGCGGGTGGCAGAGCAGGGGAGCTTTGGGGCCATGGAGGAGAGCACAGCAACAGGGGTGCAGACGGCAAAGCGGAGAGATTCCCACACAGAGGATCGGTGCCGACTGGCACTCACCAGCGTGAAAGGCTTGTCTGCTCACCTGCCAGGGCAGGTGGGGCTGGGAGCTGAGGCTCGGGCTTAGCTCGGATACCAGGAGGGAGCTCCGGGAGGTCAGATACCAGGGAGAGGACTGGCGGTGTGAACACAGCCTGAAGGGGTTAGTGTGCCACAGCTAGCCCAGAGGGAGTCCAGGGAAAAGTCTGGACCTGCCGAAGCAGCAAGAGACTTTTTCTTCCCTCTTTGTTTCCTGCTGCGTGAGGAGAGGGGATTAAGAGCACTGCTTAAAGGAGCTCCAGAGACAGGCACGAGCTGCGGCTATCAGCGCGGATCCCAGAGACGGGCATGAGACACTAAGGCTGCTGCTGCCGCCACCAAGAAGCCTCTGTGTGAGCACAGATCACTCTCCACACCTCACTTCATGGGAGCCTGTGCAGCCCACCACTGCCAGGGTCCTGGGATCCAGGGACAACTTTCCCGGAAGAACACACGGTGCGCCTCAGGCTGGTGCAACGTCACGCAGGCCTCTGCCGCTGCAGGCTCGTCCCACATCTGTACCCCGCACTCCCCACGGGCCTGAGTGAACCAGAGGTCCTGAATCAGCGGCTCCTTTAACCCCGTCCTGTCTGAGCAAAGAACAGATGCCCTCCTGTGACCTACATGCAGAGGCGGGGCCAAATCCAAAGCTGAGCCCCGGGAGCTGTGCGAACAAAGAAGAGAAAGGGAAATTTCTCCAAGCAGCCTCAGAAGCAGTGGATTAAAGTTCCACAATCAACTTGATGTACCCTGCATCTGTGGAATGCATGAATAGACAATGAATAATCCCAAAATGAGGAGGTGGACTTTGAGAGCAAGATTTATTATTTCTTCCCCTTTTCCTCGTTTTGTGAGTGTGTATGTGTATGCTTTTGTGTGAGAATTTATCTGTATAGCTTTGCTTTAACCATTTGTCCTAGGGTTCTGTCCATCCGTTTTTCTTTGTTGTTTTTTTGTTGTTTTATTTTTTACTTAAAAAATTTTTTTTCTTAATACTTATTTTTTATTTTAATAACTTTATTTTATTTTATCTTACCTTATTGTATTTTATTTTATCCTCTTTCTTTCTTTCTACTTTTTCTCCCTTTTATTCTGAGCCGTGTGGATGAAAGGCTCTTGATGCTACAGCCAGGGGTCAGTACTCTGCCCCGGAGGTTGGAGAGCCAACTTCAGGACACTGGTCCACAAGAGACCTCCCAGCTCCACGTAATATCAAATGATGAAAATCTCCCAGAGATCTCCATCTCAACACCAACACCCCACTTCACTCAATGACCAGCAAGCTACAGTGCTGAACACCCTATGCCAAACAAATAGCAAGACAGGAACACAACCCCACCCATTAGCAGAGAGGCTGCCTAAAACCATAATAAGGCCACAGACACC
Organism: Phocoena sinus; assembly: GCF_008692025.1. Lineage (NCBI taxonomy): Eukaryota > Metazoa > Chordata > Mammalia > Artiodactyla > Phocoenidae > Phocoena > Phocoena sinus. Next base: position 100,104,898 of record NC_045767.1, on the reverse strand, counting down.
CCAAAACACACCACCAGATGTGGACTTGCCCACCAGAAAGACAAGATCCAGCCTCATCCACCAGAACACAGGCACTAGTACCCTCCACCAGGAAGTCTACACAACACACTGAACCAACTTTAGCCACTGGGGAAAGACACCAAAAACAACGGGAACTACGAACCTGCAGCCTGCACAAAGGAAACCCCAAACACAGTAAGATAAACAAATTTAGAAGACAGAAAATAAACAGTAGATGAAGGAGCAAGATAAAAACTCACCAGACCTAACAAATGAAGAGGAAATAGGCAGTCTACCTGAAAAGGAATTCAGAATAATGATAGTAAAGATGATCCAAAATCTTGGAAATAGAATAGAGAAAATGCAAGAAACATTTAACAAGGACCTAGAAGAACTAAAGAGGAAACAAGCAATGATGAACAACACAATAAATGAAATTAAAGATACTCTAGAAGGAATCAATAACAGAGTAACTGAGGCAGAAGAATGGATAGGTGACCTGGAAGACAAAATAGTGGAAATAACTACTGCAGAGCAGAATAAAGAAAAAAGAATGAGAAGAAATGAGGACAGTCTCAGAGACCTGTGGGACAACATGAAATGCACCAACATTCCAATTATAGGGGTCCCAGAAGAAGAAGAGAAAAAGAAAGGGACTGAGAAAATATTTGAAGAGATTATAGTTGAAAACTCCCCTAATATGGGAAAGGAAGTAGTTAATCAAGTCCAGGAAGCACAGAGAGTCCCATACAGGATAAATCCAAGGAGAAACATGCCAAGACACATATTAATCAAACTGTCAAAAATTAAATACAAAGAAAACATATTAAAAGCAGCAAGGGAAAAACAACAAATAACACACAAGGGAAACCCCATAAGGTTAACAGCTGATCTATCAGCAGAAAATCTGCAAGCCAGAAGGGAGTGGCAGGACATATTTAAAGTGATGATGGAGAAAAACCTACAACCAAGACTACTCTACCCAGCAAGGATCTCATTCAGATTTGATGGAGAAATTAAAACCTTTACAGACAAGCAAAAGCTGAGAGAGTTCAGCACCACCAAACCAGCTTTACAACAAATGCTAAAGGAACTTCTCTAGGCAAGAAACACAAGAAAAGGAAAATACCTACAATAACAAACCCAAAACAATTAAGAAAATGGAATAAGAACATACATGTCGATAATTACCTTAAATGTAAATGGATTAAATGCTCCCACCAAAAGACACAGACTGGCTTAATGGATACACAAACAAGATATGTATATATGCTGTCTACAAGAGACCCACTTCAGACCTAGGGACACATACAGACTGGAAGTGACGGGATGGAAAAAGATATTCCATGCAAATGGAAACCAAAAGAAAGCTGGAGTAGCAATTCTCATATCAGACAAAATAGACTTTAAAATAAAGACTATTATAAGAAACAACGAAGGACACTATATAATGATCAAGGGATCAATCCAAGAAGAAGATATAACAATTGTAAATATTTATGCACCCAACATAGGAGCACATCAATACATAAGGCAAATACTAACAGCCATAAAAGGGGATATCGACAGTCACACAATCATAGTAGGGGACATTAACACCCCCTTTCACCAATGGACAGATCATCCAAAATGAAAATAAATACGGAAACACAAGCTTTAAATGATACATTAAACAAGTAGGACTTAATTGATATTTATAGGACACTCCATCCAAAAACAACAGAATACACATTTTTCTCAAGTGCTCATGGAATATTCTCCAGGATAGATAATATCTTGGGTCACAAATCAAGCCTTGGTAAATTTAAGAAAATTGATATTGTATCAAGTATCTTTTCTGACAACAATACTATGAGACTAGATATCAATTACAGGAAAACATCAGCAAAAAATACAAACACATTGAGGCTAAACCATACACTACTTAACAACGAAGAGATCACTGAAGAAATCAAAGAGGAAATCAAAAAATACCTAGAAACAAATGATAATGGAGATAAGATGACACAAAATCTATGGGATGCAGCAAAAGCAGTTCTAAGAGGGAAGTTCATAGCAATATAATCCTACCTTAAAAAACAGGAAACATCTCTAATAAACAACCTAACCTTGCACCTAAAGCAATAGAGAAAGAAGAACAAAAAAAACCCCAATGTTAGCAGAAGGAAAGAAATCATAAAGATCAGATCAGAAATAAATGAAAACGAAATGAAGGAAACGATAGCAAAGATCAATAAAAGTAAAACCCGGTTCTTAAGAGAAGATAAACAAAATTGATAAACCATTAGCCAGACTCATCAAGAAAAAAAGGGAGAATATTCAAATCAATAGAATTAGAAATGAAAAAGAAGAAGTAACAAATGACACTGCAGAAATACAAAAGATCATGAGAGATTACTACAAGCAACTCTATGCCAATAAAATAGACAACCTGGAAGAAATGGACAAATTCTTAGAAATGCACAACCTGTCGAGACTGAATCAGGAAAAAATAAAAAATATGAACAGACCAATCACAAGCACTGAAATTGAAACTGTGATTAAAAATCTTCCAACAAACACAAGCCCAGGACCAGATGGTTTCACAGGCGAATTTTATCAAACATTTAGAAAACAGCTAACACCTATCGTTCTGAAGCTCTTCCAAATTATAGCAGAGAGAGGAACACTCCCAAATTCATTTCACGAGGTCACCATCACCCTGATACCAAAACCAGTCAAGGATGTCACAAAGAAAGAAAACTACAGGCCAATATCACTGATGAACATAGATGCAAAAATCCTCAACAAAATACTAGCAAACAGAATCCAACAGCACATTAAAAGGATCACACACCATGGTCAAGTGGGGTTTATTCCAGGAATACAAGGATTCTTCAATATAGGCAAATCAATCAACCTGATACACCATATTAACATATTGAAGGAGAAAAACCATATGATCATCTCAATAGATGCAGAGAAAACTTTTGACAAAATTCAACACCCATTTAAGATAAAAACCGTCCAGGAAGTAGGCATAGAGGGAACTTTCCTCAACATAATAAAGGCCATATATGACAAACCCACAGCCAATATTGTCCTCAATGGTGAAAAACTGAAAGCATTTCCACTAAGATCAGGAACAAGACAAGGTTGCCCACTCTCACCACTCTTATTCAACATAGTTTTGGAAGTTTTAGCCACAGCGATCAGAGATGTAAAGGAAATAAAAGGAATCCAATTCTGAAAAGAAGAAGTAAAGTTGTCAATGTTTGCAGATGACATGATACTACATATAGAAAATCCTAAATATGCTACCAGAAAACTACTAGAGCTAATCAATGAATTTGGTAAAGTAGCAGGATACAAAATTAATGCACAAAATCTCTCGCACTTCTATACACTAATGATGAAAAATCTGCAAGTGAAATTAAGAAAACGCTCCCATTTACCATTGCAACAAAAAGAATAAAATATCTAGAAATAAACCTACCTAAGGAAACAAAAGACCTGTATGCAGAAAATTATGACACTGATGAAAGAAATTAAAGATGTTACAAATAGATGGAGAGATATACCATGTTCTTGGATTGGAAGAATCAACATTGTGAAAATGATTATACTACCCAAAGCAATCTACAGATTCAATGCATCCCTATCAAACTACAAATGGCATTTTTCACAGAACTAGAACAAAAAATTTCACAATTTGTATGGATACACAAAAACCCCGAATAGCCAAAGCAATCTTGAGAAAGTAAAACGGAGCTGGAGGAATCAGGCTCCCTGGCTTCAGACTATACTACAAAGCTACAGTTATCAAGACAGTATGGTACTGGCACAGGAACAGAAATATACATCAATGGAACAGGATAGAAAGCCCAGAGATACACCCGCTCACATATGGTCACCTTATCTTTGATAAAGGATGCAGGAATGTACAGTGGAGGACTGACAGCCTCTTCGATAAGTGCTGCTGAGAAAACTGGACAGGTACATGTAAAAGTATGAGCTTAGAATAGTCCCTAACATCATACACGAAAATAAGCTCAAAATGGATTAAAGACCTAAATGTAAGGCCAGAAACTATCAAACTCTTAGAGGAAAACATAGGCAGAACACTCTATGACATAAATCACAGCAAGATCCTTTTTGATCCACCTCCTAGAGAAATGGAAATAAAAACAAAAATAAAAAATGGGACCTAATGAAACTTAAAAGCTTTTGCACAGGAAAGGAAACCATAAACGAGATGAAAAGACAACCCTCAGAATGGGAGAAAATATTCGCAAATGAAGCAACTGACAAAGGATTAATCAAAATTTACAAGTAGCTCATGCAGCTCAATAGCAAAAAAATAAACAACCCAATCCAAAAATGGGCAGAAAACCTAAATAGACATTTTTCCAAAGAAGATATGCAGATTGCCAACAAACACATGAAAGAATGCTCAACATTGGGCTTTGCTGGTGGCGCAGTGGTTGACAGTCTGCCTGCCGATGCAGGGGACACGGGTTTGTGCCCCGGTCCGGGAGGATCCCACATGCCTTGGAGCAGCTGGGCCCGTAAGCCATGGCCGCTGAGCTTGCGCATCCAGAGACTGTGCTCTGCAATGGGAGAGGCCACAACGGTGAGATGCCCGCGTACCACAAAAAAAAAAAAAAAAAAAGAATGCTCAACATCGTTAATCATTAGAGAAATTCAGATCAAAACTACAATGAGATATCTCACACAGGTCAGAATGGCTATCATCAAAAAATCTAGAAACAATAAATGCTGGAGAGGGTGTGGAGAAAAGGGAACACTCTTGCACTGCTGGTGGGAATGTGAATTGGTACAGCCACTATGGAGAACAGTATGGAGGTTCCTTAAAAAACTACAAATAGAACTACCATATGACCCAGCAATCCCACTACTGGGTATATAACCTGAGAAAACCATATTTCAAAAAGAGTCCTGTACCAAAATATTCTTTGCAGCTCTATTTACTATAGCCAAAACATGGAAGCAACCTAAGTGTCCATCATTGGATGAATGGCTAAAGAAGATGTGGCACATATATACAATGGAATATTACTCAGCCATAAAAACAAACGAAATTGAGTTTTTTGTAGTGAAGTGGATGGACCTAGGGTCTGTCATATAGAGTGAAGTAAGTCAGAAAAAGAAAGACAAATACCGTATGCTAACACATATATATTGAACGTAAGAAAAAAAAATGTCATGAAGAACCTAGGAGTGAGACGGGAATAAAGACACAGACCTACTAAAGAATGGACTTGAGGATATGGGGAGGGGGAAGGGTAAGCTGTGAGAAAGTGAGAGAGTGGCATGGACTTATATACACTACCTAATGTAAAATAGATAGCTAGTGGGAAGCAGCTGCATAGCACAGGGAGATCAGCTCGGTGCTTTGTGACCACCTAGTGGGGGGGGGGATTGGGAGGGTGAGAGGGAGGGAGACGTAAGAGGGAAGAGGTATGGGAACATATGTATATGTATAACTTTTTCACTTTGCTATAAAGCAGAAACTAACACACCATTGTAAAGCAATTATACTCCAATAAAGATGTAAGTAATAAATTAAAAACATAAAAAATAAAAGAACTGGGAGGCAGAGATAAATAAATGTTTGGTTCATTTTAGAAATCCTGATCACTGAGAAAGCACCAGAGCAAAGGGCAAACCCTACCAGATTTTACGTCAGAAAATCTAGGTTCTAGACATACTTTGGTTGTTGCTGTGAGTTTAGGTAAATCAAATTCTTTCTGGGACTCAGCTTTCTGATCTGCAAAATGTGGATGATAACTTTAATGCCTTCAGATGGTTGCTATGAAGGTAAAATTAACAGCATGTTGTAGAAACATAAGGAATGTTATAAATATAAAATAATATAATGTGTTACCCTTCCCTGAAATTACAAAATATATAATAAGAGATAATTCAGAAGATTACAAGTATATAGAAAGGGCAGGACAAAAATGACAGGTGGATATCCAAAAGCATGTTTGTAAGACATCAAAATAATTTTCTACTTTCCTGAGTTTTCTAGATAGGGTATTTAACAGCACTGTTAGGTATATATTTTTGCCCCATTTTAGGGAACATAAAAATGAGGTTTAGAGATCATTAATTCTCTTATTCCACATATATTTGTTGAATACCTCCAGTTCAGGCCCTGAAAGTTAAGTTACTTTCCCAAGGCCACTCTACAACCAGGCAGCAAAATCAAGATTCCTACCCACTTTGGGTCTGTCTGAGCCCAAGGCCTATTTTAACAGAAATGAAACTGTAAGGAACATTAAAGTTCATACATTCCCAGCCCTCTATTCCAAGCAGGACTAAATACCATGGAAGAATCTTTGCATGAATAACTGAGGTGAGGGAATTAACAGGCTGCTGATATTTCCAGATGACATAACCAGTATTAGATGACAAAGTAGAACTCATTAATTTAGCTTAACAATTATTTACTGCTCACCAAGGATGAGCCACATAATATGCTAGGTGATAGTGGAGATAAAAACATGAGTCAAGTCTGTCCCTGTCCCAGAGAAACTCAAAAGCTAATAGGAGAAACAGACATAGAAGGGGACAAAGGCATTGAAGGACAGCTGGAGGTCATCCTTTACAAATTTGTTTCTCAGCACATGAGAGACAGCCCCTGGGTATAACCCTATTGTGTTGTTGTATTTAATGTGAGTGTGGAGGGCCAGGGGGACACTGGTGTTTCTGTGAGCTGAAGCATGTAAATTTTGTGTGTACCCCAAAGGTATATTATGTGAGGACTGGGTGAAACTCAAGTTGTATTAAAAATAATCCATCTTTGGCTGTGTATTCTAACATTTGATCAGCACTTTACCATTCCCAAAATACTTTCTCAAACACATATCCCTTCCAACTAAAAATTCTATAACTTACCAAAAAGGCTTGATAACTTCCTATTCAGACAGTTAAGAGACAGAAATTCTGTTTTTTTTTCACTTTTCTTCTCCCTACAAAAACAACCCTCATTAACCCATCCCCTCAAGATTGTCAGTATCGAGAGTTTCATGTTAAATTCATTTCCACTGGAGGTGGGGGATCTAGGGGAGAAAATACATGCCCCCCTTCTTTAATATTCTGAAATATATATAGCAGGTATCTCAGAAAAATGAGTCACATTTCCATATGAAGATTCAGGTTTATCAGTAAATGTGATGAATGCTAAATTCTCTTTCCCAAGCATAATTGTCATACAGGAGCTTTTCTCTCTCCCCTGTTCTCAATCCCTTATTACTATGCACACAGCAGCTAGCATACTGCAGAACAGGAAGGCATATTTAATCTCTGAAGTTTAAAGTTTGTTAAAATGCACGTAACTGTACATATTAAAAATCTTAAGTTCTTCTGTCTCCCAAATGCATAGGGGAACTAGGCTTGAAATTAAAGATAAAAAAGGAAAGCACAGTAAATTTTTCTGTTTCTCTCTCTGCCATACGTTCATCAGGATAAAACTGCAAGACAAATTCAATGAAATAAAATGAGTTTTTATAACTCAATGGGAGTTCTAGAAGAGCACCTGAACACAAAATTTCCATGGACATTTGGAAAGGCTCAGTATCTCAGCCCCAAAGCACTGATGTGGGTTCTATAAATATTAATGAAGAGTAACCACACCAAGGCGCAAATTGTTCTCAAACTTTCATTTCCCCCTTCCTTTTTTTTTTTTTTCCAAAATGGTCCTTTCAATGCCTCCTGAACAATTCAAGCAAATGTCTCATTTGTGTCCTGAACTTGGAATTATATTTGCTAACTTAATTTCATATGGGAGGCTTTAGAATTGGAGTTGCCTAAGAAATCACTGATTACTTCAGTGGATATTTCCGTGCCTGGGCTGGAGTGAATTGATCCAGGCATAGAAAGAATAGCTACTGAAGATTTTGTCTCAAAACAAATGTTAGTCAATGATGGGTGTCAAAGATGGGTACGAACAGCAGAAACTTGTTCAGAAAAGGGGACCACAGTGAGAAAAAGGGAATGAACACTTATGGAGTGTCTGCATGGGGTCTGGTGCTTTGCTGCATAATATCATTCAATTCTTACAACAGCTTCTTGAGGTTGTAAGGAGCCCTTTACAAAGTAGTCAGTTCAATCAACAAATATTTTTTGAGCATCTATTACATACAATGCATTGTTTATAAGTAAACTAGACTATAAGGTCCCCTACATTATGGAGCTTCATTGGATGATATAATTTTGAAGGGCTTTAAATCTATAAAGCATTCATGCATATATATTAATAAAGGGCTACCAAATTAGTAACTAGATACACCTAATAGCCTGATACACATTCAATATTTTTGAAGTGCTTTGCCAACTATAAAGCAAATATGAGCTTCACTTATAGGATATTATTAGTATATTAGAATGTTCCTGATCTGGAAAGTGGGGATAAGAATACCTACTCTGCCTTCGGGGTTACCGGAGATAGCATGTATACATTTATGAGCTCAACAAATATTATTTGCTCTCTATTTCACTTCCTTTCCCTGAAATTTATTCAAACACCACTTACCACTAAATAAAATGCAATATAAATAGCATTTATATTGGCTTCCCATGATGGGAGAGTAATAAATTTCTAAAGTAATGAAAAGTTATCTTTTTAAGGGATCTTTTCCATAGGTAATTCCATTGCCTGACATCCAAGGACAGCATTAGAGAGAAGCTTTATTGAATCTAAAAAATTACTTTATGCATCTATACCATTCTATAATCTGTAAAAACAATATATGAAATTACAGTCCAGCTTTATTGCAGCAAACGTTTATGACAGTCTTCTCCACATTCTTCTTCTAGTATATCTAAAACTTATAGTTTTGAGAAAGACATAAGAAAGAAAAAGCAATATTTCATAAAACACCAGAAAGAGTCACTGATGATACCATAAATAAATATTTAGTAATAAACCTATGCTGAACTTATTAATGTACATGGGGTTTTCATTTTTCATTCTCTTGCTCATTTCTGCCAATTTTCTCAAAGATAGTACAGGATTTGGACCAATATATTATTAAAAAATCTCCAGGTTAAAGACAAAAGGTAAAAGTCTTTACCTTTGTCTAGGATTTGGACTTAGGATTCTCTCACCAGTTAAAAAGATGCTGGGAGCACTGTTCCTTCACCAGTTTGGCTACTCTCCCAGCAGTCTTCAGTGAAGGTTGAATATTTACCAGTATTTTTTTTCTTCTTCCTGGCTAACTCTGTCAAAGAAAATTCCAAAAGAGAAGCCATCTCAAAATAATCCCCTTAGTATAAATCAACAAACCCACGGGATTCTATTATCCAAGCAACTGTTTTCCAAATTTCCCTGAAGTCCAAAGACAAGCCTGTGGGGTGTTTTAGTCTTTATTTTAAAAGCCAACATGGAGCACTATTTCTTCTTGCAATAAGTACCCACAGTGGAGATGATCCAAAAAAGGTCTTTATCCTGATTTCCAAAATCTTTTCAACATTCAGTTTCAAAGATGAAGTATAATTACACATAATTACCTATGTTTTGGGATGATATTCCCAAAACATATAGAAAACAATCTTGACATAGTCCTGTAACCTTATATATATGATTGCTCCTCTCTCTGCCTGTTCTTCAACTATAGCATGAGAGAACCATTGGATCATTGGTTCTCCACAGGAGACAATCCCTACCTCCACCTCACACCCCCATACTCCCTGCCTTTGGACATTTGGGGAAGTCTAGAGACTTTTTTAGTTGTAACAACTGGGGGGTGCTACTGACATCTTGTGGGTAGAGGCCAGAGATGCTTCTAAACATCCTACAATGCACAGGACAAACACCACAACAAAGAATCATCTGGCACAAAAGCCAATAGTGGCAGGTGAGAAACTGTATGTTAGATGATCTGTAAAGAAGATTTCAACTTTGAATTTTACAAATTTAATAGGTCTATTATTCATACTATATGATTTATATTACAACCAAACCTTCAACGTAAATAAATCTCAAATTTATTTTGAAGTTCTAATCAAAGAGGAGGAAATGCAATAACTCAGCAACTAGCCAGTTAAGTGACATGCATTAAGTATCCACAGTAAACCTATAGCACTTGAGCAGGAAAAGATCTTAAAATGTAGTTCCAAATGAAATAAAAAGTCATTCATCATGGGCCCCACCCAGAATAACCTCACTGGAGAACTACTGGAAGACTTGCATGGTCTATCAACAGCCTTTTACTTCAACCCAAACTGAAGCAATACAGTTGTGAAGAGCTAGTCTTTCTAGCAGAGAAGTTTATAAATATTTTCAAATAATTTATTCCTCAAAGGAATTGGGAGGTAGTGTATCAGAGAAGGTGGCAATGGAGGTAGCAGCAAAGGCTTAGACTGTTCCCAATTCTTCCATTAAAATAGCTATAGCAACTATTAGCCAAATTAAAAACTCATGAACTACATTTACAACAAAACAAGGTGACAAGGTATCCATGTGATATTTATCCAAAATACAAGCAAGTGGGAACAAACTACCAATAGTCACAAGATGTGCATGCTACCAATGTTAGTGCAGGAAGAAACAGAGGAAAACAATAGAGGTCTATGGACTGAGGACAGGTGAACCTCCAAATAGGTAGAAGGTATTATTGGAAATTGTGGCAGGCCAATTTGAAAGTAGTTACTATCACTGGAATGATTTTGCTCAAGGCAATAGTACATATGTACAAGGGTTTAAGGAATGACATAAAAGAGCTGGAGCTATCCAGCTACTGTGCACACATGAAACTTACCAGCTGGGAATCCCTTCCAGGACAGGGTGTCATACTGACTAGTGGAATCAAAATTAAGCTGGACAGGGACAAAAGACACAAAGAAGTGAAATGGTCCATATAAAAATGGATCCAGGAAAAAATATCAAGGAATCTCAGAAATCAAGCTACCATGTTTTTTAATAGTATATGAAAATAAGCAAACAATAAAACAAAAAGAGAGAGTTCTGTAAAGTTAGAAAAGTTATACGAATCGTATCATTGTAATATTTCTGAGAAATTAAATTTACATAAAAATGATCAGCAGAAAAGAATTGAGGTCTATATTTTGGATTATTTACTGTAAGAGAATAGGCAATAAGGAGCAGAATAACAGCCCTATAGTCCAGACTGTCCAGAAGAACTTTCTCCAATAATGGAAATGTTCTATACCTGTGCTGTCCAACAAGTGAGACATATGTGGCTCCATAGACATATGTGACTACTGACTAGTGAGTCTGAGGATCCAATATTTAAGTTTATTAATTTTTAATTAATTTAATTTAAATAGCTACATGAGGTTAGTGAGTACCATATTGGACAGCACAGCTATAGACAATAAAAGCATCCCAGAAAGACTTACTCAAAAACAGATCAAAACTGTAACAAAATATTTCAAAGTAAGTTAAAGGCATTAAGAAAATCATGCAATATGAAAAAGCAACATAAATCAAAATTAGAATCCCTCAGAACTGAGATAACACTTCAGAAATTATTAGAAATTAAGAAAAATTATTTTAGAAATGAAGACTAAATTAAAGGAAAAGAAGAACAAATAAACCCACAAATAATATATTAAGAGAAATAGAAGATGAGGAGAAAAAAAATTAATGAAATCAAAACTAAATGAAGAAACAGAGGAAAGTGATTTAGGAAAATAAAACAGTTATTGAAGAGTGGCTAAGAAGAGCCAACATACAGATTGTAGGAATACCTGAAGAAGAAAACCAATGTTGATAAGTATTAAAACAAATTCTAAAGACTGTAATTTAAGAATGAGTTCCTGAAATAAAAGAGACTTGAAACCGTGTGTTGAAAATACACATGATATACTGAAAATATAAACCCAGAATGACCAAAACCAAGAAATACCTATTCTAGTAAAACAACAGAAATTTAAAGAAAACAAAAAAATTCTTTTGGAGACTAGACTGAGGAGCACATAACTTATATAATAGATTGGCTTATTGGCCTATCATCAGACATTTCAACAACAACACTATGTCAAAGGAAGCTGAGTAACTGATTTTAAATACTCAAGGAAAAGAATTGTGAGGCAAAGATCATATATTTAGAAAAATTGACCTTAAATTATAAAAAAGACAGGAGCAATAATAACCCAGTTACTATTGTCTTCATAAGTGCTTCTTGAGGAATCAGAGAACAAGCTTCAAACAAGCAAGATGACTAGAAACTAGTAGAAAGCATTAAATATATAGCTACTTATAGAATTAAGATGTAGTGAGGATTAAAAGGGAGAGCTTACAGTATGTGACAGATATGTGATCTGATAGTATAGATTCGGTACAACCATTTAAAAATGTGGGGAGTATGGGACTAGCACAAATAAAAAGATACTTATTCTTTCTAATTATTTACAGCTACTACTAATAATTAATTAATTACTTTTAGTTTTTTATAACAGGCAGTGGTAGTATTAATATTGTTATTCTGACATGATTGTATTATAGAGACTTTAAATAATTATGGGGATGTTCTGATTCTGTTAACCCTTGAGAGCTAAGATTCTTGGTGTGAAACTAAGGGGATAGAGATATAACATAGATCCAGTTAAATAAAACCACAGTAATCCTAAATATAAATTGGAAATATTGATATGAACTTATAAGTATTTTATGTTTACATACTAAAATATTTATTTTGGCATTATTTTACATCTTTATATTTATATAACATGCAGTACACATTATATATCATTAATATAACATGTATACATAATATAATACATAATAAAACATTATATAATACAATATATATATGCATACATAATATATATATATATATATATTGTGTATATATATGTATATCCTAGCTCTATACAATGTAAAGGCCTATAAAAATGACCACTCAAGTAGAAATAAAAATCTCTAGAAGCCAAGCTGTGGTCTTGAAAAAACATTTCCATGAAAAGAAACCAGGGCTTCTTAAAGATGTGGCTGATTCAGGTCAGGATTAGGAAAGGTACACGATGATCTTGAAACATCTTGACATATCAAACAGAGAGCAAGGAATCTATCTAAGGCTAACAGCATCATGTCAAAAAGACTCAGAAACTAATTTATGAGGCCTCACTGGCCAAAGATGAAACAATTTAAACTCCAACAAGGATAAGCCTTGCAATGAATTGAAAACCATCAAATATATTTAAATTATGTTTGAAACCCATGGGTTCCTAAGACCCAAATTATCCTGAATACTGGGTAAATATAAAGACAGAACTATCACTAGATAACCAAATGATATATAAGGAGAATCATCTCCTTTAAAAATGTTCCCAGCCATTAAATTAAAAGAAAGTGATAGAATTAAACAGAATGATAGAATTAGAAATAACACCATTTTATAACACCCAATGAATGAATATATCTAAGTGTCAAGCATCAACAGCTGCTAATGTCCCAAAAGAACAAAAACTAGATTTGATATATCTTCTGGTAAAATAATACAACGCCAAAGGGGTTGAATCCGAGTTCTACAACTGTTAAATAGATGGAGGGATGCATATATAGGTGAATGGGTATGTAAAATAATAAAGCCATATAATAGGAATTCTAAAGTGACTTCAGGTTTCAAAATTGTATAACTTTATTGTAACATTAGTTGATGAGCAAGGCCTTTGATGAGGTATCTCCGAGGACTTACAGTGTGGAGAAAAGATCTCATTGTGCTCCTGCCACCGCTGAGGAACTGAGACGTTTTTCCCTATGGACAGTGTAACTGACAGTGCTTCCCTCTGGCCTTATCATGTGTAATGACAAGTTTATTCTTTTCTATGTGTGTGTGTCTAACTTGTGCCATTGTGTCTTCCTTCTCAGCCTCATGGGCACAACCATCCACTGAGGATAAAGAGTGAAAGATTAGAAAGGAGGCAAAAGGTGAAACCTGAGCCTGGACTGAATGCATAGATGTAGTGTTAATCTTCATACTGTAAAGAAATGAAGTGTAAGAGGAAAATGCAGAGAATGGGAGATAGGAGCTAGTTTACATTTATATGCATTTCCTATACCAGTCACCAACTCTTCCCTTCTGCCCACCAACTTATCCAAATGCAATGATGAAAATATTCTTCCATGAAAAATAGTACAGTTTTAGGTAACTAACTTCATTCAAAGGACCTGTAATTAGTGCCTGTAGAAGACCATTATATTTAGAAGGAATCATACTATTTGGACCAAAAGAAAGTCCCATAACATTTTGATTTGGATAAAGACCAGATTTCCTTCAATAAGAAATCATACAATTCCCTCTGCTACATAGAAACTATATTTTAAAATTCTCCTTCTGCTGAGCTACACATGAACCTAACAATCTATACAGCATTTCAGTTGTTTCCTTATTTTTCTGGCCTTTTCTTGATCTATACAGAATTTCAGTTGTTTCCTTATTTTTCTGGCCTTTTCTTGATACTTGTTTAAAAATCTCTTTGCATTGGCCTCCTGAGCCTGTTGGAGTAATATTATGAAGCAAATGACCAGACATAATGACTTTCCAAGGTCCTTGTGCTTCCTTATTAACATTCAGTTAGCATAAGTCCTGACTTTATTATTGACTACATTGAATACACAAGACACTGACCTCTGCCATCTGTGACTACATCTCTTCCGGCAGATCTATCTGAATAGTTTCATAGAAGGAGGAAGCAAAAGAAAACAAAGCAGCAGCCACTTATCTTTTCTGTCCCTAGAAACTTTAACACACTCACATCTGCAATCCAAAAGAAAGGAAAGAAAACCCCCTTTGCATTAATTACTATAAAATCCGGAGTGAGGGTTGGAGCATAACCAAGAAGAAAAATTCAAAACGGCCATCCTAGACACATCTTCCTAAACTAAGATCACTGAATAAACAGAATCAGATATTTCTGCCTACCACAAAGCAAAATGACCAGCATATATAATTTATTACACAGCCTTAAAATCAATTGATAGGACGCAAGGAAGGCTTTGATTGGATAATTATGACTTTATCCTGTGTGAACATGGGAAAATTTGCCAGTTTAAGACTGTTTTACATTCCCGTTTATTCCTATACACAATAATACTCATGGAACGGCTGATGATACTTTCTGAGTAAAGTATAAGATGTTGAATTATATACCCTAGCCTTGAAGCTTTTGGTGAGTAAAGAAAGGGAGGCCAGGAGACAACTATGATATACACTGAGCTCTGTTCTGAAGACCTGGGCTTGCATCTTGATTCCGCAACAAACTTTGTGATGGAAAGTGTCTCCAACTCCTTTCATCTCCATTTTTTAACTTGACAAATAATAGGATTTTAGATGATCTCATGCCAACATGAGCCATTTATGTAGAAATATATCACCATTGCTTTTTTTCTTGCCTCTACTAAATTGGATTATGCCTTTCTGGCCTTACAGAAGTATATGGTCCCATACATCTCTGCTACCAGAGGTGAAATGACTTGGTTACATCTCAATTTTCAGAGATGGCAAAAAAGAAATCAATGTCAATATAGGCTGTTTAAAGGTTGACATTTCTCCTAGCATATATATATATATATATAAACATCTTTAGTGGAGTATAATTGCTTTATAGTGTTGTGTTAGTTTCTGCTGTATGACACAGTGAATCAGCTATATGCATACCTGTATCCCCATAACCCCTCACTCTTGCAACCTTGTCTTCTTCCTGATCTTAGAGGAAATGGTTTCAGTTTTTCACCATGTAGAATGATGTTGGCTGTGGGTTTGTCATATATGGTCTTTAATATGTTGAGGTAAGTTCGCTGTATGCCTACTTTCTGGAGAGTTTTTATCATAAATGGGTGTTGAATTTTGTCAAAAGATTTCTCTTCATCTATTAAGATTATCATATGGTTTTCGGTCTTCAGTTTGTTAATATGATGCATCACATTGATTGATTTGCGTATATTGAAGAATCCTTGCATTCCTGGGATAAGCCCCACTTGATCATGGTGTATGATCCTTTTAATGTATTGTTGGATTCTGTTTGCTAGTATTTTGCTGAGGATTTTTGCATCTATGTTCATCAGTGATATTGGCCTTAGCTTTCTTTTCTTTTTTGGCTGTGTTGGGTCTTTGCCTCTGTGCGAGGGCTTTCTCCAGTTGCGGCAAGCAGGGACCACTCTCCATCACAGTGCACGGGCCTCTCACTATCGTGGCCTCTCCCGTTGTGGAGCACAGGCTCCAGACACTCAGGCTCATTAGTCGTGGCTCACGGGCCCAGTTGCTCCGTGGCATGTGGGATCTTCCCAGACCAGGGCTCAAACCCGTGTCCCCTGAAACGGCAGGCAGACTCTCAACCACTGCGCCACCAGGGAAGCTCCAAGGTTTCTTTTTCTGTGACATCTTGTCTGGTTTTGGTATCAGGGTGATGGTGGCCTCATAGGATAAGTTTGGGAGTGTTCCTCCCTCTGCTATATTTAGGAAGAGTTTGAGAACGATAGGTGTGAGCTCTTCTCTAAATGCTTCATAGAATTTACCTGTGAAGCCATCTGGTCCTGGACTTTTGTTTGCTGTAAGCTTTCTAATCAGAGTCTCAATTTCAGTGCTTGTGATTAGTATGTTTATATTTTCTATCTCTTCCTGGTTCAGTCTTGGAAGGTGGTGCTTTTCAAAGAGTTTGTCCATTTCTTTCCCGTTGTCCATGTTATTGGCATATAGTTGCTTGTAGTAAGCTCTTATGATCCTTTGTATTTCTGCAGTGTCAGTTGTTACTTCTTTTTCATTTCTAATTCTATTGATTTGAGTCGTCTCCTTTCTTTTCTTGTGGAATCTGGCAAATGGTTTATCAAATTTGTTTATCTTCTCAAAGAACCAGCCCTTAGTTTTATTGACCTTTGGTATTGTTTCCTTCATTTCTTTTTCATTTATTTCTGATCTGATATTTATGATTCCTTTCCTTCAGCTAACTTTGGGATTTTTTTGTTCTTTCTCTAATTGGTTTGGATGTGAGGTTAAGTTGTTTGTTTGAGATGTTTCTTGTTTCTTGAGGTAGGATTGCATTGCTATAAACTTTCCTCATAGAACTGCTTTTGCTGCATCCCATAGGTTTTGGGTCATTGGGTTTGCATTGTCATTTGATTCTAGGTATTTTTTGATTTCTTCTTTGATTTCTTCAGTGATCTCTTGGTTATTTAGTAGTATATTGCTTAGCCTCCATGTGTTTGTATTTTTTTACAGATTTTTTTTTTACTGTAATTGATATTTAGCCTCAGAGCACTGTGGTTAGAACAGATACTTGATACAATTTCAATTTTCTTAAATACACCAGGCTTGATTTGTGACCCAAGATATGATCTATCCAGGAGAATGTTCCATGAGCACTTGAAAAGAAAATGTATTCTGTTGTTTTTGGATGGAATGTCCCATAAATATCAATTAAATCCATCTTGTTTAATGTGTCATTTAATGCTTGTGTTTCCTTATTTATTTTCATTTTGGACTATCTGTCCATTGGTGAAAGTGGGGTGTTAAAGTCCCCTACTATGATTGTGTGACTGTTGATTTCCCCTCTTATGTTTGTTAGCATTTGCCTTATGTGTTGATGTGCTCCTATGTTGGGTGCATAAATATTTACAATTATTATATCTTCTTCTTGGTTTGATCCCTTGATCATTATGTAGTGTCCTACTTTGTTTCTTGAAATAGTCTTTATTTTACAGTCTATTTTGTCTGATATGAGAATTACTATCCCAGCTTTCTTCTGATTTCTATTTGCATGGAATATATTTTTCCATCCCCTCACTTTCAGTCTGTATGTGTCCCTAGGTCTGAAGTGGGTCTCTTGTAGACAGCATATATACAGTTCTTGCTTTTGTGTCCATTCTGCCAGTCTATGTGTTTTGGTTGGAGCATTTATTCCATTTACATTTAAGGTACTTATTGATATATATGTTCCTATTACTATTTTTTTCATTGTTTTGGGTTTGTTATTGTAGGTCATTTCCTTCTCTTGTGTTTCCTGCTTAGAGAAGTTACTGCAGCATTTGTTGTAAAGCTGGTTTTGTGGTTCTGAATTCTCTTAGCTTTTGCATGTCTGTAAAGGTTTTTATTTCTCCATTGAATCTGAATGAGATCCTTGCTGGGTAGAGTAATCTTGGTTGTAGATTTTTCTCCTTCATCACTTTCAGTATGTCCTGCCACTCCCTTCTGGCTTGTAGGGTTTCTGCTGAGAGATCAGCTGTTAACCTTATGGGGATTCCCTTGTGTGTTATTTGTTGTTTTTCCCTTGCTGCTTTTAATATTTTTCCTTTGTATTTAATTTTTGATTGTTGCATTAATTTGTGTCTTGGCATGTTTCTCCTTGGATTTATCTTGTATGGGACTATCTGTGCTTCCTGTACTTGATTGACTATTTCCTTTCCTATTTTAGGGAAGTTTTCAAATAAAATCACTTCATATATTTTCTCAGTCCCTTTTTTTTCTCTTCTTCTTCTGGGACTCCTATAATTTGAATGTTTTTTTGTTTCATGTTGTCCCAGAGGTCTCTGAGCCTGTCCTCAATTCTTTTCATTCTTTTTTCTTTATTCTCCTCTGCAGTAGTTAGTTCCACTATTTTATCTTCCAGGTCACTTACCCGTTTTTCTGCCTCAGTTATTCTGCTATTGGTTCCTTCTAGAGAATTTTTCATTTCATTTATTGTGTTGTTCTTCATTGTTTGTTTGCTCTTTAGTTCTTCTAAGTCCTTGTTAAATGTTTCTTGTATTTTCTCCATTCTATTTCCAAAATATTGGATCATCTTTACTATCATCTCTCTGAATTATTTTTCAGGTAGGCTGCCTATTTCCTCTTCATTTGTTTGGTCTGGTGGGTTTTTACCTTTCTCCTTCTTCTGCTGTGTATTTCTCTGTCTTTTCATTTTGCTTAACTTACTGTGTTTGAGGTCTCCTTTTCGTGGGCTGCAGGTATGTAGTTTCCTTTGTTTTTGGTGTCTGCCCCCAGTGGCTAAGGTTGATTCAATGGGTTGTGTAGGCTTCCTGGTGGAGGGGGCTGGTGCCTGTTCTCTGGTGGACGAGGCTGGATCTTGTCTTTCTTGTGGGTAGGACTGCGTCTTGTGGTGTGTTTTCGGGTGTATGTGACCTTATTATGATTTTAGGCAGCCTCTCTGCTAATGGATAGGGTTGTGTTCTTGTCTTGCTAGTGGTTTGGCATAGGATGTACCACACTGTAGCTTGCTGGTCGTGGAGTGGAGCTGGTTCTTAGCACTGAGAAATAGATCTCTGGGAGAGCTTTCACTTTTTTATATTATGTGGAGCCTGAAGGTCTCTGGTGGACCAATGTCTTGAACTCAGCTCTCCCAACTCAGAGGTATAGCCCTTACACCTGACTGGAGCACCAAGTCCCTGTCAGTCACACGGTTCAGAAGAAAAGGGAGGAAAAAAAAAAAAAGACAGATAGAGTGGCCTTCCCTGGTGGTGCAGTTTTTGGGAGTCCACTTGCTGATGCAGGGGACACAGGTTCGTGCCCTGGTCCAGGAGGATCCCACATGCCATGGAGAAGCTGGGCCCGTGAGCCATGGCCTCTGAGCCTGTGATCCACAACGGGAGAGGCCACAACAGTGAGAGACCCGCATACCGCAAAAAAAAAAAAAAAAAAAAGACAGAGTAAAATAAAATAGTTATTTAAATTATAAAATTTGAAAAAGTAAAAAGTAATAAAATAAAAAGAAAGAAAAAAGAGGGCAACCGAACCTAAAAACAGATCTACCAAAGATTACAAGTGCTAAAACTATATTAAAAAAAAAAAAAGACAAATAGAACCCTAGGACAAATGGTAAAAGGAAAGCTATACGGACAAAATCACACAAAGAAGCATATACATACACACTCACAAAAAGAGAAGAAGGAAAAAATATATCTATATAAAGAAAAGGAAGAGAGCAACCAAAACCAAATCAATAAATCTACCAATGATAATAAACTCTAAATACTAAACTAAAATAAATAAAAAAACAGAAACAAATTCGATGCAGAAAGCAAACCCCAAGTCTGCAGTTGCCCCCAAAGTCCACCACCTCAATTTTGGGATGATTCATTGTCTATTCAGGTATTCCACAGATGCAGGGTACATCAAGGTGAATGTGGAGATTTAATCCACTTCTCCTGAGGTTGCTGGGAGAGATTTCCTTTCCTCTTCTTTATTCGCACAGTCCTGGGGTTCAGCTTTAGATTTGGCCCCGCCTCTATGTGTAGGTCACCTGAGGGCATCTGTTCCCCACCCAGACATTAGGGGGTTAAAGGAGCAGCTGATTAGGGGGCTCTGGCTCACACAGGCTGGGGGGAGGGAGGGGTATGGAATGTGAGTCGAGCCTGCAGCAGCAAAGGCCAACATGGCATTGCACCAACCTGAGGTGTGCCATGTGTTCTGCTTGGGAAGTTGTCTGGGGATCATGGGACCCTGGCAGTGTCAGGCTGCACAGGCTTCCAGGAAGGGAAGGTGTCGATAGTGGCCTGTGCTTGCACACAGGCTTCTTGGTGGCTGCAGCAGCAGCCTTAGCATCTCATGTCCATCTCTGGTGTCCACGCTGATAGCTGCGACTCACACCCATCTTTGGAGCTCGTTTAAACAGTGTTCTGAATCCCTTATCCTCGTGCACCCCGTAACAATGGTCTCTTGCCTCTTAGGCAGGTCTAGACTTTTTCCCGGACTCCCTCCTGGCTAGCTGTGGTGCACTGTGGCCCCCTTCAGACTGTGTTCACACAACCAAGCCCTGTCCTCTCCCTGGGATCTGACCTCTGAAGCCTGAGACACAGCTCCCAGCCCCCAACTGCCCTGTGGGTGAGCAGACAAGCCTCTCAGGCTGATGAGTGCTGATCGGCACTGATCCTCTGCACAGGAATCTCTCCACATTGCCATTTGCACCCCTGTTGCTGCACTCTCTTCCATGGCTCCGAAGTTCCTGCCACTCAACCCCTGTCTCCCGCCAGTGAAGGAGGTTACTAGTGTGTGGAAACATTTCCTCCTTCACAGCTCCCTGCCAGAGGGGCAGGTCCCATCCCTATTCTTTTGTCTCTGTTTTTCCTTTTATCTCTTGCCCCCCCCAGGTACGTGGGGGAGTTCTTGCCTTTTGGGAAGTCTGAGGCCTTCTGCCAGCATTCAGTACGTGTTCTGTAGGAGTTGTTCCACATGTAGAAGTATTTTTGATGTATTTGTGGGGAGGAAGGTGATCTCCACGTCTTACTCCACTGCCATCTTGAAGGTCCCTCTCTGTAGATTTTTTGATGATGGCCATTCTGACCAGTGTGAGGTGATACCTCTTATAGTTTTGATTTGCATTTCTCTAATGGTTAGTGATGTTGAGAATCTTTTTATGTGTTTGTTGGCAATCTGTATATCTTCTTTGTAGAAATGTCTATTCAGGTCTTCTGCTCATTCTTGGATTGGGTTGTTTGTTTGTTTGTTTGTTTTGATATTGAGCTTCATGAGTTGCTTGTATATTTTGGAGATTAATCCTTTGTCAGCTGCTTCGATTGCAAATATTTTCTCCCTTTCTGAGGGCTGCCTTTTTGTCTTGTTTATGGTTTCCTCTGCTGGGCAAAAGCTTTTAAATTTCATTAGGACCCATTTGTTTATTTTTGGTTTTATATCCATTTCTCTAGGAGGTGGGTCAAAAAGGATCTTGCTGTGATTTATGTCATAGAGTGTTCTGCCTATGTTTTCCCCTAAGAGTTTTATAGTGTCTGGCCTTACATTTAGGTCTTTAATTCATTTTGAGTTTATTTTTTTACAGTGTTAGAGAGTGTTTTAACTTCATTATTATACATGTAGCTGTCCAGTTTTCCCAGCACCACTTATTGAAGAGGCTGTCTTTTCTCCCTTGTATACTCTTGCCTCCTGTATCAAAGATAAGGTGACCATATGTGTGTGGGTTCATCTCTGGACTTTGTATCCTGTTCCATTGATCCGTATTTCTGTTTTTGTGCCAGTACCGTACTGTCTTGATTACTGCAGCTTTGTAGTATAGTCTGAAGTCAGGGAGCCTGATTCCTCCCACTCCATTTGTCTTTCTCAAGATTGTTTTGGCTATGCAGGGTCTTTGGTGTTTCCATACAAATTGTGAACATTTTTGTTCTAGTTCTGTGGAAAATGCCAGTGGTGGTTTGATAGTGATTGCATTGAATCTGTAGATTGCTTTGGATAGTATAGTCATTTTCACAATGTTGATTCTTCCAATCCAAGAACATACTATAATTCTCCGTCTGTTTTTATCATCTTTAACTTTTTTTTTTAAACATCTTTATTGGGGTATAAATGCTTTACAATGGTGTGTTAGTTTCTGCTTTATAACAAAGTGAATCAGTTATACATATGTTCCCATATGTCTTCCCTCTTGCATCTCCCTCCCTCCCACTCTCCCTATCCCACCCTTCCAGGCGGTCACAAAGCACCGAGCTAATATCGTGTGCCTTGCGGCTGCTTCCCCCTAGCTATCTACCTTACTACGTTTGTTAGTGTGTATATGTCCATGACTCTCTCTCACCCTGTCAAAGCAAACCCTTCCCCCACCCCATATCCTCAAGTCCGTTCTCCAGTAGATCTGCCTCTTTATTCCTGTCTTACCCCTAGGTTCTTCAAGACATTTTTCCTTAAATTCCATATATATGTGTTAGCATACGGTATTTGTCTTTTTCCTTCTGACTTACTTCCCTCTGAATGAAAGACTCTAGGTCTATCCATCTCATTACAAATAGCTCAATTTCATTTCTTTTTAAGGCTGAGTAATATTCCATTGTATATATGTGCCACATCTTCTTTATCCATTCATCCGATGATGGGCGCTTAGGTTGTTTCCATCTCCGGGCTATTGTAAATAGAGCTGCAATGAACATTTTGGTACATGACTCTTTTTGAATTTTGGTTTTCTCAGGGTATATGCCCAGTAGTGGGATTGCTGGGTCATATGGTAATTCTATTTGTAGATTTTTAAGGACCCTCCATACTGTTCTCCATAGTGGCTGAACCAATTCACATTCCCACCAGCAGTGCAAGAGTGTTCCTTTTTCTCCACACCCTCTCCAGGATTTATTGTTTCTAGATTTTTTGATGATGGCCATTCTGACTGGTGTGAGATGATATCTCATTGTAGTTTTGATTTGCATTTCTCTAATGATTAATGATGTTGAGCATTCTTTCATGTGTTTGTTGGCATTCTGTATATCTTCTTTGGAGAAATGTCTATTTAGGTCTTCTGCCCATTTTTGGATTGGGTTGTTTGTTTTTTTGTTATTGAGCTGCATGAGCTGCTTGTAAATTTTGGAGATTAATCCTTTGTCAGTTGCTTCATCTGCAAATATTTTCTCCCATTCTGAGGGTTGTCTTTTGGTCTTGATTATGGTTTCCATTGCTGTGCAAAAGCTTTGAAGTTTCATTAGGTCCCATTTGTTTATTTTTGTTTTTATTTCCATTACTCTAGGAGGTGGGTCAGAAAGGATCTTGCTGTGATTTATGTCATAGAATGTTCTGCCTATGTTTTCCTCTAAGAGTTTGATAGTTTCTGGCCTTACATTTAGGTCTTCAATCCACTTTGAGCTTATTTTTGTGTATGGTGTTAGGGAGTGATCTAATCTCATACTTTTACATGTGCCTGTCCAGTTTTCCCAGCACCATTTATTGAAGAGGCTGTCCTTTCTCCACTGTACATTCCTGCCTCCTTTATCAAAGATAAGGTGTCCATATGTGCATGGGTTTATCTCTGGGCTTTCTATCCTGTTCCATTGATCTATCTTTCTGTTTTTGTGCCAGTACTATACTGTCTTGATTACTGTAGCTTTGTAGTATAGTCTGAAGTCAGGGAGCCTGATTCTTCCAGCTCATTTTTTCATTCTCAAGATTGCTTTGGCTATTTGGGGTCTTTTGTGTTTCCATACAAATTGTGAAATTTTTTGTTCTAGTTCTGTGAAAAATGCCAGTGGTAGTTTGATAGGGATTGCATTGAATCTGTAGATTGCATTGGGTAATAGAGTCATTTTAACAATGTTGATTCTTCCCATCCAAGAACATAGTATATCTCTCCATCTATTTCTATCCTCTTTAATTTCTTTCATCAGTGTCATAATTTTCTGCATACAGGTCTTTCATCTCCTTAGGTAGGTTTGTTCCTAAATATTTTATTCTTTTTGTTGCAATGGTAAATGGGAGTGTTTTCTTGATTTCACTTTCAGATTTTTCATCATTAGTATATAGGAATGCTAGAGATTTCTGTGCATTAATTTTGTATCCAGCTATTTTACCAAATTCATTGATTAGCTCTAGTAGTTTTCTGGTAGCATCTTTAGGATTCTCTATGTATAGTATCATGTCATCTGCAAACAGTGACAGCTTTACTTCTTCTTTTCCGATTTGGATTCCTTTTATTTCCTTTTCTTCTCTGATTGCTGTGGCTAAAACTTCCAAAACTATGTTGAATAAGAGTGGTGAGAGTGGGCAACCTTGTCTTGTTCCTGATCTTAGTGGAAATGCTTTCAGTTTTTCACCATTGAGGATGATGTTTGTTGTGGGCTTCTCATACATGGCCTTTATTATGTTGAGGAAAGTTCCCTCTATGCCTACTTTCTGCAGGGTTTTTATCATAAATGGGTGTTGAATTTTGTCGAAAGCTTTCTCTGCATTTATTGAGATGATCATATGGTTTTTCTCCTTCAATTTGTTAATATGGTTTATCACATTGATAGGTTTGCGTATATTGAAGAATCCTTGCATTCCTGGAATAAACCCCACTTGATCATGGTGTATGATCCTTTTAATGTGCTGTTGGATCCTGTTTGCTAGTATTTTGTTGAGGATTTTTGCATCTATGTTCATCAGTGATATTGGCCTGTAGTTTTCTTTCTTTGTGACATCCTTGTCTGGTTTTGGTATCAAGGTGATGGTGGCCTCGTAGAAGGAATTTGGGAGTGTTCCTCCCTCTGCTATATTTTGGAAGAGTTCGAGAAGGATAGGTGTAAGCTCTTCTCTAAACGTTTGATAGAATTCACCTGTGAAGCCATCTGGTCCTGGGCTTTTGTTTGTTGGAAGATTTTTAATCACAGTTTCAATTTCAGTGCTTGTGATTGGTCTGTTCATATTTTCTATTTCTTCCTGATTCAGTCTCGGCAGGTTGTGCATTTCTAAGAATTTGTCCATTTCTTCCAGATTGTCCATTTTATTGGCATAGAGTTGCTTGTAGTAATCTCTCACGATTTTTTTTATTTCTGCAGTGTCAGTTGTTACTTCTCCTTTCTCATTTCTAATTCTATTGATTTGAGTCTTCTCCATTTTTTTCTTGATGAGTCTGGCTAGTGGTTTATCTATTTTGTTTATCTTCTCAAAGAACCAGCTTTTAGTTTTATTGATCTTTGTTATCGTTTCCTTCATTTCTTTTTCATTTATTTCTGATCTGATTTTTATGATTTCTTTCCTTCTGCTAGCTTTGGGGATTTTTTGTTCTTCTTTCTCTAATTGCTTGAGGTGCAAGGTTAGGTTGTTTATTCGAGATGTTTCCTGCTTCTTAAGATGGGCTTGTATTGCTATAAACTTCCCCCTTAGAACTGCTTTTGCTGCATCCCATAGATTTTGGTCGTTGTGTCTCCATTGTCATTTGTTTCTAGGTATTTTTTTATTTCCTCTTTGATTTCTTCAGTGATCACTTCATTATTAAGTAGTGTATTGTTTAGCCTCCATGTGTTTGTATATTTTACAGTTCTTTTCCTGTAATTGATATCTAGTCTCATGGCGTTGTGGTCAGAAAAGATACTTGATACAATTTCAATTTTCTTAAATTTACCAAGGCTTGATTTGTGACCCAAGATATGATCTATCCTGGAGAATGTTCCATGAGCACTTGAGAAAAATGTGTGTTCTGTTGTTTTTGGATGGAGTGTCCTATAAATATCAATTAAGTCCATCTTGTTTAATGTATCATTTAAAGCTTGTGTTTCCTTATTTATTTTCATTTTGGATGATCTGTCCATGGGTGAAAGTGGGGTGTTAAAGTCCCCTACTATGAATGTGTTACTGTCGATCTCCCCTTTTATGGCTGTTAGTATTGGCCTTATGTATTGAGGTGCTCCTATGTTGGGTGCATAAATATTTACAACTGTTATATCTTCTTCTTGGATCGATCCCTTGATCATTATGTAGTGTCCTTCTTTGTCTCTTTTAATAGTCCTTATTTTAAAGTCTATTTTGTCTGATATGAGAATTGCCTCTCCAGCTTTCTTTTGGTTTCCATTTGCATGGAATATCTTTTTCCATCCCCTTACTTTCAGTCTGTATGTGTCTCTAGGTGTGAAGTGGGTTTCTTGTAGACAGCATATATAAGGGTCTTGTTTTTGTATCCATTCAGCCAATCTGTGTCTTTTGGTGGGAGCATTTAATCCATTTACATTTAAGGTAATTATCAATATGTATGTCCTTATTCCCATTTTCTATATTGTTTTGGGTTCGTTATTATAGGTCTTTTCCTTCTCCTGTGTTTCTTTTCTAGAGAAGTTCCTTTAACATTTGTTGTAAAGGTGGTTTGGTGGTGCTGAACTCTCTCAGCTTTTGCTTGTCTGTAAAGGTTTTAATTTCTCCATCAAATGTGAATGAGATCCTTGCTGGGTAGAGTAGTCTTGGTTGCAGGTTTTTCTCCTTCATCACTTTCAGTATGTCCTGCCACTCCCTTCTGGCTTGTAGGGTTTCTGCTGAGAGATCAGCTGTTAACCTTATGGGGATTCCCTTGTGTGTTATTTGTTGTTTTTCCCTTGCTGCTTTTAATATGCTTTCTTTGCATTTAATTTTTGACAGTTTGATTAATATGTGTCTTGGCGTATTTCTCCTTCGATTTATCCTGTATGGGACTCTCTGTGCTTCTTGGACTTGATTAACTATTTCCTTTCCCATATTAGGGAAGTTTTCAACTATAATCTCTTCAAATATTTTCTCAGTCCCTTTCTTTTTCTCTTCTTCTTCTGGAACCCCTATGATTCGAATGTTGGTGCATTTAAAGTTGTCCCAGAGGTCTCTGAGACTGTCCTCAGTTCTTTTCATTCTTTTTTCTTTATTCTGCTCTGCAGTAGTTATTTCCACTACTTTATCTTCCAGGTCACTTATCCGTTCTTCTGCCTCAGTTATTCTGCTATTGATCCTATCTAGAGTACTTTTAATTTTATTTATTGCATTGTTCATCGTTGCTTGTTTCATCTTTATTTCTTCTAGGTCCTTGTTAACTGTTTCTTGCATTTTGTCCATTCTACTTCCAAGATTTTGGATCATCCTTATTATCATTATTCTGAATTCTTTTTCAGGTAGACTGCCTATTTCCTCTTCATTTGTTAGGTCTGGTGCATTTTTATCTTGCTCCCTCATCTGCTGTGTGTTTTTCTGTCTTCTCATTTTGCTTACCTTACTGTGTTTGGGGTCTCCTTTTTGCAGGCTGCACGTTCGTAGATCCCGTTGTTTTTGATGTCTGTCTCCAGTGGCTAAGGTTGTTTCAGTGGGTTGTGTAGGCTTCCTGGTGGAGGGGACTAGTGCTTGTGTTGTGGTGGATGAGGCTGGATCTTGTCTCTCTAGTGGGCAGGTTCATGTCTCGTGGTGTGTTTTGGGGTGTCTGTGGCCTTATTCTGATTTTAGACAGCCTCTCTGCTAATGGGTGGGGTTGTGTTCCTGTTTTGCTAGTTGTTTGGCATAGGTTGTCCAGCACTGTGGCTTGCTGGTCGTTGAGTGAAGCTGGGTGCTGGTGTTAAGATGGAGGTCTCTGGGAGATTTCCGCCATTTAATATTTTGTGGAGCTGGGAGGTCTCTTGTTGACCAGTGTCCTGAAGTTGGCTCTCCTACCTCAGAGGCAGAGCCCTGACTCCTGACTGGAGCACCAAGAGCCTTTCATTCACACAGCTGCTGGAAGACCAGCTCATGGGGCCCAGCAGCACCGACATCTTTAATTTCTTTAATCAGGATCTTATTGTTTTCTGCACACAGATATTTTATCTCCTTAGGTAGGTTTATTCCTAGGTATTTTATTCTTTTTGTTGCAATGGTAAATGGGAGTGTTTCTTTAATTTCTCTTTCAGATTTTTCATCATTGGTGTATAGGAATGCAAGAGATTTCTGTGCTTTAATTTTGTGTCCTGCTACTCTACCAAATTCATTGTTTAGCTCTAGTAGTTTTCTGATAACATATTTATGATTCCCTATGTAGACTATCATGTCATCTGCAAACATTGACAGTTTTACTTCTTCTTTTCTGATTTGGATACCTTTTATTTCTTTTTCTTCTCTGATTGCAGTGGCTAAAACTTCTAAAACTATGTTGAATAAGAGTGGTGAGAGTGGGCAACCTTGTCTTGTTCCTGATCTTAGAGGAAATGGTTTCAATTTTTCACCATGTAAAATGATGGTGGCTGTGGGTTTGTCATATATGGCCTTTAATATGTTGAGGTAGGTTCGCTCTATGCATACTTTCTGGAGAGTTTTTATCGTAAATTGGTGTTGATTTTTGTCAAAAGCTTTCTCTGCATCTATTAAGATTATCATATGGTTTTAGGTCTTCAATTTGTTAATATGGTGTATCACATTGATTGATTTGTGTATATTGAAGAATCCTTGCATTCCTGGGATAAGCCCCACTTGACCATGGTGAATTATCCTTTTAGTGTGCTGTTAGATTGTTTGCTAGTATTTTGTTGAGAATTTTTGCACGTATGTTCATCAGAGATATTGGCGTGTAGTTTTCTTTTTTTGTGACATATTTGTCTGGTTTTGGTATCAGGGTGATGGTGGCCTCATAGAATGAGTTTGGGAGTGTTCCTCCCTCTGCTATATTTTGGAAGAGGTTGAGAACATAGGTTTGATTTCTTCTCTAAATATATTTTAGAATTTGCCTGTGAAGCCATCTGGTCCTGGGCTTTTGTTTGCTGGAAGATTTTTAATCACAGTTTCAATTTCAGTCTTGTGATTGGTCTTTTTAAATTTTCTATGTCTTCCTGGTTCAGCCTCAAAAGATTGTGCTTTTCCGAGAATTTGTCCATTTCTTCCAGGTTGTTAATTTTATTGGCATATAGTTGCTTGTAGTAATCTCTCATGATCCTTTGTATTTCTGCAGTGTCAGTTGTTACTTCTCCTTTTTCATTTCTAATTCTATTGATTTGAGTCTTCTCCTTTTTTTGTTGATGAGTCTGGCTAATGGTTTATCAATTTTGTTTTTCTTCTCAAGGAACCAGCTTTCATTTTTATTGATCTTTACTATTGTTTCTTCCATTTTTTTCTGATCTGATCTTTATGATTTCTTTCCTTTTGCTAACTTTGGGGTTTTTTTGTTCTTCTGTCTCTAATTGCTTTAAGTGTAGGGTTAGGTTGTTTATTTGAGATGTTTCTTGTTTCTTGAGGTAGCATTTTATTGCTATAAATTTCCCTCTTAAAACTGCTTTTGCTGCATCCTGTAAGTTTTAGGTGGTCGTGTTTTCATTGTCATTTGTTTCTAGGTATTTTTGGATTTCCTCTTTGATTTCTTCTGTGATCTCTTTGTTATTTAGTAGAGTATTGTTTAGCCTCCATGTGTTTGTATTTTTTACAGTTTTTTTCCCTCTAATTGTCATCTAGTCTCATAGCATTGTGGTCAGAAAAAATACTTGATACAATTTCAATTTTCTTAAATTTACCAGGCTTGATTTGTGACCCAAGATATGTTGTATCCTGGATAATGTTCCATGAACACTCGAGAAGATGGCATATTCTGTTGTTTTTGGATGGAATGCCCTATAATTATCAATTAAGTCCATCTAGTTTAATGTGTCATTTAAAGCTTGTGTTTCCTTATTTACTTTCATTTTGGAAGATCTGTCCATTGGTGAAAATGGGATGTTAAAGTCCCCTACTATTGTTGTGCTACTTTGGATTTCCCCTTTTATGGCCATTAACATTTGCCTTATGTATTGAGGTGCTCCTATGTTCCATGCATATATATTTACAATTGCTATATCTTGTTCTTGGATTGATTCTTTGATCATTATGTAGTGTCCTTCTTTGTCTCTTGTAATTGTCTTTTTTTTTTTTTTAAGTCTATGAGTATTGCTACTCCAGCTTTCTTTTGATTTCCATTTGCCTGGAATATCTTTTTCCATCCCCTCACTTTCAGTCTGCGTCTGTCCCTAGGTCTGAAGTGGGTCTCTTGTAGACAGAATATATACGGGTCTTCTTTTGTTTCTCTTCAGCTAGTCTGTGTCTTTTGGTTGGAGCATTTAATCCATTTACCTTTAAAGTAATTATCAATATGTATGTTCTCATTACCATTTTCTTAATTGTTCTGAGATTTTTATTGTAGGTCTTTTCCTTCTCTTGTGTTTCCTGCCTAGAGAAGTTCCTTTAACATTTGTTGTAAAGCTGGTTTGGTGGTGCTGAATCCTCTTAGCTTTTGCTTATCTGTAAAGGTTTTAAATTCTCCAGTGAATGTGAATGAGATCCTTGCTTGGTAGAGTAATCTTAGTTGTAGGTTTTTCCCTTTCATCACTTTAAAACTGTCCTTCTTCTCCCTTCTGGATCGCATAATTTCTGCTGACAAATCAGCTGTTAACCTTATGGGGATTCCCTTTTATGTTATTTGTTGTTTTTCCTTGTTGCTTTCAATATTTTTTCATTGTATTTAATTTTTGATAGGTTGATTAATATGTGTCTTTGCTTGTTTCTCTTTGGGTTTATCCTTTATGGTACTTTCTGTGCTTCCTGGTGTTATTGACTATTTCTTTCCCATGTTAGGGATGTTTTCAACTATAATCTCTTCAAATAGTTTCTCAGTCCCTTTCTTTTACTCTTCTTCTTCTGGGACCCCTATAATTTGAATGTTGGTGCATTTAATATTGTCCCAAAGTTCTCTGAGACTGTCCTCAGGTCTTTTCATTATTTTTTCTTTATTCTGCTCCCTGGAAGTTATTTCCACCATTTTATCTTCCAGGCCACTTGTCTCTTCTTCTGCCTCAGTTATTCTGTTATTGATTCTTTCTAGAGTATTTTTAAGTTCAGTTACTGTGTTGTTCATCACTGTTTGTTTGCTTTTCAGTTTTTCTAGATCCTTTTAAAATGTTTCTTGTATTTTTTCCATTCTGCTTCCATGATTTTGGATCATGTTTACTATCATTACTCTGAATTCTTTTTCAGGTGGGTTGTCTGTTTTGTCTTCACGTATTTTGTCTTGTAGGTTTTAATTTTGCTTCTTCATCTGTAACGAATTTTTTGTCCGTTCTTTTTTTTTTTTTTTTTTTTTTTTTTGGGTGGTGCTGTGTTCTTCCCTTACTGGTTGTATGGCTGAGACGTCCAGCACTGGGGTTTGCAGGCAGTTGGATAGAGCTGGGTCTTGGTGCTCTGATGAGGAGCTCTGCAAGGCCTCACTCCGACTGATATTCCCTGGGGTCTGAGGTTCTCTCTTAGTCCAGCGGTTTGGACTTGTAGCTACCACCACAGGAGCTCAGGACCTACCTCTGGCCTGGGAACTAAGATCCTGCAAGCTTCATGGCATGGAAAAAGAAATGTATAAAGAATAAAATAAAATTAGAAAAATAAAAGATTTATTAGGGAAAATAAAACTTTAAAACAATCAACAACAATGAATCAACAGATAAAACAGAACCTCGATCTACAAGAGGAAAAAAGGAAAGAGAAGAAAAAGAAGCCTTGGATAATGGGGGCAGCACTTAGGTGGGGCTGCAACTTAGGCAGGTGGGGTTTACGGTGGAATGGGACCTTGGTGGGTGGTGGGTGTGATGTTCAAGCATGGTGCAGGGCCTCTGCTTAGGAACTGCATGTGGTAAGGAAGGCCTCTGGAGTGTGGAGTTCAAGAGTTTGGAGGTAGGGCCCTGAGTGAGTGTATTTGGGTGGGATTTAGGGCCAGCACTGTTGGAGGGGGTCTTAGAGGGGGTCTCCGAGTGTAGAGGTAGGGCCCTGGGTGGGGGTGTTGGGATGGGGCTTGGGCTCTGTTTGGCAGGAGGGAGACTCCGAGGGCAGATGATTAGGCCCAGGAGCCCAACAGGCTCCCTGGTGCCTAAGTGGACAGGGAAAGCACTGGCTCCATTCCCTTCTGTTCCTTTGCAATCTCCCCTGTCTACCCCAGGGTCTCCCCCATCCCCTCTGGACTCTTAACCATGGGTGGATCCCCCTGAGTGTAGGAACTCCTCTCCTCCCTCAGTCACCCCTCAGGGGTGCCAGTCCAGGAGGTCTGGCCTTTGGTTTTGCTCCCCCTTCCCCCCCTCCCACTCCCTCAGGACCCATATAGTTGGAGGGAGCCTAGGTGGGAAGAAGATCAGGCCCAGGATCTCAACAGGTTCCTGAGGCCCCAAGTGGGCATGAGAAACCTGGCCACACTCCCTTTTGATCCTCTGCCTTCCTAATGGTTTCCCTATATCCCCCTTCGGGTGTGGGATCCCTTCCCCTACCCCAACTGCCCCTCAGGGGCGCCAGTGCCATCCTGCCTCCACTTCTCCTCCTCTTTCATTCCCCCCAAGCCTCATGTCCTACCTGGTTGCTAGGGGTTCCTCCCATTCCCTTAGGTATCTGTGGTCACCCACTGGTGCCTGGTAGGTGCCCTAGTTATGATGAGATGCAAATTCTGCATCCTCCTAGTATATGCCATCTTGTCTCCACGCCTCTCCTAGTATATTTAATTGTGTTTTTAATGGGGAAGAAGACAGAAGGAAAGGCAAAGGCAGAAACGTGAATAAGAAGCCATGGTTTGACCCAATTTTGGTGTATCCTAACATCAACCATCCATTATTCTCATACTTCAGGAAGACTGAGGTTCCTCTGCTTCCCTGAAGCACTTCCTTCTCCCCATTCTTTTGCCAATCTACTTGACCAGAGGAAAAATACAACTCAGATCTGTATAGCACATTGGGGTATGTAAAACTCTCTCAAATATGTTATCACATTTAGCTGTTAACACAGCCCTTTGACTTCAATTAGGTCTGTATGTATGTATGTGTGTATTGTTATTACCATTTACAGATAAGAAAACTAAATTTGAGAGAGGTTAAAGATTTCTAAAAAGTTTATAAGACTAGGATAACACTGAGCTGAGACCACAAACCAGGTTTTCAGACTGTAAATACCCAATGGCTTTATATTCCATGGTATTCCACCCATTACCCCAACCTCGGTGAACAATAGAAACCTCAGCTTAGGAAAAAGAATCTTATCTCCTTCCTAGATTCATGTCACAGAAATCCAAAACATAAAGGAGAAAGGTTAATGACTTCAGAAATAACTTTTGTGTACTACAGTACAATGCCAAAAGAGAATCAATGAAAGACAAGAAAATTAGGAGAAAAAAATAAGAAACTTGCATTGGTTTTAACTGGCCATTTGTAAGAGGGAACTGTGAAAAGATCCCAAATTATGTTGATGTTCTGTATGGAAAATGTCCATCAACTCTACTCCACTTCATTAAAATTTAAGAAGACACAAGAAAAATTGAAATCAGATGTAAATATAATTTTAACAATTTTATTATTATAAAATTAATGCATGTTTACTCTTTTAAAAGTTAAAAACACAAACAGAAAATAAAATAAAATTACAAGCTCCCATTATCTCTTCACCCCCAAATAACCACAATTATGCTGGTATGAGTCCTCTCTGGCTCTGTTTTCTGTGCTTAAAGATGTATCCTTTTTTCTGTACTCTACATATAATTTTATAAGTTTTCTTTTTTCATAGCAATTTGATGTGAACGTTTGTCTATATTAGTGACAATATTAAACAGGCTACAATGTATCCCCTTACATGAATATGCTGAAGATAAGGGTATTAGAATAAATAGGAGAGAGATAATATTTGACCTAATTTTCTGTTTAAATATCTTATAGAAAAGAATAACAAAGCCAAAAAGACTTACAACTGAAGTTTGCAACTACCTGTACACAAATTATTGAATTTATGACAGAATGAATATCTCTAGGTGTCCATCAGGGCCGGACCAAAAAGGCGAGGGCCAGGGACACCCAACAATTGTCCACAGACAACTGACATACTGTGATTTCTAAAGCACTGGAGTGGTCCTGATGGTTAACTCCTCAACATCTCTTCCACCCCATGTGATTAATCTAAGCCAATTAAGCTAGTATTGTTCACCTTGCAAGTAATTGGTTTAAAAATTCACTGAAGAGTTCATTCTGGGCAGTGTCACTGCCAGGGACACTGCTTGGCAGTGGCAGGCAAAAGTTTTCTCACTCAGAAAGAAAAAGGGACAGAGAGAAAGATATGCCTGTATGGTTCTTCTGGACATTGTCAGTTTTGGATGTGACCCCTGGAACCAATGCTGTGATCCTGCCTGAGAATGAGACCAACAAATGGCAAAGGGCGGAGCCAAGAGAATCACATAGGAAAAAATCTAGCACCCTAAAGAACTACTACACTTGGAACTCTATTCCCCCTACACTCCTTGTTAAATTGGGCAATCTGAGCAGAGATTTCTGTTAGTCACATCATCCCTGATTCCAGCACCGTGTTCCCCATGACACTGTCCTTTAGATTCTTAGGGAAAATCTTTTCTAGCCTGGAATTTTCTCTACAAACAATAATCAGTATATCTTAATGGCATAAAAATCATATGTACGGGACACCATTTGATAGCTGCATTTATTCTTCAAGATTATTTTATTCAATTCAATTGAATTCAATTGAATAAAAAGGCTCACATTTATTCTTCAAGATTTAACTGGGGAGTACTGTGAGGACTCTGACATGTGTGGAAACACGTGGTGAACTGATGGGGTGGGTGCCCTCAGGCATCCATTTGAATGGACTTATTTTTAGTAGAGGTTGAGGAAACAGTCTGCCTTCAGAGGAAGGGAGAGAGCATGCATATCTCGTGACCCAGCCCCATGAATCACTAATGCCCCCACAGAAACAGTCTGAAGTAAGAAAATGAAAGACATATTTCTTCTACAGACTCTTTGAGACAGGTCACAGTAGCCCTAACTTGTACCTTGGTGAGGAAGTTTGACTAACAGTAGATGAGATACATACTCTACCTATCTCACCACAGTTAAATGCAGCTTTGGCACATTGAGGAATCCAAAGACTAGCATCACCTAAAATCTGTGGTGCTTGGCCCCTTTGGGAATGCTGCACAATCAGGGTATTTGGGAAGCACTCTTAGCTCTGACACCATTAATGATGCTCATGCACGATACTGGCTGTAATGGCTGCACACAAACTTTCAAATAATTTCAAGGTCAAAGTCTTGGAAAGAGAGGCCAGAACAAGAGAGGGAGAACTCAGCAGATCTTGTGTGGACATTATAGTTCACTGGATTGTGTGTGAATACATGTGAGATTGAGCTGTTACTTCAAGTATTAACTGAGGAGACTGGCTCTGGTATGATCAGGAGGGATTCCATAACACATCAACCAGGGATTGCTAACATTTTGTATTCTAGGATTTATCCCTGGATAAAATATTTTCATCAAGAAGGTAAGCCACCAGAATCATGTTCTGGCCCTGAACAGAACTGGTATTCTTACTTCACACCCCCAGCTTAGGTTAGGGAATGCTATAAACATCTGGAAACCCACCATTGCTTTAATTGTAAGGATCTTATTGAGAACAAAATTTGTGTGTCTCCTGTAAGATTAAGGTAAGAAATTTGCCTCAGACTTAATTACCAGTAAAGTTTTGTCTTTCTTGAAGAATGTATGTTTTCTTCTTCAAAGACAATGAGAATGTTTTATCCAGTCACATTTTTCTCCCTCCTTGTCCAGCCTCATACTAACTTTTCCCTTAGTGTTATCATCCTATTTGTTGTATGTTTTCCCTCATTGTACTCCCCCACTACACACACTTCATTGTATAGGAGCCTATTGAACAACTGCACATCCTTTAAGAACTGAAGTGCAGGGGCAGGGTGAAGATAAGAAAGACAGAAGGGCCACAGGAAGGGAGGAAGTTTAGCTGAGAGAGTAGGGGAAGGCTTTAAAAAGGAGGGAAGAAAGGGGAAAGAGGAGAGAAGAGGGGAAGAGAAAAAGGAGGGAGACAGTAAGTAAAAGAAGAAGAAAGAGGAAGGAGGGAAGCAAAGATATAAAGTGAGATAGAGCCTCACTGTGGAAGAGTGCCTCACAGTTTGCATGGCACCTACACAGGTGCCCCCTCACTGGATCCTGCCCATTTAGAAGATGGTGAAATTCAATGATCAAAGAAATAGCAATTAAGAAACTTTCAAAATCAAGCACTAGTAATAACTGTTAGAGAGAGGACATAAAACTCCTTCCTGTTTTCTAATCAGGTTGTCTTTCATGTGTACCATATGAGGTGATAAGAAAACACACAGAAAGACATGGTCTCCACAAGACCCCTCATCCATGGTGATTGGTGTCAAGGGAACAGAGGAAGTGCTCCATTCTCGCCAATTAATGTGGCAGAATACTAGCCGAGTCTGGTTATCAGAGGAGTGAGTTGATGACTCTGTGCTTAGAGAATCCAGCACTGCCAGGATATAAGAGGGACAGGGAATAAGCCAACCGATCTGCAAAACCTTGGAGGGGCAACCTGAAGACTTTATAGGGGAGGGCAGGAAAAAGAAAGCACCCAAATTATTTATTTCCTTGGTCAAACTGTTAAACACCAATCCCAATTTGAGGATTGTTTTTTACCTTCAGCCACTTATTTCATATATATATATAATACATTTTTTTTCAGCGAAGGAGATCCACTATCCTTTAGAAAATTCTACAAGATATATAGACATTATTTGCTTCATTACATAGCATTGTGTTTGTTATCATGGTGAAACAAAGGAAAATCAGACTTTGTTTTTCCTGGAGTATAAAATCTAGTTGACTCATGAAGGTGAATGTGGAGAATAAATGAACTCTCCAAAGTTCCTCATCAAAACTCTTCCTGCGGAATCTAAGAACTCACCACAACTTTGTTGGGTGCTCTGTGGCTGACAGGTTCTAGGTGCTCCCGCTGGGTGTCAGGCCTGAGCCTCTGAGGTGGGAGAGGTGAGTTCAGGATATTGGACCACCAGACACCTCCCAGCCCCACATAATATCAATTGGCGAGAGCTCTCTCAGAGATCTCCTTCTCAACACTAAGACTCAGCTCCACTCAATGAGCAGGAGTTCCAGTACTGGACACCCCTTGCCAAACAGCTAGCAAGACAGGAACACAAACCCACCCATTAGCAGAGAGGCTGTCTAAAATCATAATAAGCTCACAGACACCCCAAAACACAGCACTGCATGCAGTCCTGCCCATCAGAAAGACAAGATCCAACCCTACCCACCAGAATACAGTCACCAGTCTCCTCCACTAGGAAGCCTACACAAGTCACTGAATAAACCTCACCCACTGTGTGCAAACACCAAAAAAACCTGGAACTATGAACCTGCAGCCTGCGAAAAGGAGACACTAAACACAGTAAGTTAAGCAAAATGAGAAGACACATTCAACAGGAAGCCTACTCAACCCACTGAACAAAACTTACCCACTGGGGCAGACACTAAACACAACGAGAAATAAGAACCTGAGGCCTGAGAAAAGGAGACCCAAACACAGTAAGTTAAGCAAAATGAGAACACAGAGAAATACTCAGCAGATGAAGGAGCAAAGTAAAAACTCACCAGACCAAACAAATGAAAAGGAAATTGGCAGTCTACCTGAAAAAGAATTCTGAGTAATGATAGTAAAGATGATCCAAAATGTTGTAAATAGAATGGAGAAAATACAAGAAATGTTTAACAAGGACCTGGAAGAACTAAACAGCAAACAAACAATGATGAACAACACAATAAATGAAATTAAAATTTCTCTAGAAGGAATCAATAGCAGAATAACTGAGGCAGAAGAACGAATAAATGACCTGGAAGATAAAATAGTGGAAATAACTACTGCAGAGCAGAATAAAGAATGAAAAGAATTGAGAACAGTCTCACAGACATCTGGAAGAACATGAAACACACCAATATTTGAATTATAGGGGTTCCAGAAGAAGAAGGTAAAAAGAAAGGGACTGAGAAAATATTTCAAGAGATTATAGTTGAAATCTTCCCTAATATGGGAAAGGAAATAGCCAATCAAGTCCAGGAAGCGCAGAGTCCCATACAGGATAAATCAAAGGAGGAACGCGCCAAGACACATATTAATAAAACTATCAAAAATTAACTATAAAGAAAAAATATTAAAAGCAGCAAGGGAAAAGCAACAAATAACATACAAGGGAATACCCATAAGGTTAATAGCTGATCTGTCAGCAGAAACTCTGCAAGCCAGAAGTGAGTGGCAGGACATGTTTAAAGCAATGAAAGGGAAAAACCTACAACCAAGATTACTCTACCAAGCAAGGAACTCATTCAGATTCGATGGAGAAATTAAAACTGTTACAGAGAAGCAAAAGCTAAGAGAATTCACAACCACCAAACCACCTTTAGAAAAAATGCTAAAGGAACTTCTCTAGGCAGGAAACACAAAGGAAGGAAAAGACCTACAATAACAAACCCAAAACAATTAAGAAACTGGCAATAGGAACATACATATCAATAATCACCTTAAGTGTAAATGGATTAAATGCACCAACCAAAAGACATAGACTGCCTGAATGGATACACAAACAAGACCTGTATATACGCTATCTACAAGAGACCCACTTCAAGGCTGGGGACACATGCAGACTGCAAGTGACGGGATGGAGAAAGATATTCCATGCAAATGGAAATCAAAAGAAAGCTGGAGTAGCATTTCCCATATCATACACTTTGACTTTAAAATAAAGATTATTAAAAGAGACAAAGAGGGCAGTACATAATGATCAAGGGATAAATACAAGAAGAAGATATAACAATTGTAAATATTTATGCACCCAACATAGATAAAAAAATGTAAATATTAATGCACCCAGTATAGAAGACAAATGCTAACAGCCATAAAAGGGAAAATCAACAGTAACACAATAATAAGAGGGGACTTTAACACCCCAGTTTCACCAATGGACAGATCATCTAAAATGAAAATAAATAAGGAAACACAAGCTTTAAATGACTCATTAATCAAGATGGACTTAACTGATATTTATAGGACATTCCATACAAAAACAACAGAATACACTTTCTTCTCAAGTGCTCATGGAACATTCTCCAGGATAGATCATATCTTAAGACAAAAATCAAGCCTTAATAAATTTAAGAAAATTGAAATCTTATCAGTATATTTTCCAACCAGAACGCTATGAGACTAGACATCAATTACAGGAAAAATACTGTAAAAAATACACACACAAAAAATGGAGGCTAAACAATACACTACTAAATAAACAGGAGAAAATAGAAGAAATCAAAGAGGAAATGAAAAAATACCTAGAAACAAATGACAATCAGAACACAATGACCCTAAACCTATGGGATGCAGTAACAGCAGTTCTAAGAGGGAAGTTTATAGCAATACAACCCCACCTTAAGAAACAAGAAAAATCACAAATAAACAACCTAACCTTACACTTAAAGCAATTAGAGAAAGGATAAAAAAAAAAAAACCCAAAGTCAGCAGAAGCAAAGAAATCATAAAAATCAGATCAGAAACAAATGAAAAAGAAATGAAGGAAACAATACCAAAGATCAATAAAACTAAAAGCTGGTTCTTTGAGAAGAAAAACAAAATTAATAAACCATTAGCCAGACTCATCAAGAAAAATAGGGAAAAGATTCAAATCAACAGAATTAGAAATGAAAAAGGAGAAGTAAAAACTGACACTGCAGAAATACAGAGGATCATCAGAGATTACTACAAGCAACTACAGGCCAATAACATGGACAACCTGGAAGAAATGGACAAATACCTAGAAAAGCACAATCTTCCAAGACTGAACCAGGAAGAAATAGAAAATACAAACAGACCAATCACAAGCCCTGAAATTGAAACTGTGATTAAAACTCTTCCAGCAAACAAAAGCCCAGGAGCAGATGGCTACACAGGTGGATTCTATCAAGCATTTAGAGAAGAGCTAACAACTTTCCTTCTCAAACTCTTTCAAAATAGGGCAGAGGGAGGAACACTCCCAGACTCATTCTACCAGGTCACCATCACACTGAAACCAAAACCAGAGAGAAATGTCACAAAAAAAGGAAACTAAAGTCAATAACACTGATGATCACAGATGCAAAAATCATCAACAAAATACAAGCAAACAGAATCCAACAACACATTAAAACGATCATACCTGCTGATCAAGTGGGTTGATCCCAGGAATGCAAGGATTCTCCAATATACACAAATCAATCAATGTGATACACCATATTAACAAATTGAAGAATAAAAACCATATGATAATCTCAATATATGCAGATAAAGCTTTTGACAAAATTCAACACCAATTTATGATTAAAAAACCCTCCAGAAAGTAGGCATAGAGGGAACTTACCTCAACATAATAAAAGCCGCATGTGACACACCCAGAGCCAGCATCATTCTCAATGGTGAAAAACTGAAAGCATTTCCACTAAGATCAGGAACAAGACAAGGTTGCCCCCTCTCACCATTATTCAACATAGTTTTGGAAGTTTTAGCCACAGCAATCAGAGAAGAAAAAGAAATAAAAGGAATCCAAATCAGAAAAGAGGTAAAACTGTCACCATTTGCAGATGACATGACACTATAAATAGAGAATCCTAAAGATGCTACCAGAAAACTAACAGAGCTAATCAGTGAATTTGGTAAAGTAGCAGGATACAAAATTAATGCACAGAAATCTCTTGCATTCCTATACACTACTGATGAAAAATCTGAAAGAGAAATTAAGGAATCAGTCCCAGTTACCATTGCAACAAAAAGAATAAAATAACTCAAAATAAACCTACCTAAGGAAACAAAAGACCTGTATGCAGAAAACTAGAAGACACTGATGAAAGAAATTAAAGATGATACAACAGATGGAGAGATAGACCATGTTCTTGGATTGGAAGGGTCAACATTGTGAAAATAACTATGCTACCAAAAGCAATCTACAGATTCCATGCAATCCCTATCAATCTACCAATGGCATTTTTCACAGAACTAGAAAAAAATTTTCACAATTAGTATGGAAACACAAAAGACCCCGAATAGCCAAAGCAATCTTGAGAAAGAAAAATGAAGCTGGAGGAATCAGGCTTCCTGACTTCAGACTATACTACAAAGCTACAGTAATCAAGACAGCATGGTACAGGCACAAAAACAGAAATATAGATCAATGGAACCGGATAGAAAGCCCAGAGATAAACCCACGCACATATAATCACCTTATCTTTGATAAAGGAGGTAAGACTATACAATGGAGAAAAGACAGCCTCTTCAATAAGTGGTGCTGGGAAAACTGGACAGCTACATATAAAAGAATGAAATTAGAACACTCCCTAACACCATACACAAAAATAAACTCAAAATGGATTAAAGACCTAAATGTAAGGTCAGCCATGATAAAACTCTTAGTGGAAAACATAGGAAGGACACTATATGACATAAATCACAGCCAGATCCTTTTTGACCCACCTCCTAGAGAAAT
Source organism: Phocoena sinus (assembly GCF_008692025.1). Lineage (NCBI taxonomy): Eukaryota > Metazoa > Chordata > Mammalia > Artiodactyla > Phocoenidae > Phocoena > Phocoena sinus. Next base: position 100,063,423 of record NC_045767.1, on the reverse strand, counting down.
GGAAAAAAAAACAAAAATATGAGACCTAATGAAATTTAAAAGCTTTTGCACAGCAAAGGAAACTGTAAGACAAAAAGACAACCCTCAGAATGGGAGAAAATATTTGCAAATGAAGCAACTGACAAGGGATTAATCTCCAAAATATACAAGCAGCTCATGCAGCTCAATATCAGAAAAGCAAACAACCCAATCAAAAAATGGGCAGAAGACTTAAATAGACATTTCTCCAAAGAAGATATACATATTGCCAACAACCACATGAAAGGATGCTCAACATCACTAATCATTAGAGAAATGCAAATCAAAACTACAATGAGGTATCACCTCACACCTGTCAGAATGGCCTTCATGAAAAGAAATCTACAAACAATAAATGCTGGAGAGGGTGGGGAGGAAAGGGAACCCTCTTGCACTGTTGGTGGGAATGTAAATTGATACAGCCACTGTAGAGAACAATATGGAGTTGTCTTAAAAAACTAAAAATAGAACTACCATATGACCCAGCAATCCCACTACTGGCCATATACCCTGAGAAAACCATAATTGAAAAAGAGACATGTACCACAATGTTCATTGCAGCACTATTTACAATAGCCAGGACATGGAAGCAACCTAAGTGTCCATCAACAGATGAATGGATAAAGAAGATGTGCCACATATATACAATGGAATATTACTCAGCCATAAAAAGAAATGAAATTGAGTTATTTGTAGTGAGGTGGATGGACCTAGAGTCTGTCATACAGAGTAAAGTAAGTCAGAAAGAGAAAAACAAATACCGTATGCTAACACCTATATATGCAATCTAAAGGAAAAAAAAAGTTCTGAAAAACCTAGGAGCAAGACAGGAATAAAGACATAGATTTAGAGAATTGATTTGAGGACACGGGGAGGGGGAAGGGTAAGCTGGGATGAAGTGAGAGAGTGGCATGGTCTTATATACATTACCAAATGTAAAATAGGTAGCTAGTGGGAAGCAGCTGCATAGCACAGGGAGATCAGCTATGTGGTTTGTGATCAACTAGAGGGGTGGGAGGGAGACACAAGAGGGAGGGCATATGGGGATATATGTATACGTACAGCTGATTCACTTTGCTATACAGCAGAAACTAACACAACATTGTAAAGCAATTATACTCAAATAAAAATGTTAAAACAAAACTAAACACCCCCAAATAATAAAAGTAACTAATGCTCTGCATTCCCTACTAAATGCTTGTTCTTACCTTCTATGTTTAAGCTTATAATTATTCTCTGTAAGGTAATAAGATTGAAGACTGTAATTCCTCACTAGAATAAGCCCCAATAGTAACAAAACATGGGTAGTGCTGCAATAATAAATGTATTAAGCCAGAAAGACAAACAAACAAACAAAAACTTCCTCCTTTTTCACAATCAGGGGCCATCTTAGAAAATGAAGTCATGGTGATAGCTCACTTATTAACCAGAACTGCAATTCAGGTCTACAAACCTCCACTTCTAGTACTACAGATGTTGTAATAAGACACTCTTACCTGCTCACCATAAGTGAGGAACATGTGAAAATATTAATTCCAATTTTATGTATTAGGGCAAAGAATGAGCAAAATATGGTTTGGTCAATTCATTGTCCCAATTTTCAAAGTACTAAGCACTGTATATTTAAAATTAAATGGGGGAAAGGAGATGTAACACAGCAACCTAGGTAAGAGGAATGATTTGGATGACTTTATTAAACTCATCCTGTAACCTAAAAAAAGAGAGAAATGGACAGGTCACCAGGCTGATGGGAGGTAAGCACTAAAGCACAAATAGAAAATGCAGGCCATGTTGCTGACACGGCTCTGTGTTGACTGATGGCACTCACTGCCATTAGCAACATCATTGTTATCTCACCTTAAGTGAGATTGAAAACTACCTCAGGGACTGCAAGGGAGGCATGAAACTACTTAAGCAAATATCAACAATAAAATTTTAGGTCTATCTTATTTTATTTTATTTTTTTGCCTCCCACAAAGTTACGTGAATAAAGTAGTCTATATTAAATATCATGGATGAAGAAGTAAAATTTTGAGCCACATTACAAAACAAAGCCAAAGAAATTAGTATACAAAAAAAATGTTTGCAATCTGAATGAAAATTACAGTTGCCAATAGTGCAAACAGGTATAGAAAGCTAATAAATCCCAGGTGACAACAAATTGATAAAATATTAAGAACTCTAAATGAATAGAAATAGCAAAGCTTGTTAAAAAAAAAAGGAAACAACTTCTTTGGATAAATCAGATAACTATGTAGTTCATCCCAGAAAAAGGAATAAAATAAATTCTGATTTCTTAATCTTACTTTTAAATCGTGATATATATTCACCTTGGGGTTGAGAGCAAAAGAAATTCTGATTCTAAAATAAACATTGCTGTCACATGTTGGTGACCTCAAGGAAATATTGTGGGTTAGGAGGAAAGATAGGAAACCAAGATTTAATGTCTTTAGAGAAAACTAATGAACTGGTGATTTACCTCAGGAGACTGGAGAAACTGAAAACTCAATTCAAAATATAAAAAGAATACATCAATGCTTTGCTCTCAAGTTTCTTTAGAAAGTAAGTGCTCCACTTGAAAGCAGTAAATGCAAATGCATAGAATTCCTAAGAACAATAAAATTTATACCTATGGATTTTATATTCCTTTATATTTTAGCCTCTGTAATATTTTACATCCTCCTCCCAATCTGTGATTCTTGTTTTCCATATCCCTGTTTTAACTCAAGAATTTATGTTGAAGAAGACCAAAAAAAAAAAAAAGTAAATTAAAAATCCTTTACAGGAGAGGGAGCTTCAAGATGGCAGAAGAGTAAGACATGGAGATCACCTTCCTCTCCACAAATACATCAGAAATACATCTACGTGTGGAACAACTCCTACAGAACACCTACTGAATGCTGGCAGAAGACCTCAGACTTCCCAAAAGGCAATAAACTCCCCACGTACTTGGGTAGGGCAAAAGAAAAAAGAAAAAACAGAGACAAAAGAATAGGGACGGGACCTGCACCAGTGGGAGGGAGCTGTGAAGGAGGAAAGGTTTCCACACAGTAGAGGCCCCTTTGCGGGCGGAGACTGTGGGTGGCAGAGGGGGGAAGCTTCGGAGCCGTGGAGGAGAGCACAGCCACAGGGGTGCGGAGGGCAAAGCGGAGAGATTCCCGCACAGAGGACTGTTGCCGACCAGCACTCAGCAGCCCGAGAGGCTTGTCTGCTCACCTGCCAGGAGGGGCAGGAGCTGGGACCTGAGGCTCGGGCTTCGGTCGGATCCCAGGGAGAGGACTGGGGTTGGCTGGGTGAACACAGCCTGAAGGCGGCTAGTGCGCCACGGCTAGCCGGGAGGGAGTCTGGGAAAAAGTCTGTACCTGCAGAAGAGGCAAGAGACTTTTTCTTACCTCTTTGTTTCCCGGTGCGCGAGGAGAGGGGATTAAGAGCACCACTTAAAGGAGCTCCAGAGACCAGAGTGAGCTGCGGCTATCAGCATAGACCACAGAGACAGGCATGAGATGCTAAGGCTGCTGCTGCAGCCACCAAGAAGCCTGTGTGCGAGCACAGGTCACGGTCCACACCTCCCCTCCTGGGAGCCTGTGCAGGCCGCCACTGCCAGGGTCCTGTGATCCAGGGACAACTTCCCTGGGAGAATGCATGGCACGCCTCAGGCTGGTGCAACGTCACGCCGGCGTCTGCCGCCACAGGATCACCCCGCACAACGTACCCCTCCCTCTCCCTGGCTTGAGTAAGCCAGAACCCCTGAATCAGCTGCTTCTTTAACCCCGTCCTGTCTGAGCGGAGAACAGACGCCCTCAGGCGACCTACACGCAGAGGTGGGGTGAAATCCAAAGCTGAACCCAAGAGCTGTTCAAACAAGAAGAGAAAGGGAAATCTCTCCCAGCAGCCTCAGAAGCAGCAGATTAAATCTCCACAATCAACTTAATGAACCCTGCATCTGTGGAATACCTGCATAGACAACGAATCACCAGAAATTGAGGAGGTGTACTTTGGAACCAGTGATATATATTTTTTCCCTTTTCCTCTTTTTGTGAGTGTGTATGTGTATGCTTCTGTGTATGATATTGTCTGAATAGCTTTGCTTTTACCATTTGTCCTAGGGTTCTGTCTGTCCGTATTTTTTTTCTTTCTTTTAGTATAGTTTTTAGCGCTTTTTATCATTGGTGGATTTGTATTTTGGTTTCGTTGCTCTCTTCTTTCATTTGTTTAAACTACTTTTTAATTGTTTTCATAATTATATTTTATTTTAATAACTTTTTATTTTATCTTTTTCTTTCTTTCTTCTTTTTTTTCTCCTTATATTCTGAGCCATGTGGATGACAGGCTCTTGGTGCCCCAGCCAGGCATCAGGTCTGTGCCTCTGAGGTGAGAGTGCCAAGTTCAGGACGTTGGACCACCAGAGACCTCCCAGCTCCACATAATATAAAATGGCAAAAATCTCCCAGAGATCTCAATCTCAACATCAAGACCTAGCTCCACTCAATGACCAGCAAGCTACAGTGCTTGACACCCTATGTGAAACAACTAGCAAGACAGAAATACAACACCCCCTTTAGAAGAGATGCTGCCTAAAATTATAATAAGGTCACAGACACCCCAAAAGACACCACCAGACGTGGACCTGCCCACCAGCAAGAAAAGATTCAGCCTCATCCACTAAAACACAGGCACTAGTCCCCTCCACCAGGAAGCCTACACAACCCACTGACTCAAACTTAGCCACTGGGGGCAGAAACCAAAAGCAACAGGAACTATGAACCATTAGCCTGCGAAAAGGACAGCCCAAACACAGTAAATTAAGCAAAATGAGAAGACAGAGAAACACACAGCAGATGAAGGAGCAAGGTAAAAACCCACCAGACCTAACACATGAAAAGGAAATAGGCAGTCTACCTGAAAAAGAATTCAGAATAATGATAGTAAAGATGATCCAAAATGTTGCAAATAGAATGGAGAAAATACAAGAAATGTTTAACAAGGATCAAGAGGAACTAAAGAGCAAAGAAACGATGATGAACAACACAATGAATGAAATTAAAAATTCTCTAGAAAGGATCAATAACAGAATAACTGAGGCAGAAGAAAGGATAAGTGACCTGGAAGATAAAATAGTGGAAATAACTACTGTAGAGCAGAATAAAGAGAAAAGAATGAAAAGAACTGTGGACAGTCTCAGAGACCTCTGGGACAACATGAAATGCACCAACATTCGAATTATAGGGGTCCCAGAAGAAGAAGAGAAAAAGAAAGGGACTGAGAAAATATTTCAAGAGATTATAGTTGAAAACTTCCATAATATGGGAAAGGAAATAATTAATCAAGTCCAGGAAGCACAGAGAGTCCCATACAGGATAAATCAAAGGGGAAACATGCCATGGCACATATTAATCAAACTATCAAAAATGAGGGCTTCCCTCGTGGCACAGTGGTTGAGAGTCTGCCTGCCGATGCAGGGGACATGGGTTTGTGCCCCGATCTGGGAAGATCCCACATGCTGCGGAGCGGCTGGGCCTGTGAGCCATGGCCACTGAGCCTGCGTGTCTGGGGCCTGTGCTCCACAATGGGAGAGGCCACAACAGTGAGAAGACATGTATATATGCTGTCTACAAGAGACCCACTTCAGACCTAAGGACACATAGAGACTGAAAGTGAGGGGATGGAAAAATATATTCCATGCAAATGGAAACCAAAAGAAAGCGGGAGTAGCAAATCTCATATCAGACAAAATACTTTTTAAAACAAAGTTTATTACAGGAGACAAAGAAGGACACTACATAATGATCAAGGGATCAATTCAAGAAGAAGAGATAACAATTATCAATATTTAGGAACACAACATAGGAGCACATCAATACATAAGAAAATACTAACAGCCATAAAAGGGGAAATCGACAATAAAATAATCATAGTAGAGGTCTTTAACACCCCACTTTCACCAAAGGACATATCATCCAAAAGGAAAATAAATAAGGAAACACAAGCTTTAAATGATACATTAAACAAGATGGACTTAAATGAAATTTATAGGACATTCCATCCAAAAAAAACAGGATACACTTTCTTCTCAAGTGCTCACGGAACATTCTCCAGGATAGATCATATCTTAGGTCACAAATCAAGCCTTGGTAAATTTAAGAAAATTGAAATCATATCAAGTATCTTTTCAACCACAACGCTATGAGACTAGATATCAATTACAGGAAAAATGTCTTTATAAAATACAAACACAAGGAGGCTAAACAATGCACTACTTAATAACCAAGAGATCACTGAAGAAATCAGAGGAAATAAAAAAATACCTAGAAACAAATGATCATGAAAACACGATGATCCAAAACCTATGGAATTCAGCAAAAGCAGTTCTAAGAGGGAATTTTATAGCAATGCAATCCTTCCTTAAGAAACAAAAAACATCTGAAATAAACAACCTAACCATACACCTAAAGCAATTAGAGAAAGAAGAACAAAAACTCCCAAAGTTAGCAGAAGGAAAGAAATCATAAAGATCAGATCAGAAGTAAATGAAAAAGAAATGAAGGAAACGATAGCAAAGATCAATAAAAGTAAAACCTGGTTCTTTGAGAAGATAAACAAAATTAATAAACCATTAGCCAAACTCATCAAGAAAAAAAGGGAGAAGACACAAATCAATAGAATTAGAAATGAAAAAGGAGAAGTAACAACTGACACTGCAGAAATAAAAAAAATCGTGAGAGATTACTACAAGCAACTATATGCCAATAAAATGGACAACCTGGAAGAAATGGATACATTCTTAGAAACGCACAACCTTCTGAGACTGAACCAAGAAGAAATAGAAAATATGAACAGACCAATCACAAGCACTGAAATTGAAACTGTGATTAAAAATCTTCCAACAATCAAAAGCCCAGGAGTAGATGGCTTCAAGGTGAATTCTATCAAACATCTAGAGAAGAGCTAACACCTATCCTCAAACTCTTCCAAAATACAGCAGAGGGAGGAACACTTCCAAACTCATTCTACAAGGTCACCATCACTCTGATACCAATACCAGAAAAAGATGTAACAAAGAAAGAAAACTACAGGCCGATATAACTTATGAACATAGATGCAAAAATCCTTCACAAAATGCTAGCAAACAGAATCCAACAGCACATTAAAAGGATCACACACCATGATCAAATGGCATTTATCCCAGGTAAACAAGGACTCGTCAATATATGCAAATCAATCAGTGTGATAAACCATATTAACAAACTGAAGGAGAAAAACCATATGATTATCTCAAGAGTTGCAGAGAAAGCTTTCAACAAAACTTAACACCCATTTATGATAAAAACCCTCGAGATAGTAGGCACAGAAGGAACTTACCTCAACATAATAAAGGCCATATATGACAAACCCACAGCCAACATCATCCTCAATGCTGAAAAATTGAAACCATTTCCACTAAGATCAGAAAAACGACAAGGTTGCCCACTCTCACAACTATTATTCAACATAGTTTTGGAAGTTTCAGCCACAGCAATCAGAGAAGAAAAAAAATTAAAGCAATCCAAAAGAAGAAGTAAAGCTGTCACTGTTTGCAGATGACATGATACTATACACAGAGAATCCTAAAGATGCTACCAGAAAACTACTAGAGCTAATCAGTGAATTTGGTAAAGTAGCAGGACACAAAATTAATGTACAGAAATCTCTTGCATTCCTGTGCAATAATGATGAAAAATCTGAAAGTGAAATTAAGAAAACACTCCCATTTACCATTGCAACAAAAAGAATAAAATAGCTAGGAATAAACCTACCTAAGGAGACAGAAGACCTGTATGCAGAAAATTATAAGACACTGATGAAAGAAATTAAAGATGATACAAATAGATGGAGAGAAATACCATATTCTTGGATTGGAAGAATCAACATTGTGAAAATGATTCTACTACCCAAAGCAATCTACAGATTCAATGCTATCCCTATCAAACTACCACTGGCATTTTTCACAGAACTAGAACAAAAAATATCACAATATTTATGGAAACACAAAAGACCCCAAATAGCCAAAGCAATCTTCAGAAAGAAAAACAGAGCTGGAGGAATCATGCTCCAAGTCTTCAGACTATACTACAAAGCTACAGTAATCAAGACAGTATGGTACTGGCACAGGAACAGAAATATAGATCAGTGGAACAGGATAGAAAGCCCAGAGGTAAACCCACGCACATATGGTCACCTTATCTTTGATAAAGTATCAAGACTATACAATGGAGAAAAGAAAGCCTCTTCAGTAAGTGGTGCTAGGAAAACTGGACAGCTACATGTAAAAGAATGAAATTAGAACACTCCCTAACACCATACACAAAAATAAACTCAAAATGGATTAAAGACCTAAATTTAAGGCCAGACACTATAAAACTCTTAGGGGAAAACATATGCAGAACACTCTATTACATAAATCACAACAAGAACCTTTTTGACCCACCTCCTATAGAAATGGAAATAAAAACAAAAATAAACAAATGGGACCTAATGAAACTTAAAAGCTTTTACACAGCAAAGGAAACCATAAACAAGATGAAAAGACAATCCTGAGAATGGGAGAAAATATTTGCAAATGAAGCAATGGACAAAGGATTAATCTCCAAAATATACAGGCAGCTCATGCAGCTCAATGTCAAAAACACAAACAACCCAATGCAAAATGGACAGGAGACCTAAATAGATATTTCTCCAAAGAAGATATACAGATTGCCAACAAACACATGAAAGGATGCTCAACATCCCTAATCATTAGAGAAATGCAAATCAAAACTACAATGAGGTATCACCTCACAGCAGGCTGAATGGCCATCATCCAAAAATCTACAAGCAGTAAATGCTGGAGAAAATGCAACCCTCTTGCACTGTTGGTGGGAATGTAAATTGATACAGCCACTATGGAGAACACTATGGAGGTTCCTTAAAATACTGCAAGTAGAACTATCATACCACCCAGAAATCCCACTCCTGGGCATATACCCTGAGAAAACCATAATTCAAAAAGAGTCATGTACCACAATGTTCATTGCAGCACTATTTACAATAGCCAGGACATGGAAGCAACCTAAGCGTCCATCGACAGATGAGTGGATAAAGATGTGCCACGTATATACAATGGAATATTACTCAGCCATAAAAAGAAACGAAATTGAGTTTTTTGTAGAGAGGTGGATGGGTCTGTCATACAGAGTGAAGTAAGTCAGAAAGAGAAAAACAAATACCATATACTAACACGTCCATATGGAATCTAAAAAAAGGTCATGAAGAACGTATGGGCAAGATGGGAATAAAGACGCAGACCTACTAGAGAATGGACTTGAGGACACAGGGAGGGGGTAGGGGAAGCTGGGACAACGTGAGAGAGTGGCATGGACATATATACACTACTAAGTTTAAAATAGATAGCTAGTGGGAAGCAGCCGCATAGCACAGGGAGATCAGCTCAGTGCTTTGTGACCACCTAGAGGGGTGGGATAGGGAGGGTGGCAGGGAAGGAGACGCAAGAGGGAAGAGATATGGGGATATATGTATATGTATAACTGATTCACTTTGTTATAAAGCAGAAACTAACACACCATTGTAAAGCAATTATACTCCAGTAAAGATATTAAAAAAAAAATCCTTTACAAATCTCCATTAACTATCTTAGTGGGGGAGCTTGTATTTAATTGACTGTAGTTTATGCAAATACGATCAGAGGAATTAACATATTGGAAGGAGCTGACATTTTTCCTGATATATTGAATCATTAGCATGACAGAATCACTTAAGCTGGATTCACTAACATCAGGTTTCCTCTCATTATTGACCCCTACAGAGTAGGCTCTGACAAGTGGAACTGCTGCAAAGTTCATTAATAATGTGGAATAAATCAATTGTTCAGGAAATACTGAAAACAGATGACACTGACCTCATGCATTTCGCAAGTTCAGCACAAATACATCCTCACCAAGGACACAGAATCTCCCCCATGTCCTTTTCTGACCTACCCATGCAACCTGGTCTTCAACCTCCCCTGTCTTCAAGCATCCCAGGGGGAAACAGCTCCTCATCCCCCTGTGAACACAGTAGGCCAATGGACATTCAAAAAAGAAATCGCTTCAGGCCTGAAAAGAAAGAACATGGAGGCTTTTACAAGATTTACAAACATAAAATGAGTGATGGCCATGACTTAGGGTGTGTACTTAGGCTTTTTTTCACATTTGTAGCTAATATTTCAAAAGAACTATTTCTATTTCCTAACTAACAAGAACACAGCTTCTGTGGGTTAAAGGGTATGATCAGGAATAGGGAAAGGCCAAGAACATAACCTGTTCTATTTTTTATGATGCAGGGTCAGCTAGTTCTAAGATGTGAAGAATCCCTTACTGTAGATGTTGTATCCTATGGCTACAGGTAACAACATGCTTTCTAAGTACAATCTCTGTATTACTAGCATCACCTCAACACTTTTCAAATTGTAATCACCTAAGTAACTTTGTCACCTAGAAGTTTTAATTTAAATATTTCTGTACTCCCAAAAGCTTTTGCTGTGTGTGTTTCTATGTTATACAATATAATCAGCTTGTGTTAGTCTGTGCTATTGGGGCAGAAATAACATGGACAAAGGAAATCCAGAGAATCCAAAAATAATCTGATTTTAGCCAATTGACTCAACTTCTCACCCACCAACCCTCAAATTGAAGCTCCTTTCCTTGATTGATTTTTCCCCTCCTCAGAACTGCTTAATAGTAATGTTAATGAGCAATGTAATAACCAAAAAGAGGGTGGAAAGAAAAAAGGCAGAGAATTAACAGAAGAGAATAATCTACGAAGTAGGAAACTGGCCATAATCTACTAAGAATGAATTATCTAGGTTCGTAAATTAGTGACATATTCCTCTGTATGTTTCCTTTCTTTTTTTATCAGACTACCTATAAATATATATATATATATATTTAAAAAGTGAGTTCCAACAGTATAGACATTATACACAAGAATTCTTGAGAGAAAAATGGACATAAAACATTCCCATTAAACCATTTTTTTTGGTGGGAGAGGACTTGGTAGGGGATAGTAATGGATAGTGTTTACATAAAACCGAAATTGCCTTGATATTTAGGGGATATCTCCACTGGTTTCATTTCTTTTAATTTTTTTAAGTTGGGTTATCTGTAAAGATTTCATATGCCTCAGAGCTTCTTTGAAATAATTAGCAGAAGTCTCAGAGCACATAAAACTGAGGCTCCCTCTGTGAATGCATACTTCTCTGGTCCCTGGCTGGCTCCTTCTTCTCCTTTGGATCTCAATATAAATCTTACCTCTTCAGAGGAACAATACCAGAGCAGTCTTCCCTATATTTCTTATATTCACACCCTTTTTATTTCCTTTCTAGCCCTTATCATATTATAATTGCTATGTTTGTTCATTTAATTAGCTCATTTCAAATTTTTAGCTCCTACCTAATTAGAATGTAAGCTGCATGAGGACAGTAATATTGTCAATTTTTCATCATAGTGACTGGCATATTGTAGAAAGGTAATAAGTATTTGTTAAATGGATGAATAAATAAGAATATGAGTACTTTACATAATCCATCTATTAATGTTTTATTTCTTGGAATTTAGCATAAAAACTCATTCTAATTCCATTTTGTTTTACCGTCCTCAAAACCAAAGTAATTCAACCAGCTTAAAATTCTGTACAGAAGAGTTCTGTACAACAACAAAAAACATTTAGCAACCTCTGTTTTAAGTATAACCACTAATCATTACAGAGAATTTGAGTAGAACCCTCTTTTGATAGGAAAGCAAATGAAAAATTCTCCTAAGAGTGCAGTAAGAAGAAATCAGATTCTTCTTAAAATATGACAGCCCAGAGAAATCCTTTACATACAGTGTAAATACAGTGCAATATATAACACGTGGTACCTTTTAAACTTAACAATGCTGTATCTCAATAAAAATTAATTGTTTAAAAAGAAAACACACTTAAACTGCCTCCCAGTTTTAATTCATTTATTGAACAAATATTTATGTTGGGCTCCACTTATATTCCAGAGACAGGGCTTCACTGTGATTGTGAAGACAATACAGACACAGAGCTTAAAACTAACTCATATATAATAACTCTTTTCAATATAAGAAATACTTTTCAATCTACTGTTTCTTTAAACTTCCAAGCCCAGTTTTATGCTTTTTGAAAATATCAAAGCATGGCTTGTAGGCCCAAGCCCCCAGGTAACAAAATCAAAGAAAGCCTGAGGCTCAAAAACTAGAAAAATAACTAAGATCTCTCCAAATTTAAACAAAACAAAATTACGCTTGTAGAATTCCATTTGTTTCCGTCTGTGTAGCTATAGGCTATATATTTAAAGTAATTAAATGTGAAAGTGAAAAGAAAGATATCAATCATGATTCTGAAAACTAATTTGAATGCTTTGGATATACTTGATAAAGGCAAGTCATTTTGATGGACAACTGTGAAAAAAAGAAAATTTTAAAATCTGAAAGAATTCTGAACTCAGATTTCTCTGCAATTTATTGAGGCTCTTACTTATCTTCAAAGAAAATGAAACAGAAAAACACATAAAGCACTTGACATGTCATTTATACAAGAAACATGAAAATAAATTCCAAAAGCAGGCCCATGCTAAAATAAAACCAAAAGTAGTGAAATAAGTCAGACAAAGACATATACTGTATGATATCACTAAGAAAGCTGAACTCATAAAAAAGAGTAGAATGGTGGTTATCAGGGGCTGGGGAATGAGGGAAATGGGTGAAGGTGGTCAAAGGATACAAACTTCCAGTTATGAGATAAATAAGCTCTGGGGAATCTAATGTACAGCATGCTTATTATAGTTAATAATACCATATTATACAATTGAAAGTTTCTAAGAGAGTTGATCTTAAATGTTCACACCACATAAAAGAAATGGTAATCATATGACGTGATGGTGGTGTTAGCTAACACTACAGTGGTAATTATTTCACAATGCATAAGTGTATCAAATTAACATGTTGTACACCTTAAACTTGTACAATGTTATATGTCAGTTATATCTCAATAAAGCAGGAAATAAATAAATTAATTAAATTTTTGAAAAGGAAAAAATAGACAAAAACCATAAATAAATAAATAATTTTTTTTAAGAAAAGTAAATATATATACAAATTCAACAAAGGAAAGCCTTTACACTACTTTTTTAAAAAATGACTAATAAAATACACTTAAACATTTGAAGCTAAAATAAAATCTTTAAATTATGTATGACTTTTACAAATTCCAGTTTTAATAATTTTTCAATTAATTAACCAAGTACTACCCTGAGTACTTTGGAAAAGAGGGCTTCTATTGCATCTATAAAGAAATGATCATCAGGTTGTCATGAGGACTCCACATTAAATATTAAAAACAAATAGATTAATAATTTCACTGTGGTGACAGGAAATTGGAAACAATCCAGGTGTCCATGTGTTGACAGGTCCTGTGTAGATAGGACAAATGTGATGGAGGTACCCCATAGAGCACTTAGAGCAATTAGAAGCAAGGTACACATACAGCAACATGAATGGCTCCTAAGGTCAAGTGACGAGTGAAGAAAATTTAAGAATAGAATGAAATATATATTGTGTGATAACCCTTATGTAAGTTAAAGATATATACACACAGAACAATTATACACTTTCAAACAACAACATATACATTAAATACATTATAATGGTTACCCAACATGAAAAGGAGAAAGGAAGAGAGTTGTTGGAAGTGAAAGGTAATAAATACAAGCGCACATAGATTCATTCATGTACATATACATTCACATATATAAACATACATTCATATATATGTACATACATTCAAGAGGGGGCCCTTGCAAAGACCAATGATGATAATGAGAGTATGATTAACTCAATCCTCTATATCTCAATTCAAAGAAAACTCTTAATACTCTTGGTTGTTGTTGCTGTTGTTTTGTCTGTGTTGAGTCTTCGTTGCTGCAAGTGGGCTTCCTCAGGTTGCGGGGAGCAGGGGTCCACTTTTCGTTGCAGTGCGCAGGCCTCTCCCTGCGGTGGCCTCTTTTGATGCAGAGCATGGGCTTCAGCAACTGTGGCTCACAGGCTCTAGAGCACAGTCTCAGCAGTTGTGGCACACGGGCCCAGCTGCTCTGCGGCATGTGGGATCTTCCCAGACTAGGGCTCGAACCCACGTCCCCTGCATTGGCAGGGAAGCCCTTCTTGGTTGTTTAATTTTATTTTTGTCTTACGTTCACAGACTGAAACCACAATTCTGGTCACCATTTCCTTGGATAGAATGTTTATCAAAAAACTGACAAAATAATTTAAAGTCCATGTCTTGACAATGGATTGAGATGTCATGCTACTAATTTAAGCAGCTTGTTTTGTTAGGAAAAAGCAGCCCTCACACAACAAGTCACCAATTTCTTTTAGTAGTCTACAGCTACATGTTCCCATTAGATCTTATTTTAACAGATATCTATGTGGTGCTAAATATATATTATAGACTGTTCCAAGTACTTTACAAAGGTTAATTTGTTCAATCCTCATAACACCCCAATGAGGTAGGTACTATCCTTACCCACATTTTACAGAAAATGAAGCTGAAGTAAGAAGAGGCTCTCTAATTCATCCAAAGTCACAGCTAGTTAAGTGGCAGAATTCAAACCCATGAGGTCTGAGCCCAGAGTCTGTGTGTTAACTGTTCACACTATAAAGCTGCCTCTTGGATGAGGCAAAATATCCAGATGCGCAAATGTCTATTCTAACACAGATCCAGAATCAGTGCCTTCTTACAATTAATTAACAAGTGGCAATGTGGAAAAATCACCAAATATGAGCAAGACACTATGCTAGATACTGTACACACTACTGTGTTATCCAATTTAATGCTCATATTAACAGCAGAGGAAACTGAACCCAGAAAGATTAATTAACTTGCTTCACGTCTCACAGCTAATAGGTAGCAGAGCAAGTATTTGAATCCAAGAAAAACCACCGTTTTGTACAACTCCGTGAAGGAACACTCATATTGGAGTCTATGTGAACGGCATCCCTGATATGTGCTGCCCATGAATCTGAGTCTATTTGACTTCAAATCCAGTACTCTTTACACTGCAAAGACTTAGAATCAAATAAGACCTTATAGCATAATCAAACACAGTGACAAATGACTCTGCAAGGCTTTGCCATAGACTGGCATTTCAATACTATTAGATCTGAATTCTTAATGGTCAAATTTCTCTCTTAATTCAGGAATATGATTCCAGCCTGCTCCTCTTTGTTCCATATCTGGTCTTCAAATTACAAATTCCATCAGACCACCACGACATTATAAAATTCATTAAGAATCTAGGGAAACAACTCTGACACATATACCACAGAGCTGAAAAATCTCTTCATTCTTAGTAGAATAATCAAAGTATAGTTTTTAAATGGTTTTCTCTGATAGCATGTAATCAATGTTAGTAAGCATTTTCATAACCTTATCATTCATTCATCCATTCATTTCAGTTATTCAGTTTTCACTATGTGCCAGATATTCTTTGAAAATACTCTACCTATTATTTAACTCTCTTTAAATTTAGCCAGAAAATTCTAAAATTATGCAACCACAATATATTTGAGGTGACTTCTACCATCTCATTATATTCTTTTCAGTGGTTCATCTTTCTTTGCTCTATTGATTACTTTTGTTAGCATCTTTCTAACCAATTTATAACACCTGTTGGAGAGAGTAAACACTACAATCTAAGGATCAGCTACTTCTCTGCATAATCAACAACCAAGTGGTACAAGAAGATGCAGCGGGGCCTGTCATGTGATGTGCCCATCACCAAGGGAGAGATGAGTGTACAGGTCTCTCAGGAGAGGTCATCCCTGAGGACCTGTTTTCCTAGCACACTGCAACGTCAGGATCATGTAAAGCCCCACCTCTGAAAAACTGCCTTGGAATTTTTCTCAATAAAACTCGACCCTCGCTGGGGGACCTTGAAGATGGCGGAAGAGTAAGACGCGGAGATCGCCTTCCTCCCCACGGATACACCAGAAATACATCCACACGTGGAACAACTCCTACAGAACTCCTACTGAAGGCTGGCAGAAGACCTCAGACCTCCCAAAAGGCAAGAAACTCCCCACGTAACTGGGTAGGGCAAAAGAAAAAACAGAGACAAAAGAATAAGGACGGCACCTGCACCAGTGGGAGGGAGCTGTGAAGGAGGAAAAGTTTCCACACACTAGGAAGCCCCTCTGCGGGCGGAGACTGCGGGAGGCGGAGGGGGGAGTTTCGGGACCGCGGAGTAGTGCACAGCGACGGGTGCGGAGGGCAAAGCGGGGAGATTCCTGCACAGACGATCGGTGCTGACCGGCACTCACCAGCCCGAGTGGCTTGTCTGCTCACACGCCGGGGCGGGCGCGGCTGCGAGCTGAGGCTCGGGTTTTGGTTTTGGACGGAGCTCAGGGAGAGGACTGGGGTTGGCGGCTTGAACATAGCCTGAAGGGGTTAGTGCACCACGACTAGCCGGGAGGGAGTTCGGGGAAAAGCCTGCACCTGCCGAAGAGGCAAGAGACTTATTCTTCCCTCTTTGTTTCCTGGTGCGCGAGGAGAGGGGTTTAAGAGCGCTGCTTAAAGGATCTCCAGAGACGGGCGCGAGCCGCGGCTGAAAGCGCAAACCCCAGAGACGGGCGCGAGCCGCGGCTAAAACCGCGGACCCCAGAGACGGGCGGGAGACGCTAAGGCTGCTGCTGCCGCCACCAAGGGGCCTGTGTGCGAGCACAGGTCACTCTCCACACCCCTCTTCCGTGGAGCCTGTGCAGCCCGCCACTGCCAGGTTCCCGGGATCCAGGGACAACTTCCCCGGGAGTACGCACGGCGGGTCTCAGGCTGGTGCAACGTCACGCCGGCCTCTGACGCAACGTCACGCTGCCTCTGCAGCTGCAGGCCCGCCCCGCACGTAGTGCCCCTCCTACCCCCATCCCCCAACCCCCGGCCTGAGTGAGCCGGAGGCCCCGAATCAGCGGCTCCTTTAACCCCGTCCTGTCTGAGCGAAAAAACAGACGCCCTCCAGCGACCTACACGCAGAGGCAGGGCCAAATCCAAAGCTGAGCTCCTGTGAGCTGTGAGAACAAAGAAGAGAAAGGGAAATCTCTCCCAGCAGCCACAGAAGCAGCGGATTAAAGCTCCACAATCAACTTGATATACCCTGCATCTGTGGAATACCTGAATAGACAAGGAATGATCCCAAATTGAAGAGGTGGAATTTAGGAGCGAGATCTATGATTTTTTTCCCTTTTCCTCTTTTTGTGAATGTGTACGTGTATGCTTCTGTGTGAGATCCTGTCTGTATACTCTTGCTTCCACCATTTGTCCTAGGGCTCTATCCGTCCATGACTTTTTTTTAAAAAATTCTTTTTCTTAATAATTAAGTTTAATTGTGATAACTTTATTATACTTTACCTTCGTTCTTTCTTTCTTTCCTTCCTTCCTTCCCTCCTTTAGACAACGAATCACCCCAAATTGAGGAGGTGGTCTCAGGGAGCAGGATTTATGATTTTTCCCCCTTTACCTCTTTTTGTGAAGGTGTATGTGTATGCTTCTGTGTAAGATTTTCTCTGTATAGCTTTGCTTCCAACATTTGTCCTAAGGTTCTATCCGTCCCTTTTTTTTTTTTTTTTTTCTAAATATTTTTTAATTCAATAACTATATTATACTTTATTTTATTTTTACTGTATCATCTTTCTTTCTGTCTTTTTTCCTTCTTTCCCTCCTTCCTTCCTTCCTCCCTCCCTCCCTCCCTCCCTCCTTTCTTTCCTTCTTTGCTTCTTTCTTCCTTCCTTCCTTTCCTCCTTTCCTTCTTTCTTTACTCATACTTCTACTAATTCTCCCTACTTTTTCTCCCTTTTATTCTGAGCTGTGTGGATGAAAGGCTCTTGGTGCTCCAGCCAGGAGTCAGGGCTCTGCCTCTGAGGTAGGAGAGCCAACTTCAGGACACTGGTCAACAAGAGACCTCCCAGCTCCACATAATATTAAACGGTGGAAATATCCCAGAGACCTCCATCTTAACACCAGCACCCAGCTTCACTCAACGACCAGCAAGCCACAGTGCTGGACAACCTATGCCAAACAACTAGCAAAACAGGAACACAACCCCACCCATTAGCAGAGAGGCTGCCTAAAATCATAATAAGGCCACAGACACCCCAAAACACACCACCAGACGTGAACCTGCCCACTAGAGAGACAAGATCCAGCCTCATCCAGCACAACACAGGCACTAGTCCCCTCCACCAGGAAGCCTACACAACCCACTGAAACAACCTTAGCCACTGGAGACAGACATCAAAAACAACGGGAACTACGAAAGTGCAGCCTGCAAAAAGGAGACCCCAAACACAGTAAGATAAGCAAAATGAGAAGACAGAAAAACACACAGCAGATGAAGGAGCAAGATAAAAACCCACCAGACCTAACAAATGAAGAGGAAATAGGCAATCTACCTGAAAAAGAATTCAGAATAATGATAGTAAGGATGATCCGAAATCTTGGAAGTAGAATGGACAAAATGCAAGAAACAGTTAACAAGGACCTACAAGAACTAAAGATGAAACAAGCAACGATGAACAATGCAATAAATGAAATTAAAATCACTCTAGATAGGATCAATAGCAGAATAACTGAGGCAGAAGAACGGATAAGTGACCTGGAAGATAAAGTAGTGGAAATAACTACTGCAGAGCAGAATAAAGAAAAAAGAATGAAAAGAACTGAGGACAGTCTCAGAGACCTCTGGGACAACATGAAACGCACCAACATTCGAATTATAGGGGTTCCAGAAGAAGAAGAAAGAAAGAAAGGGACTGAGAAAATATTTGAAGAGATTATAGTTGAAAACTTCCCTAATATGGGAAAGGAAATAGTTAATCAAGTCCAGGAAGCACAGAGGGTCCCATACAGGATAAATACAAGGAGAAACACGCCAAGACACATATTAATCAAACTGTCAAAAATTAAATACAAAGAAAGCATATTAAAAGCAGCAAGGGAAAAACAACAAATAACACACAAGGGAATCCCCATAAGGTTAACAGCTGATCTCTCAGCAGAAACCCTACAAGCCAGAAGGGAGTGGCAGGACATACTGAAAGTGATGAAGGAGAATAGCCTGCAACCAAGACTACTCTACCCAGCAAGGATCTCATTCACATTTGATGGAGAAATTAAAACCTTTACAGACAAGCAAAAGCTGAGAGAGTTCAGCACCACCAAACCAGCTTTACAACAAATGCTAAAGGAACTTCTCTAGACACGAAACACAAGAGAAGGAAATGACCTATAGTAGCGAACCCAAAACAATATATAAAATGGAAATAGGAACATACATATCGATAATTACCTTAAATGTAAATGGACTAAATGCTCCCACCAAAAGACACAGATTGGCTGAATGGATACAAAAACAAGACCCTTATATATGCTGTCTACAAGAGACCCACTTCAGAACTAGAGACACATACAGACTGAAAGTAAGGGGATGGAAAAAGATATTCCATGCAAATGGAAACCAAAAGAAAGCTGGAGTAGCAATTCTCATATCAGACAAAATAGACTTTAAAATAAGGACTATTAAAAGGGACAAAGAAGGACACTACATAATGATCAAGGGATCGATCCAAGAAGAAGATATAACAATTGTAAATATTTATGCACCCAACATAGGAGCACCTCAATACATAAGGCAAATACTAACAACCATAAAAGGGGAGATCAACAGTAACACATTCATAGTAGGGGACTTTAACACCCCACTTTCACCCATGGACAGATCATCCAAAATGAAAATAAATAAGGAAACACAAGCTTTAAATGATACATTAAACAAGATGGACTTAATTGATATTTATAGGACACTCCATCCAAAAACAACAGAATACACATTTTTCTCAAGTGCTCATGGAACATTCTCCAGGATAGATCATATCTTGGGTCACAAATCAAGCCTTGGTAAATTTAAGAAAACTGAAATTGTATCAAGTATCTTTTCCGACCACAACGCCATGAGACTAGATATCAATTACAGGAAAAGATCTTTAAAAAATACAAACACATGGAGGCTAAACAATACACTACTTAATAATGAAGTGATCACTGAAGAAATCAAAGAGGAAATAAAAAAATACCTAGAAACAAATGACAATGGAGACACAACGACCCAAAACCTATGGGATGCAGCAAAAGCAGTTCTAAGGGGGAAGTTTATAGCAATACAAGCCCATCTTAAGAAGCAGGAAACATCTCGAATAAACAACCTAACCTTGCACCTCAAGCAATTAGAGAAAGAAGAACAAAAAAACCCCAAAGCTAGCAGAAGGAAAGAAATCATAAAAATCAGATCAGAAATAAATGAAAAAGAAATGAAGGAAACGATAGCAAAGATCAATAAAACTAAAAGCTGGTTCTTTGAGAAGATAAACAAAATAGATAAACCACTAGCCAGACTCATCAAGAAAAAAAGGGAGAAGACTCAAATCAATAGAATTAGAAATGAGAAAGGAGAATTAACAACTGACACTGCAGAAATAAAAAAAATCGTGAGAGATTACTACAAGCAACTCTATGCCAATAAAATGGACAATCTGGAAGAAATGGACAAATTCTTAGAAATGCACAACCTGCCAAGACTGAATCAGGAAGAAATAGAAAATATGAACAGACAAATCACAAACACTGAAATTGAAACTGTGATTAAAAACCTTCCAACAAACAAAAGCCCAGGACCAGATGGCTTCACAGGTGAATTCTATCAAACGTTTAGAGAAGAGCTAACACCTATCCTTCTCAAACTCTTCCAAAATATAGCAGAGGGAGGAACACTCCCAAATTCCTTCTAAGAAGCCACCATCACCTTGATACCAAAACCAGACAAGGATGTCACAAAGAAAGAAAACTACAGGCCAATATCACTGATGAACATAGATGCAAAAATCCTCAACAAAATACTAGCAAACAGAATCCAACAGCACATTAAAAGGATCATACACCATGATCAAGTGGGGTTTATTCCAGGAATGCAAGGATTCTTCAATATACGCAAATCTATCAATGTGATAAACCATATTAACAAATTGAAGGAGAAAAACCATATGATCATCTCAATAGATGCAGAGAAAGCTTTCGACAAAATTCAACACCCATTTATGATAAAAACCCTGCAGAAAGTAGGCATAGAGGGAACTTTCCTCAACATAATAAAGGCCATATATGACAAGCCCACAGCAAACATCATCCTCAATGGTGAAAAACTGAAAGCATTTCCACTAAGATCAGGAACAAGACAAGGTTGCCCACTCTCACCACTCTTATTCAACATAGTTTTGGAAGTTTTAGCCACAGCAATCAGAGAAGAAAAGGAAATAAAAGGAATCCAAATCGGAAAAGAAGAAGTAAAGCTGTCACTGTTTGCAGATGACATGATACTATACATAGAGAATCCTAAAGATGCTACCAGAAAACTACTAGAGCTAATCAATGAATTTGGTAAAGTAGCAGGATACAAAATTAATGCACAGAAATCTCTGGCATTCCTATATACTAATGATGAAAAATCTGAAAGTGAAATCAAGAAAACACTCCCATTTACCATTGCAACAAAAAGAATAAAATATCTAGGAATAAACCTACCTAAGGATACGAAAGACCTGTATGCAGAAAATTATAAGACACTGATGAAAGAAATTAAAGATGATACAAATAGATGGAGAGATATACCATGTTCTTGGATGGGAAGAATCAATATTGTGAAAATGACTCTACTACCCAAAGCAATCTACAGATTCAATGCAATCCCTATCAAACTACCACTGGCATTTTTCACAGAACTAGAACAAAAAATTTCGCGATTTGTATGGAAACACAAAAGACCCCGAATAGCCAAAGCAATCTTGAGAAAGAAAAAAGGAGCTGGAGGAATAAGGCTCCCTGACTTCAGACTATATTACAAAGCAACAGTAATCAAGACAGTATGGTACTGGCACAAAAACAGAAAGATAGATCAGTGGAACAGGATAGAAAGCCCAGAGATAAATCCACGCACATATGGACACCTTATCTTTGATAAAGGAGGCAGGAATGTACAGTGGAGAAAGGACAGCCTCTTCAATAAATGGTGCTGGGAAAACTGGACAGGTACATGTAAAAGTATGAGATTAGATCACTCCCTAACACCATACACAAAAATAAGCTCAAAATGGATTAAAGACCTAAATGTAAGGCCAGAAACTATCAAACTCTTAGAAGAAAACATAGGAAGAACACTCTATGACATAAATCACAGCAAGATCCTTTCTGACCCACCTCCTAGAGTAATGGAAATAAAAACAAAAATAAACAAATGGGACCTAATGAAACTTCAAAGCTTTTGCACAGCAAAGGAAACCATAACCAAGACCAAAAGACAACCCTCAGAATGGGAGAAAACATTTGCAAATGAAGCAACTGACAAAGGATTAATCTCCAAAATTTACAAGCAGCTCATGCAGCTCAATAACAAAAAAACAAACAACCCCATCCAAAAATGGGCAGAAGACCTAAATAGACATTTCTCCAAAGAAGATATACAGAATGCCAACAAACACATGAAAGAATGCTCAACATCATTAATCATTAGAGAAATGCAAATCAAAACTACAATGAGATATCATCTCACACCAGTCAGAATTGCCATCATCAATAAATCTAGAAACAATAAATGCTGGAGGGGGTGTGGAGAAAAGGGGACACTCTTGCACTGCTGGTGGGAATGTGAATTGGTTCAGCCACTGTGGAGAACAGTATGGAGGTTCCTTAAAAAACTACAAATAGAATTACCATATGACCCAGCAATCCCACTACTTGGCATATACCCTGAGAAAACCAAAATTCAAAAGGAGTCATGTACCAAAATGTTCATTGCAGCTCTATTTACAATAGCCAGGACATGGAAACAACCTAAGCGCCCATCATCGGATGAATGGATAAAGAAGATGTGGCACATATACACAATGGAATATTACTCAGCCTTAAAAAGAAATGAAATTGAGCTATTTGTAATGAGATGGATAGACCTAGAGTCTGTCATACAGAGTGAAGTAAGTCAGAAAGAAAAAGACAAATACCGTATGCTAACACATATATATGGAATTTAAGGGAAAAAAATGTCATGAAGAACCTAGGGGTAAGATAGGAATAAAGAGGCAGACCTACTGGAGAACGGACTTGAGGGTATGGGGAGGGGGAGGGGTGAGTTTTGACAGGGCGAGAGAGAGTCATGGACATATACACACTAACAAACGTAGTAAGGTAGATAGCTGGGGGGAAGCAGCCGCAAGGCACAGGGATATTAGCTCGGTGCTTTGTGACAGCCTGGAAGGGTGGGATGGGGAGAGTGGGAGGGAGGGAGACGCAAGAGGGAAGACATATGGGAACATATGTATATGTATAGCTGATTCACTTTGTTATAAAGCAGAAACTAACACACCATTGTAAAGCAATTATACCCCAATAAAGATGTTAAAAAAAAAAAAAAAAAAAAACTCGACCCTCCCACCGTTCTCCCAAAGGGAAATACATAAGTAAATTATGGCCTTTGCCGAGTGAAAGAGAAGACTATAAAATAAGATGTAAAATGTTTCTGAACTCCTAGAAACTAAGAGCAGATAGCTTTAGTTCTTTGAAAAACATGATATAAACAAAATAACAATAATGTATACTTCCAATGTACTTACCATGTTCTATCACTATTGAAAGTCCCTGGGCTTCCCTGGTGGCACAGTGGTTGAGAGTCCCGATGCAGGGGACACAGGTTCGTGCCCCAGTCTGGGAAGATCCCACATGCCGCGGAGCGGCTGGGCCCGTGAGCCATGGCCGCTGAGCCTGCGCGTCCGGAGCCTGTGTTCCGCAACGGAAGAGGCCGCAACAGTGAGAGGCCTGCGTACCGCAAAAAAAAAAAAAAAAAAAAAAAAGAAAGTTCCTATTCAAAGTGACTTTCATATATATAATTTCATTAAATCTTCACAACGACCCTGTCAGGGGAGGTAATTTTTTTTTTTAACATCTTTATTGGAGTATAATTGTTTTACAATGGTGTGTTAGTTTCTGCTTTATAACAAAGTGAATCAGCTATACATATACATATATCTCCTCCCTCTTGTGTCTCCCTCCCACTCTCCCTATCCCACCCTTCTATGTGGTCACAAAGCATCGAGCTGATCTCCCTGTGCTATGCAGCTGCTTCCCACTAGCTATCTATTTCACATTTGGTAGTGTATATATGTCCATGCCACTGTCTCACTTCGTTCCAGCTTACCCTTCCCCCTCCCCGTGTCCTCAAGTCCATTCTCTACATCTGCGTCTTTATTCCTCTCCTGACCCTAGGTTCTTCAGAACCCTTTTTTCAGATTCCATATATATGTGTTAGCATATGGTATTTGTTTTTCTCTTTCTGACTTACTTCACTCTGTATGACAGACTCTAGGTTCAGCCACCTCACTACAAATAACTCAATTTCATTTCTTTTTATGGCCGAGTAATATTCCATTGTATATATGTGCCACATCTTCTTAATCCATTCATCTGTTGATGGACACAGGTTGCTTCCATGTCCTGACTATTGTAAATAGTGCTGCAATGGACATTGTGGTACATGACACTTTTTTCTTTTTTGCTGTACACGGGCCTCTCACTGTTGTGGCCTCTCCCGTTGTGGAGCACAGGCTCCAGATGCGCAGGCTCAGCAGCCATGGCTCACGGGCCTAGCTGCTCTGCAGTATGTGGGACCTTCCCAGACCGGGGCACAAACCCGTGTCCCCTGCATCGGCAGGCGGACTCTCAACCTCTGTGCCACCAGGGAAGCCCACATGACTCTTTTTGAATTATGGTTTTCTCAGGGTATATGCCCAGTAGTGGGATTGCTGGGTCATGTGGTAGTTCTATTTTTAGTTTTTTAAGGAACCTCCATACTGTTCTCCATAGTGGCTGTATCAATTTACATTTCCACCAACAGTGCAAGAGGGTTCCCTTTTCTCCACACCCTCTCCAGCATTTATTGTTTGTAGATTTTTTGATGATGGCCATTCTGACCAGTGTGAGGTGATACCTCATTGTAGTTTTGATTTGCATTTCTCTAATGATTAGTGATGTTGAGCATTCTTTCATGTGTTTGTTGGCAGTCTGTATATCTTCTCTGGAGAAATGTCTCTTTAGTTCTTCTGCCCATTTTTGGATTTGGGTTGTTTGTTTTTTTTGATATTGAGCTGCATGAGCTGCTTGTAAATTTTGGAGATTAATCCTTTGTCAGTTTCTTCATTTGCAAATATTTTCTCCCTTTCTTTTTTTTTTTTTTTTTTTTTTTGTGCAGTACGCGGGTCTCTCACTGCCGTGGCCTCTCCCGTTGTGGAGCACAGGCTCCGGACGCGCAGGCTCAGCGGCCATGGCTCACGGGCCCAGCCGCTCCGCGGCACGTGGGATCCTCCCGGACCGGGGCACGAACCCACGTCCCCTGCATCGGCAGGCGGACCCCCAACCACCGCGCCACCAGGGAAGCCCCTCTCCCTTTCTGAAGGTTGTCTTTTGGTCTTGTTTATGGTTTCCTTTACTGTGCAAAAGCTTTTAAGTTTCATTATGGGAATTAAGTTTCAACGGGAATTTGTTTATTTTTGTTTTTATTTCCATTTCTCTAGGAGGTGGGTCAAAAAGGATCTTGCTGTGATTTATGTCATAGAGTGTTCTGCCTATGTTTTCCTCTAAGAGTTTTATAGTGTCTGGCCTTACATTTAGGTCTTTAATCCATTTTGAGTTTATTTTTGTGTATGGTGTTAGGAAGTGTTCTAATTTCATTCTTTTACATGTATGTAACTAGCTGTCCGTTTTCCCAGCATCACTTATTGAAGAGATTGTCTTTTCCAGGGGAGGTAATTTTTACCCCTTCTTTATAAGGGAGAAAAGAGAAAATGTCTGGGGGAAAAAACTCAAATCATTAAAAAGAACTAACAATGAGCACTTACTATGTGCTAAGCCCTACCTTTATAGGTATTAATAATGCATTTAATCTTCACATTGCCATCACCATTTTACGGAAGAGGAAACTGAGGCACAATTAATAAACAGTGGAGCTGAGATTCAAACCCAGGCAATGTAGGTCCAGGGCCTGCACTCCCAAGCACTGCTCTATACTGCCAGGTATTGACCAAAGGCTAGCAAAGAAAAGCATGCTAGGTTATCATTTCCATAATTCAAATAACAAATTCATATTATGCCTATGAAAGATCAATACCCTAAGGCTGTATTACATGGCACCAAATCTTAATAATCCTGGCTAGAGGTGTCTAGACACAACTACTGAATAATTGCATATCCAGATAAGCGTTCAGTCATACATTCCTCCAAGAAGGCTTTTCTTACCTGTCTCTGCCATTGACCCTCTCTTCCACATGGGTAATCACTTTGTCCTCTGCACTTCATAATTCTCTAATTGTTTCACTTCTATTGTTACACTCTGGGACTATAATTTTTCTACTGTACATTTGTCTGCCCGACTAGACTCTGGCTTTTCTAGATCAAAGAATTTATCTAATTCAGTTCTGTTCCTAGCATCAGGCACAATGTCTGGCACAGAGTTGACCTTAAAGCGCTATTTGTTTAATGAATGAATGAATGATCCACCTTCTGAGGAAACAATAGTCACTGACATAGGTGATCCTAATGTATCATTCACAATTTTAGCAATAGGATTATGAACGTGGTAAGAATACAAAGTTAATGTGGTCAGAAAGATCTGGTACTGAGATAGATAAAATTCCAGCTGACCACAGATATATGAATGAGTCTAGCTGAGACCAGCTGAGCCCAGCCCAAACCAATGAAACAACACAGCTGACCCAAGAGCAATAATAAATGACCATTGTTTCAAGTATTTAATGTTGGGGTGCTTTGTTATGCAGCAAGAGCTCTCTCACACAGGCAACTTTGTAAAGGGTTGTTTTGTTGGATTTGTTGGTATATTGAGAGAGAAAAAGAAATGAACTGTTTGAATCCAAATGGTAATACAAAGTAACCAAAACATTCTCTTGCGTCAACAGACAAAATATCTAAGAAATGATACATTCAGAACTTTTACTGTGTTCAAAGCCAGCTTGGAACTCCATAATCTCAGGAAACACTTATGTATCTGTTCATTCATTTATTTATTCACTCACTCATCAAATGTTTTAGTGCTTATTATGTATCCAATGCAGTCTTATACTCTAGAAATGCAGACAATAATAAGAGATTCCTCAGCCTAGAAGTGTTTCATACTAGTGCTTTACATCAATGAGTGACGCAGACCTATCTGGAAGAAGTGCAATAAAACGTTACAGGTGCCATGATAAACACAGGGTAGAGGTCCAAAGAAGGGAGTGGTTGGTCTGCACATTTGTGTTCGGGGGCAGGAAGGGGCAGAGGTTGGAACAATCAGGAAGTGTTTGGAAAGATTTAGCCCCTTTGAGTTAAATCTTCCAGGATGAGTATTTATTCTCCAGCTGGGGAACATTCCAGGCAGAGGAAGTGAACAAAGAGAAGTATGTTCAGGGGACTGCAGTTTGGATGACTGGAATATTCAGTACCAGGTGAAGCTAAGGGAGAAACAAGAAACGAGCTAAGGTGCCATCACCTCTTCCTTGATTCATCTACCTTGGACAATGCCACAGGGACAAAATTCTCACTAGCTTCCTTTGCAAACTGGGTAACATGTAAACTCCTGACTATGTGCACCAAGACCTTGCCAGCTTCATCCATTGCTGGTGTTCTATTCTAGGCACTCATGTTACTCTCGATCTCTTTCATGCCTTTGTGTAGCCTGTTCTCCTTGCATAATTCTCTTCCCCACCTTCTTTGTCTGCCTAATCCAGAGGTCTCAACGTGATCTGTTTGCAGCTCATGATTGTATTTTGTTTGATCCACAGAGGGCTTAATTTTTTTTTTTTCTTTTTTTTGCGGTACACAGGCCTCTCACTCTTGTGGCCTCTCCCGTTGTGGAGCACAGGCTCTGGATGTGCAGGCTCAGCGGCCATGGCTCACGGGCCCAGCCACTCTGCGGCATGTGGGATCTTCCCGGACCGGGGCCAAACCCGTGTCTCCTGAATCGGCAGGCGGACCCTCAACCACTGCGTCACCAGGGAAGCCCACAGAGGGCTTAATTTTTAAATTGTTTGCCAACATTTAAAATCTGGGATATTTTAGGGAATTCCCTGGCAGTCCAGCGGTTAGGACTCAGCACTTTCATTGCTGTGAGTCCAGGTTCAATACCTGGTCAGGGAACTAAGATCCTGCAAGCTGCAGAGAATGGCCAAAATTAAATAAATAAAATAAAATTGGGGATATTTTAAATGAGGGGAGGGGAGGCTTGATTTCTGGCTTCTCTAGAGGCAAAAGAGAATTCTCTAGCTATCATTTCTGAAAACAATAGTTGGTTAGAGTCTTCATCATTCCCTATTGTCTCTTGAACCCTAAGGCTGAGTATCAGTTACCACTGATCAAGTAAATTTGCATGGTTGTCTTTTTTATAGAAAAGCTACAGTTGTAGTGAATGATATGGGCATCAGATATAGACTGCATACATTTGAGTCCTGATTATGCTACTCCAAGGGAACATGACCTTAGACTAGTTGTTCAATCTTTGTGCCTCAGTTTCCGCAACAGTAAAATAGAGATAATAATAGTAAGAAGAAGAATAATGAATATGGAATGAATACAAATGAAGTACCAAGAATAGTGAATGCCTTGTACTGAATTGCTGTTTTGCTTTAAAAAAAAAAAAAAAAAAGGATGTTTTCATTTACATTATGTTCCTGACTGTTCTAGGAGTTTGAGTTTGCGATCTCTGTCCTAACCAAATACTACTGTCCTTTTAATGATAACTCAAAGGCCATTTCTTCTGGGCACTGTACAAGTGCTCCTAAGTGTGCCCTATATTCATTTGGTTATATGGTTGCCTCTCTCATCAGACAGAGAGTTTCATGAGAGCATGGACCATGTCTTAATTCATTTTAATTTTAATCTGCTGCTCCAAACACAGTGCCAGCTACACAAAAATTGCTCAATAAATGTCACTGAATCAGTGCTAATCTCTCCTACTCTAAATACCTTAAAGCAATTATGTACACTTTGATTTGTATTAAGTAATTTGTTCTTTTCTGTCTGATGCTTTGTAAAAGTTCTTCCATCATCTTCTGTGTGTGAGCCTCGGTCCTCAGCTACCTTGGGAGTGGACGGCAGGGCCATAACTTCCTTTCTTTTGAATTAAGCTTTCACACATGACATATCCTATTTGGATACATACACACTACACACAGTAGAATTGTAAATGTTTGAATAGTGCCAGAGTGGTCCAGGAACTGATCATATCATCATACAATGTCACTGGCATCCAGAATTAGATGGAGGATAGGAAT
Organism: Phocoena sinus; assembly: GCF_008692025.1. Classification (NCBI taxonomy): domain Eukaryota; kingdom Metazoa; phylum Chordata; class Mammalia; order Artiodactyla; family Phocoenidae; genus Phocoena; species Phocoena sinus. The sequence continues at coordinate 100,033,925 of NC_045767.1, read as the reverse complement.
GAATGGGGTTCATCAGTTGTTGCTTTTTCTTTCATTCTCTTTATTATCTCTATCTCATCTACCAGGAATGGCAGGAAGAACATGAGAAAGATTCTCTGGGATTGTCTAGGCTCTAGAAGTAGTTAGAGACCAGGAGAACACTGTTCAAATGGAGGAAAGAAGGGGAGAAAATTAACATTCATTGAGCAACAATTACTTATATTACACATCACACACACAATACCTAATTTCCCCAATCAACTTTATGAAGTATAGGAAGTACCTTCACTTCATATGAGGAAACTTGGGCTTCAAGTAGTTATGTTATTGTTCAAAGTCACCCAGCATGTAAGGGTTAGAACCAAATGTTGGACCTAGGCTTGCCAGTCTCTCTAGTGTCCATGTTCTTTCCACACCAACCCAGGACGGCAGAGTGAGAAAGGAGATGTTAACTTTCTAAGCAGAATATGGGCAATAAACAGCTACCCAACAGAGGAGAATTGAATACAAGTGTCACAAGAACAGAAGCTATACATGAAGCACCATTTGTAATACTATAACTAAAAATCAGCAAAGCACTGAGATCTCTTTTAGAGATCCTCACATATGACATTCATTGAGATATTTTTCCATTTTGCTCAGCATGAATAAACAATTTTCTCATAGACTGTATAACATGGAAAGATTTCGGGAGTTTGGAGTACAGATCACAGAAAAAACACACATAAAGTGAGTAAAGAGTTAAGTGGGGATTTTCTCCGTTTCTGACACCAGAGGAACAGGCATAATGGTTGCCTTATATGACAAATTCATCATTTTCCAAATACTAACTCATATTATATTGTTGATGATTTTGAATCACTGGTTTCTAGTTTTTCTGCTTCTTTTCTTAAATGAAAGAAAATATCCAGCTGGTAATGACTACCCTCATTCTTCATCTCGGATAGCTATTAGACAGCTATTTCACTTTTGGAGTTAAATCCAGCACCAGTGGCCTGCAAGATCTAGATAGTCTGCCTGAAGATCTGGCATCCATTGGTCTATCTTAAAAAGTTCTTCAACTCTACTAACTTCTACTAATACTAATAGCTAACTTTTACTGATGTCCACTTTGTACAAACACTGTACCAAGCATTCTTCACAGGTTATCTCATTTCATCCTCATGAAAATCCTAAAGATTAGAATATTATTATTGCTCATGTTGTGAGAAAACTGAGGCAGATATTCAGAAACTTATCAAAGGTCACAGAGTTAGGAAGTAAGATGGTGATGCCAGGATGTTATTATTCTCTGGACATGATGGTTAACTGAAATCACTGCTGCAAGACCAGTCTTCCCTACATACAAATGGCTGTGGAGTTCCTCAATAAGGAATGATAATCCCTGAACATGAGAAATTACTTTTAATAGCTATGTTCATAAATCAAGGAATGAGAAGCCAGTTAGGAAGGTTAAACAATTGTTTCTTTACCTTTTTTTAAAATATATTTATTGGAGTATAATTGCTTTACAGTGTTGTGTTAGTTTCTGTTGTACAACAAAGTGAATCAGCTATAAGTATACATATATCCCCATATGCCCCTTTTGAGCCTCCCTCCCATCCTCCCTGTCCCACCCCTCTAGGTCGTCACAAAGGATCTTTACCTTTAATGGCCCATCCTGAGTCATTCCAGGATGAAATAATTAGTTACTGTGAAATGTGACCTCACACTCAGGGTCAGGAAAGCTCACATTTTTGCTGTTGAGCACCTAGAATTATGTGATTCTATATTTAAACTCTTATTAACTTTCTGAATTTAATCAGGCACTCTGATCTACTCTCTTCAAAAAGAGTGTCTAGGTTTCCAAGTCCAATATGTTTAAGTATTGGAAGAGCTCAATAAAAAGGCAACCAGAGGCACAGACTTGACTATGGCAGAGGAGGGTAAAAGTGTGGGTATAGATTTCAAATGGGAAGAAACCTGGGAGAAAATTAATGTAGAAAGCAAATATATCGATCAGTGATGGCAGATGACAAGGATGATCAGAATCTACAGATAGGGCAGGATTTCAAATCAGGTTTAAGATCAGGAGAAAGTGACACAAAGGAAATGCTTGAACAGAAACACCTGAGTGACAAGATAATCAAATGTAGCTTCTTTGATCTTGTTTTTTGACATCTGAAGATTACCCAAGATAGCCGAGTCTTAATTAGTGAACACAAGCTCAATGTGGATCAAGGGATCTGGCAAGACAGATTCCATGTTTATAAGAAATTCTTTCAAAAGTTAGAACTTCAAGTGACCAGGATGTGCTGTCTTTTTTGTGGGAATTGAATGGGTGGAACCCTAGGGAAACAGTAACTATCTGAAATAATTTTGACTTCTATCTATAATACAAGCACTTTGGACAACCAATTAAGACAGTGAAGTTAAACTTGTTTTTAGCAGTTCATGTTTTTTTCACTTGTGAACATCAAATAAGTGAACCAAAAACAGACTGGTTTGTGAGGACAACCCAGAGCCACATCTGCTCTCTGCCCTCCAAGCACTCCATGAAATGATGTCAATCTCTATTGAAGACTCTATTGATCATGACCACCCAAATGTTAGCCGACTTCTCCTTTATTATAATACTAAGAAAGGAAGCAAAACTAAATAAAATACTTTAAAAGATGTTTAGAAATACTAAAAAAGAAACTGAGAGATACCCAAAATAGAATCCTTTAACATTCCTGTTATAGTGGGAAGTGGATCCGTTTTCTGTAAATGTATTCGAGGAACAGGTTGGTGCATAATAGTTCTAGAAATAATTAACACACTAAAATTTTTCTCTAGACATATATCAAGCTGTAAGGGAGCAAATTTCCCACCCCAAAATATCTCTTTGGCATGCAGATTATTTCGAGCTGGAATCAATCAAGGCCTAAAACATTCAGGAAGAATCTTTGACCTTTGCCCTAACTGCCTAAAGATTGTACATAGAGGTATCACCAAAGATAACTGTGGTATGAACTAGGTGTGGTAGACAGGGAAGAACCTAGCAAGGTCTGTTTGCTAAAATACCTCTCTGTGTCTCACTATCTCTGCATAGCCCAGCAAGCATTATTTTACCGAGCGTTTGCTCTTCCATCTCCATGTCAATTGACTTCCTCTCCTTTGAAATCCCAAACTAACAAAATCCTCTTTTGTCTTTAGCTGAAGATGGCATTTAAGGTGAGGACTTTGGCCATTTGGGCAATTTACTCAGTTTTCCTAGATCTAGCCCATGTATACATGCCATTAAACTTTTGATTGATTTTCTCCTGTTAATCTGTCTCACGTTCATTTATTCTTAGACCAGCCAGAAGAACCTAGAAGGACTGAGGAAAATTTCTTCTTCCCCAACAAAGTATAAGGGCAAAACTAGTTGTAAAGAGTATCTGTATTCTGAGATCTTTTCTGAGTTTTTGCTCACTTTTTTCTCACTTGAGTTCAGCAGCTCCAGATCAAAGGATTCTGTGAACCAAAAGTCAGTGCATTTGATTTTTAGTTGTTTTTTATATTGGGACCATGGAATTCTATAAATGAAGAAATAAAACTGTTTCCAAATCGAGATTTATATCAGGGATTGGAATCTGACTTAAAACACAAATATATTTACTGAAATGTATATTTTAAGTGGGATATTATCAACTTTTCTAAAGGGAATTTTTTTTAACATCTTTATTGGAGTCTAATTGATTTACAATGTTGTGTTAGTTTCTGCTGTATAAAAAGGTGAATCAGCTATATGCATATATATATATATATATATATATATATATATATATATATATCCGCATATCCCCACCCTCTTGCATCTCCCTCCCACCCTCCCTATCCCACCACTCCAGGTGGACACAAAGCTGAACTCCCTGTGCTATGGGGCTGCTTCCTACTAGCTATTTTACATTTGGTAGTGTATATATGTCAGTATTACTCTTTCACTTCCTTCCAGCTTACTCTTCCCCCTCCCCGTGTCCTCAAGTCCATTCTCTAGTAGGGCTGTGTCTTTATTCTCATCTTGCTCTTAGGTTCTTCATGACCATTTTTTTTTTTTTGATTCCATATATACGTGTTAGCATACAGTATTTGTTTTTCTCTTTCTGACTTACCTCACTCTGTATGACAGACTCTAGGTCCATCCACCTCACTACAAAAAACTCAATTTCATTTATTTTTATGGCCGAGTAATATTCCACTGTATATGTGTGCCACATCTTCTTTAACCATTAATTTGTTAGTGGACACTAAGGTTGCTTCCATGTCCTGGCTAATGTAAATAGTGCTGCAATGAACATTGTGGTACATGACTCTTTTTGAATTATGGTTTTCTCAGGGTATATGCCCAGTAGTGGGATTGCTGGATCATATGGTAGTCCTATTTTTAGTTTTTTAAGGCATCTCCATACTGTTCTCCATAGTGGCTATATCAATTTACATTCCCACCAACAGTGCAAGAGGGTTCCCTTTTCTCCACACCCTCTCCAGAATTTCTTGTTTGTAGATTTTTTTCATGAAGGCCATTCTGACAGGTGTGAGGTGATGCCTCATCATAGTTTTGATTTGCATTTCTCTAATGATTAGTGATGTTGAGCATCTTTCATGTGTTTGTTGGCAGTCTTTATATCTTCTTTGGAGAAATGTCTATTTAGGTCTTCCACCCATTTTTGGATTGGGTTGGGTTTTTTTTTTTTTTTTTTGATATGCAGCTGCATAAGCTGCTTGTATATTTTGGAGATTAATCCATTGCTTTGTTTGAAAATATATTCTCCCATGCTGAGGGCTGCCTTTTCATCTTGTTTATGGTTTCCTTTGCTGTGCAAAATCTTTTAAGTTTCATTAGGTCCCATTTGTTTATTTTTGTTTTTATTTCCATTTCACTAGGAGGTAAGTCAAAAAGGATCTTGTTGTGATTTATGTCATAGGGTTTTCCTCTAAGAGTTTGATAGCGTCTGGCCTTACATTTAGGTCTTTAATCCATTTTGAGTTTATTTTTGTATGGTGTTGGGAGTGTTCTAATTTCATTCTTTTACATGTAACTGTCCAGTTTTCCCAGCACCACTTATTGAAGTGGCTACCTTTTCTCCATTGTATATTTTTGCCTCCTTTGTCAAAGATAAGGTGATCATATGTGCGTGGATTTACCTCTGGTCTTTCTATTCTGTTCCACTGATCTATACTTCTGTTTTTCTGCCAGTACCATATTGTCTTGATTACTGTAGCTCTGTAGTATAGCCTGAACTCAGGGAGCCTGATTCCTCCAGCTCCATTTTTCTCTCTCAAGATTGCTTTGGCTATTCAGGGTCTTTTGTGTTTCCATACAAATTGTAAAATGTTTTGTTCTTGTTCTGTGAAAAATGCCATTGGTAGCTTGTTAGGGAATGCATTGAATCTGTAGATTGCTTAGGATAGTATAGTCATTTTCACAATGTTGATTCTTTCAATCCAAGAACATAGTATATCTCTCCAACTGTTTGTATCATCTTTAATTTCTTTCATCCTTGTCTTATACAGGTCTTTTGTCTCCTTAGGTAGGTTTATTCCTAGGTTTTTTTTTTTTTAAATTAGTAGGTATAGATTTTTATAAAGACTAAATTGAAGGCAGTTTTCATTGAAAATATTCGGGAATGCATAAGAATTTTCCTATCTTTTGCTTATTTTGCTTGTTTGATAAGTTTGAATTAAAGTTATTTTTGCCTTAGACATAAAAATTATTATTAATCTGCAGGGGAGATATAGGTCAGTGGTTCTCAACCAGGAGCAATTTTGCTGGAAGAGGGAAGTGGAGTTTGATAGTTGATGGAGTGGTGTTTTGTCAGTGAATGAATTGGTGTTGGTATTGGGAAGGAAGGAACAAACACATTCTTGGAAACTGGAGGAAAGTTGGGAAAGAAGTGTGGGAATAGAGGTGTGAGAGGTAGTGGATGAGGTGTGTGGTAGATGTTGAAGCTGCTAGTGAGACAGTGTTTAAAATGGAGTGGTAATAGGTAAGGAGATGGGATGTGTCCTAGAGGATGAATCTGGAAAGGGCTGAGAATTTGGGGGAGAGAGAGGCTTGTAGTCTGGAGTAGGATGTTGGTTTTTAATATTTTAGAAGTATTTTGTGATTGTATGTCTGGGGAAATCTAAACTGCTCTTATGTGATTATAATAACTTTTGTCTTTTCTCCTTTCCCCCTCTCGTCCAGGCTTGGGCAGCTGGACACAATGGCTGGTATAGATCAGTCAGATTTTCATTTACTAGGTCGTCCCCAGATGAATTCTACTGTTAGTAGTCCACTTTTTAATGGTTGGCTTTGTTCATCACTGAATTTTGTCTTGTCTTTTTCTTTCCTTCCAGTTTCAGAAAATTACAGGTGATGCTAGGATTCCTTTGCCTCTCGACTCCTTCCATGTCCCAGTGTCTACTCAGGAGGCCTTAGAAACTTCCAAAGACAACGTGGGGGTCCCGTCAAAGAGCAGCGGCAGGAGTCTTTTGAAGATTTCATTGTTAGAACATGTTCTCCCTTCAGCAGACGTCATTTCTGGAACTATGCCCTTTCAGAGAGATCATATTGAATTCAAGAGCTTTGTCGAGAAATCTTTTTTCTAAAGCATCACCTCCTTTGGTGTTGCCAATGTGGAATGGAATATTCATCTTGCTTCTATTCTGGGGCTCCACTGGACATCAATTCTAATAGTAGCTTTTCCTTTTTGACCACTTCCCAAAATTATACTTCTCTTTTTCTGTCTAGCAGCTTTGGATGGTTCCTTCACCAATGGAGAAGCTATCCACTGATACTGTCTCACCCAGCCATGGCTGGAAGAAGCTCTGGATACAGATCAGGGGCAGAGGGTGCTCGGGAGCAGCACCCATTCCACCCAGCGGAGGCAGTCGGCTTTAAGTCCAGCAGACCCTCCCACAGGGAAGCACGCAAGGCGGGCGGAGGCACTGAGTCCTGCAGTGCGCACAGGTCCTCACAACGTGGGAAGAAGTCGGCCGCGGTGCTGCAGCGCAGCTTCACCGAGTGATCATGGCCCGAGCGTGGCCTCAGGGACGCTGGCTGTGGACATGAGGCCCACACCCGCCTGGGGACCTGGCTCGCCTCCCAGCCCCTCGGGCACTCACCGCCCGGCGGCTGCAGCCCCGCAGCGTGCACAGGACCCGTGTCGCAGCCAGACGACACACGGCCACGGGCCCCAGCTAGGCCAGCCCCTCCATGCTGCACTCCCGCATCGCCTCCTGTGGCACATCACCAGCCCTTGGCGCCAGCCTCATCACCCTCTGCGCACAAGGCTGTGGTTCAAACCCTATTCCTAGGTATTTTATTCTTTTGTTGCAATGGTAAATGGGATTGTTTCCTTAATTTCTTAGATTTTTCATCATTAGTGTATAGGAATGCAAGAGATGTCTATGCATTAATTTTGTATCCTGCTACTTTACCAAATTCATTCATTAGCTCTAGTAGTTTTCTGGTAGCATCTTTAGGATTCACTATGTATAATATCATGTCATCTGCAAACAGTGACAATTCTTCTTCTTTTCCGATTTGGATACCTTTTATTTCTTTTTTTTCTCTGATTGCTGTGGCTAAAACTTCCAAAACTATGTTGAATAATACTGGTGAGAGCTGGGAAATCTTGTCTTGATCCTGATCTTACAGGAAATGGTTTCAGTTTTTCACCATTGAGGACGATGTTGGCTGTGGGTTTCTCATATATGGCCTTTATTATGTTGAGGTAGGTTTCCTCTATGCCCACTTTCTAGAGAGTTTTTATTATAAATCAGTGTTGAATTTTTTTGGAAGCTTTTTCTGCAGCTATTGAGATTATCATATGGTTTTTATCCTTCAGGTTTTTAATATGGTGTATCCCATTGATTTGCACATATTGAAGAACCCTTGCATTCCTGGGATAAACCCCACTTGATCATGGTGTATGATCTCTTTAATATGCTGTTGGATTCTGTTTGCTAGTATTTTGTTGAGGACTTTTGCATCTATTTTCATCAGTGATATTGGCTTTAGTGTTCTCTTTTTGTGACATCTTTTTCTGGTTTTGGTATCAGGGTGATGGTGGCCTCGTAGAATGAGTTTGGGAGTGCTCCACCCTCTGCTCTATTTTGGAAGAGTTTCAGAAGAATAGGTGTTAGCTCTTCTCTAAATGTTTGATAGAATTCACCTGTGAAGCCATCCGGTCCTGGGCTTTTGTTTGTTGGAAGATTTTAAATCACAGTTTCAATTCCAGTGCTTGTTATTGGTCTGTTCATATTTTCTCTTTCTTCCTGGTTCAGTCTTGGAAGGTTGTACTTTTCTAAGAATCTGGCCATTTCTTCTAAGTTGTCCATTTTATTGGCATAGAGTTGCTTGTAGTAATCTCTCATGATCCTTCGTATTTCTACAGTGTCAGTTGTTACTTCTCCTTTTTCATTTCTTTTTTTTTTTTTTGTACCGCATATAGGATTTTTATTTAAAAGGAGCAAAAAATGTGTTTCATGTCATTGAGAGCTTAATTTGGTGCTAGATTTCTGATTATTTAACTCACCCCAATGTTGCAAAGTTGTTTTTTTTTTTTTTTTTGCTTTTTTTTAAACAACTTTATTGGGGTATAATTGCTTTACAATGGTGTGTTAGTTTCTGCTTTATAACAAAGTGAATCAGCTATACATAAACATATGTTCCCATATCTCTTCCCTCTTGCTTCTCCCTCCCTCCCACCCTCCCTATCTCACCTCTCCAGGTGGTCACAAAGCACTGAGCTGATATACCTGTGCTATGTGGCTGCTTCCCACTAGCTATCTACCTTACGTTTGGTAGTGTAAATATGTCCATGCCTCTCTCTCGCTTTGTCACAGCTCACCCTCCCCCCTCCCCATATCCTCAAGTCCGTTCTCCAGTAGGTCTGTGTCTTTATTCCTGTCTTACCCCTAGGTTCTTCATGACATTTTTCCCCTTAAATTCCATATATATGTGTTAGCATACGGTATTTGTCTTTCTCTTTCTGACTTACTTTGCTCTGTATGACAGACTCTAGGTCTACCCACCTCATTACAAATAGCTCAATTTCGTTTGTTTTTATGGCTGAGTAATATTCCATTGTATATATGGGCAACATCTTCTTTATCCATTCATCTGATGATGGGCACTTAGGTTGTTTCCATTACTGGGCTATTGTAAATAGAGCTGCAATGAACATTTTGGTACATGGCTCTTTATGAATTATGGTTTTCTCAGGGTATATGCCCAGTAGTGGGATTGCTGGGTCATATGGTAGTTCTATTTGTAGATTTTTAAGGAATCTCCATACTGTTCTCCATAGTGGCTGTACCAATGCACATTCCCACCAACAGTGCAAGAGTGTTCCCTTTTCTCCACACCCTCTCCAGCATTTATTGTTTCTAGATTTTTTGATGATGGCCATTCTGACTGGTGTGAGATTATATCTGATTTTAGTTTTGATTTGCATTTCTCTAATGATTAATGATGTTGAGCATTCTTTCATGTGTTTGTTGGCAGTCTGTATATCTTCTTTAGAGAAACGTCTATTTAGGTCTTCTGCCCATTTTTGGATTGGGTTGTTTGTGTTTTTGTTATTGAGTTGCATGAGCTGCTTGTAAATTTTGGAAATTAATCCTTTGTCAGTTACTTCATTTGCAAACATTTTCTCCCATTCTGAGGGTTGTGTTTTGGTCTTGTTTATGGTTTCCTTTGCTGTGCAAAAGCTTTTAAGTTTCATTAGGTCCCATTTGTTTATTTTTGTTTTTATTTCCATTTCTCTAGGAGGTGGGTCAAAAAGGATCTTGCTGTGATTTATGTCAGAGAGTGTTCTGCCTAGGTTTTCCTCTAAGAGTTTGAGAGTTTCTGGTCTTACATTTAGGTCTTTAAACGATTTTGAGCTTAGTTTTGTGTATGGTGTTAGGGAGTGATCTAATCTCATACTTTTACCTGTACCTCTCCAGTTTTCCCAGCACCACTTATTGAAGAGGCTGTCCTTTCTCCACTGTACATTCCTGCCTCCTTTATCAAAGATAAGGTGACCATATGTGCGTGGGTTTATCTCTGGGCTTTCTATCCTGTTCCATTGATCTATCTTTCTGTTTTTGTGCCAGTACCATACTGTCTTGATTACTGTAGCTTTGTAGTATAGTCTGAAGACTTGGAGCGTGATTACTCCAGCTCAATTTTTCGTTCTCAAGTTTGCTTTGGCTATTGGAGGTCTTTTGTGTTTCCATACAAATTGTGAAAGTTTCTGTTCTAGTTCTGTGAAAAATGCCAGTGGTAGTTTGATAAGGATTGCATTGAATCTGTAGATTGTTTTGGGTAGTAGAGTCATTTTCACAATGTTGATTCTTCCCATCCAAGAACATGGTATATCTCTCCATCTATTTGTATCATCTTTAATTTCTTTCATCAGTGTCTTATAATTTTCTGTATACAGGTCTTTTGTCTCCTTAGGTAGGTTTATTCCTAGATATTTTATTCTTTTTGTTGCAATGGTAAATGGGAGTGTTTTCTTGATTTCACTTTCAGATTTTTCATCATTAGTATGCCAGAGATTTCTGTGCATTAATTTTGTATCCTGCTACTTTACCAAGTTCATTCATTAGCTCTAGTAGTTTTCTGGTAGCATCTTTAGAATTCTCTATGTATAGTATCATGTCATATGCAAACAGTAACAGCTTTACTTCTTCTTTTCCGATTTGGCTTCCTTTTATTTCCTTTTATTCTCTGTTTGCTGTGGCTAAAACTTCCAAAACTATATTGAATAAGAGTGGTGAGAGTGGGCAACCTTGTCTTATTCCTGATCTTAGTGGAAATGCTTTAAGTTTTTCACCATTGAGGACGATGTTGGCTGTGGGTTTCTCATATATGGCCTTTATTATGTTGAGGAAAGTTCCCTCTATGCCTACTTTCTGCAGGGTTTTAATCATAAATGGATGTTGAATTTTGTCAAAAGCTTTCTCTGCATCTATTGAGATGATGATATGGTTTTTCTCCTTCAATTTGTTAATATGGTTTATCACATTGATAGATTTGCGTATATTGAAGAATCCTTGCATTCCTGGAATAAACCCCACTTGATCATGGTGTATGATCCTTTTAATGTCCTGTTGGATTTTGTTTGCTAGTATTTTGTTGAGGATTTTTGCATCTATGTTCATCAGTGATATTGGTCTGTAGTTTTCTTTCTTTGTGACATCCTTGTCTGGTTTTGGTATCAAGGTGATGTTGGCCTCGTAGAATGAGTGTTCCTCCCTCTGCTATATTTTGGAAGAGTTTGAGAAGGATAGGTGTTAGCTCTTCTCTAAATGTTTGATAGAATTCGCCTGTGAAACCATCTGGTCCTGGGCTTTTGTTTGTTGGAAGATTTTTAATCACAGTTTCAATGTCAGTGCTTGTGATTGGTCTGTTCATATTTTCTACTTCTTCCTGATTCAGTCTTGGCAGGTTGTGCATTTCTAAGAATCTGGCCATTTCTTCTAAGTTGTCCATTTTATTGGCATAGAGTTGCTTATAGTAATCTCTCATGATCTTTTGTATTTCTGCAGTGTCAGTTGTTACTTCTTTTTCATTTCTAATTCTGTTGATTTGAGTCCTCTCCCTTTTTTTCTTAATGAGTCTTGTTAATGGTTTATCAGTGTTTTTTATCGTCTCAAAGAACCAGCTTTTAGTTTTATTGATCTTTGCTATTGTTTCCTTCTTTCTTTTACATTTATTTCTGATCTGATCTTTATGATTTCCTTGCTTCTGCTAACTTTGTTTTTTTTTTTTTTTCTTCTTCTCCTTTCTCTAATTGCTTAGGTGTAGGTTAGATTGTTTATTTGAGTTTATTTTATTTCTTGAGGTAGGATTTTACTGCTATAAACTTCCCTCTTAGAACTGCTTTTGCTGCATCCCATAGGAATAGGGTCATTGTGTTTTCATTGTCATTTGTTTCTAGGTATTTTTTGATTTCCTCTTTGATTTCTTCAGTGATCTCTTGGTTATTTAGTAATGCATTGTTCAGCTTCCATGTGTTTGTATTTTTTAGAGTTTTTTTTCCTGTAGTTGATATCTAGTCTCATAACGTTGTGGTCAGAAAAGGTTCTTGATATGATTTCAAGTTTCTTAAATTTACCAAGGCTTGATTTGTGACCCAAGATATGATCTATCCTGGAGAATGTTCCATGAGCACTTCAGAAGAAAGTGTATTCTGTTTTTTTTTTTTGGATGGGATGTCCTATAAATATCAATTAAGCCTATCTGGTCTAATGTGTCTTTTAAAGCTTGTGGGGTTTTTTGTTTTTTTTTTTTCATTTTGGGTGATCTGTCCATTGGTGTAAGTGGGGTGTTAAAGTCTCCTACTATTATTGTGTGACTGTTCATTTCCCCTTTATGGCTGTTAGCATTTGCCTTATGTATTGAGGTGCTCCTGTGTTGGGTGCATGAATATTTACAATTGTTATATCTTCTTCTTCTATTGATCACTTGATAATTATGTAATGTCCTTCTTTGTCTCTTGTAACAGTCTTTACTTCCAAGTCTATTTTGTCCTTAGGTCTGAAGTAGGTCTCTTGTAGACAGCATATATATGGGTCCTGTTTTTGTATCCCTTCAGCCAGTCTGTGTCTTTTGCCTGCAGCATTTAATCTATTTACATTTAAGGTAGTTATTGATATGTATGTTCCTATTACCATTTTCTCAATTGTTTTGGGTTTGTTTTTGTAGGTCTTTTCCTTCTCTTGTGTTTCCTGCCTAGAGAAGTTCTAGGCAGTTATTGATTATTGATATGCATGCTCCTATTACCTTTTTGTCAATTGTTTGGGTTTGTTTTTGTAGGTCTTTTCCTTCTGTTGTGTTTCCTGCCTAGAGAAGTTCCTTTAGCATTTGTTGTAAAGATGGTTTAATGATGCTGAATTCTCTTAGCTTTTGCTTGTCTGTAAAGCTTTTAATTTCCATATCAAATCTGAATGAGATCCTTGCTGGGTAGAGTAATCTTGGTTGTAGGTTTTTCTTTCATCACTTTAAATGTGTCCTTCCACTCCCTTCTGGCTTGCAATGTTTCGGTTGAAAGATCAGCTATTAACCTTATGGGGTTTCCCTTGTGTGTTATTTGTTGCTTTCCCCTCACTGCTTTTAGTATTTCTTTATATTTAATTTTTGATAGTTTGATTAATATGTGTTTTGTCATGTTTCTCCTTGGATTTATCATGTATGGGACTCTCTGTTCTTCCTGGACTTGATTGACTACTTCCTTTCCCATGTTAAGGAAGTTTTCAACTATAATCTCTTCAAATATTTTCTCAGTCTGTTTCTTTTTCTCTTCTTCTCCTGGGACCCCTATAATTTGAACGTTGATGTGTTTCATGTTGTCTCGACGTCTCTGAGACTGTCTTCAATTCTTTTCTTTCTTTTTTCTTTATTCTGCTCTGTGGCAGCTATTTCCACTATTTTATCTTCCAGGTCACTTATCCTTTCTTCTGCCTCAGTTATTCTGCTATTGATTCCATCTAGAGAATTTTTAATTTCATTTATTGTGCTGTTCATCATTGTTTGTTTGCTCTTTAGTTCTTTCTCATCCTTATTAAACATTTCTTGTATTTTCTCCATTCTACTTCCAAGATTTTGCACCATCCTTACTATCATTATTCTGAATTCTTTTTCAGGTAGACTGCCTATTTCCTCTTCATTTGTTTGGTCTGGTGGGTTTTCACCTTGCTCCTTCATCTGCTACACATTTCTCTGTTTTCTCATTTTGTTTAACTTACTGTGTTGTGGTCCCCTTTTCACAGGCTGCAAGTTTGTAGTTCCCGTTATTTTTGGTGTCTGCCCCCAGTGGGTGAGGTTGGTTCAGTGGGTTGTGTAGGCTTCCTGGTGGAGGAGACTGGTGCCTGTGTTCTGATGGGTGGGGCTGTATCTTGTCCTTCTGGTGGGTGGGGACCATCTGGTGGTGTGTTTTAGAGTGTCTGTGAACTTAGTATGACTTTAGGAAGCCTCTCTGTTAATGGGTGGTGTTGTATTCCTGTCTTGCTAGTTGTTTGGCATGGGGCATACGGCACTGGAGCTTGTTGGCCTTTGGATGGAGCTGGGTCTTAGTGTTGAGGTGAAGATCTCTGTGAAAGCTCTTGCCGATTGATACTATGTGGGGCCAGGGGGTTTCTTGTAGTCCAATGTCTTGGATTCAGCCCTCCCACCTCAGTGGCTTAGGCCCAGCACCTGGCTGGAGCACCAAGACATTGCCAGCCAAATGGCTCAGAAGAAAAGGAAGAAGAAAAACAAAGAAATGAACAGGGAGAACCCAGGAGAAATGGTAAGAGCAAACCTATACAGACAAAATCACATGAAGAAGCATACACATACACACTCACAAAAAGAGAAAAAGGAGAAAAACTATATATATACATACATATATTGAAAAAAAAGGAAGAGAGCGAAACAGCCAACAAACAAATCCACCAATGATAATAACACTAAATACTAAACTGAGATAAACATAAAACCAGAAACAAATTAGATGCAGAAAGCAAACCCCAAGTCTACAGTTGCTCTCAAAGTCCACCACCTCAATTTTGGGAACATTCATTTTCTATTCAGGTATTCTTAAGATGCAGGGTTTATCAAGTTGATTGTGGGGATTTAATCTGTTTCTCTTGAGGATGCATGGAGAAATTTCCCTTTCTCTTCCTTGTTCGCACAGCTCCTGAGGTTCAGCTTTGGTTTTGGCCCTGCCTTTGTGTAGGTCACACTCAGGAGTCTGTTACCCACCCAGACAGGAGGGGGTTAAAAAAGCAGCTGATTAGGACTCTCTTGCTCACTCAGGCCAGGGGGAGGGTGGGGTATGGTAGTCATAATTGGAATGCAGGGTGAGCCTGAGGTGGCAGAGGCTGGCTTGATATTGTAACAGCCTAAGACATGCCTTGTGTTGTCCCTGGATAATGGGACACTGGCAATGGCGTGCTGCACAGGCTCCTGGGTGGGGGGGTGTGGATAGTGACCTGTGCTTGCACACAGGATTCTTGGTGGCAGCGGCAGCAGCATTAGTGGTTCATGCCCATCTCTGGGGTCTGTGCTGATAGCCACAGCTCACACCCGTCTCTGGAGCTCGTTTAGGTGGTGCTCTGCCTTCTGTGGGCACACTGGGAAGGAATCCCCTCTCCTTGCACTCCCCAAAACAAAGGTCTCTTGCCTCTCTGGCAGTTCCAGCCTTTTTCCTGGACTCCCTCCCGGCTAGCTGTGGTGCACTATCTCCCTTCAGGCTGTGTTCATGCAGCCAACCCCAGTCCTCTCCCTGGGGTCTAAACTCCAAAGCCCAGGCCTCAGCTCCCAGCCCCCACCTGCTCCAGTGGGTGAGCAGAAAAGCCTCTCAGGTTGGTGAGTGCTGGTTGGCACTGATCCTCTGTGCAGGAGTCCCTCCGCTTTGCCCTCCACACCTCTGTTGCTTCACTCTCCTCCATGGCTCTGAAGCTTCCCCACAGCCCACCCCCCATCTCCACCAGTGAAGGGGCTTCCTAGTGTGTGGAAACGTTTCCTCCTTCACAGCTCCCTCCCAGAGGTGCAGGTCCTGTCCCTATTCTTTTGTCTCTGTTTTTTCTTTTTTCTTTTGCCCTACCCAGGTGCATGGGGATTTTCTTGCCTTTTGGGAAGTCTGAGGTCTTCTGCCAGCATTCAGTAGGTATTCTGTAGGAGTTGTTCCACATGTAGATGTATTTTTGATGTATTTATGGGGAGGAAGGTGATCTCCACATCTTACTCCTCCATCATCTTGAAGGTCTCCCCTCGGGAATTTCTTTAAGGTTTGCTATTTGATTCTAGGGTGAGGGCTTAATGAATATTAATAAGGTAGCACACAAAATTTTACAAACAAATCGAACTGAAAATGGACTATGAAAATAGTACTTATTTCCCATAATGAAAATAAATAACAAAAGATTTCAAAATTATAAACCAGTAAGTCGTTGGATAGAGCACAAAATAAAGCTCACCACATAGAACAGAACCTAGAATAGGTTTTGCCTATTGGTTGGCAGTGTCTGTTTGGAACTCTGTGTGGAGAATGATCCAGAAGACACCCTGGGCCCACCTTGGAAGACTGCTCTTGTTGACCAGCAATATCTACTGTGACCCTGGTGTCAGGGAGAGGCAGTAACACATCAGGTGCTTTCTATCACTGATTTGGGCCCCCGAAAAGCTTAAGATACTAGGGATGAATAAATCTACTTTATATACCTATGAGTCAAAATAGGCTAGGCAGGTCTGAGGTAACAAATGTAACCCAAAATCTCAGTGACTAACACAATAAAGGTGTATTTGCCAGTCAGTTAAATTCTGAAGCATGTTGAGCAGCCCTCCTCCATCTTGTACCTGGACCATCTGTACATTGGCCTCCAAGGTCACTGTGGCCAAGGAGGAATAAGTGGGAGGACAGTTGGAGGTCTCTTAAAAGGCTACCCCTGAAATTGCCGTGCATCAGTGACACCCATCTCCCGTGGGCCAGAATCCAATCATAAGGCCCCAATCTAAGTAAAACTCATGGATATTGGGTGAACTTTAAGAGTTTCTGCCACAGTACATGAAAGGCAATTTGTGAAATGGATTCTGGACTTTATCTAGGACATGGAAGCTATGGTTATTCAACTAATTCAACTTCATATTGGCCTGTGTGGCTGGCAAAGAGCATTTCCTCTTACCTTAGCCTGAAGGTGAAAATGAACTTTAATCAATCAGGACAAGATGATAGCTGCAAACCAGTCATGAGCCAACAAAAATATATATTGTCTAACCACAGACCCTTACTCCCCTGTCCTAATAGTTAATGGAGTGTTAAAAGTCCATTTCCAACAGAAAAAGGAGTCCAACACAGGTGGCTCAAGAGGTTTTAATGAAGAAACTGTTTATAAAGGTTTGGACAGAGTTAAGGGACTCTCCAAAGGATGGTGAGGCACCCAGAAACGAGCGCTAGCAGAAAGCTGTTACTACCTAGAATTCGTTCCAAAGGGCAAGGAGAAGAAGTAATGTCTCCAGAGCTCAGTGAGTGCTGGAACCATGGAGAAAGAGTATCCTGACAGGAGCTATAGTCCTAGAGGGATGCAGCCATTACCAGAGACTATGCCTAGAGCACTGATGGAGCAGGGAAGAAATACCCTGACCTCTCTCTTCCAGCCTTTCCAGTCTTCTGCCAGGCCAGTACCTCTCACAGGCCAAAGAGAACAGAGGCTAGCTGACCAGGAAACCAGGGAAATCTGTCATGATGATCAGCACCAGGGGCAATGAGTAAACAAAACAGTTAGAGTTGGGGCTGGGGGGAAGATAGGGAGGCCTGACAAACAGAAAAGAACCGATTCATAGGCCATGGAAAAGACGGCTGAAAAATGAAAATGAAGAGACAGCTTTTGGAGAAATGGGAAGATTTATCAATCCTCTCACTGCTGTGGCCTCTCCTGTTGCAGAGCACAGGCTACGGTCTCGCAGGCTCAGCGGCCATGGCTCACGGGCCCAGCTGCTCCACGGCATGTGGGATCCTCCCGGACCGGGGCACAAACCCGTGTCCCCTGCATCAGCAGGCGGACTCTCAACTACTGCACCACCAGGGAAGCCCCAATCCTCATTTTTAATGAGCAATATCCTTTTTACCATTCCAATTGGCTCCATTCCTAGTTTGGCTATTCAAGTGCAAGAACTACTACAGTGACTATATATAGATACGACAAGTATCCTAGCAAAAGTATCTGCTAAAACAAATGCACTCCTATCAAAAAGACTCCTGGGCCATATCAAAAGGAGACTCACAAAGGAGTGGAGACCTTCCTGAAGCCATCTATTTATTCAATTACCAACTCAGCAGATATCTTTTGAGTATCGACTAAATGCCAGGGACTTCATTAGGCACTGAAAATGCAAAGATGAACAAGACATATGATTTCTTCCATTCTTTGGTTGTATGATCTGTGGGGAAGTTGAAGCACAGTAAGCAAAGCATCTTCTGCAGATAGGTTTGGAGAGAAGACACACACCAGGTCACGAAGAGCCTTGGAGGTCATGGTTGGAAGAGGGTATTTTACTCTGATTTCCATGGGAAGCTATTGAAAGCGTGAGGCCATGACTTCTCACTGTACTTGGAATAAAATGATCCATTGAGGGTTCAAGACAATCCATCCATTCTTGCCGTGTGAAGAGTGGACTGGTAGGAGCCATGTTTGGAAGCAGGAGTACCAGTTAGAAGATTTTTTTCAGGGTCCATGTAAAAGAGGTCAATGAATGGGCCAGGAAGCAAGTTGTAGAGATAGAAGTGCACAATTTCAAAGTACATTTTCAAGGCAGATTTAGTTTGTCAGACTTGTTAAGATCAGGGCAGTCTCCAGCCTGGAAAAGTCTGTATAAATCCATTTGTCTTAAGTGTTTGTCAGCTTGGTTTATGGATGGTTTCTAGGCTCAGTATTGCATCTTTGTGAATTCACTGAATGTATTAGTTTCCTAGAGCTGCTGTAACAAATTACTACAAACTTGGTGGCTTAAGACAACAGAAATTTATTCTCTACAGAGAATAAATTCTGGAGGCTGAAAGTGCTAAATCAAAGTGTCCGCAGTTTTGGTCCCTTCTGGAGGATCTGAGGGGAAGCCATGCCATGCCTTTCTCCTAGCAATCTTTGACTTTCTTTGACTTGGGACTTCCCTGGTGGTCCAGTGGTTGAGAGTCCTTCTTCTAATGCAGGGGCCACAGGTTCGATCCCTGGTCAGGGAACTAAGATCCCACATGCCACGGGGCAACTAAGCCCACATGCTGTAGCTACTGAGCCCATGTGCCACAACTAGAGGCCCCTTGTGCTGCAACTGCTGAGCCCATGTGCTCTGAAGCCTGCGCACCACAACTAGAGAGAAGCCTGTGTGCCGCAATTAAGACTAGATGCAGCCAAATAAATAAATTAATTAATTAAAAAATAAAAATCAAATGCATTACTCTAATCTCTGCCTCTCTTCACACAGCTTTCTTCCCTGTGTGTCTCTGTGTCTCAAATTTCCCTTTCTTTTCTCTTATAAGGACATTAATCATTGGATTTAGGACCCACTCTAAATCCAGGATGATCTCTTCTTCAGGTCTTTAACTTAATTACACCTGCAAAGACCCTATTTCCAGATAAGGTTACATTCACAGACATCAGAGTTTAGGGCTTAGACATACATTTTTGGGGCGGACTCAATTCCATCACTGCCCTGAGCTTTTTGCTTTCTTGTGTGAATGTGACAATTATATCAAATCAAATCAAATCATATTAAATAATGCCACTGGGTATAATTTATAACCCAAAGTACTATCCAAATGATTATTAATATATTAAAAAATTATTTTTTTGAAGGGCAGATTTAACAGTCAACATATTATTCAACCATATGCTTTTTCACAAAGTAATTTTAATAACAACAACAACAATAAAAGGAGCGTTCTATCACACTTAAATTTATCTAATGTATAATATTAGCATGTGGCTATAAATGCATATGCATCTATATCAATAAATGAGAGAGATGGAAAGATGAGAGGAAAACAATAATAAAACATGAGAGAGGGAGGGAAGTGAGGAAGGAAAAGAGGGAGAAAGAGGAATGAAAGGAGGGAAATCCCTTTATATATTACATACCATTTTCCTTCTCTGGTCAAAGGAAACTTAGACTTTCATGGCCTAAAGAAAGGAAGACCGTAGGCGTGTAAAATGTAAAAAGAAACAAGAAGCTAATTCTATGAAGCACTGAGCTCAGGGCTTTAATGACATTATTGCATGAAATACGCCTCACAACCCTGTGATGTTGACACCACTTTCCTCCTCATTTTACACCTGAGGTTTACAGAGATTATATAACTTGCCCAGGGTCATGGGGTTGCCAAGAAAGTGGCAGACCGGGGATATGAACCCAGGTTTGCCTGACAGTTGATCCATAGTGCTCGAAACCACAGTACCATATCACAGTGTTTCATTCCTATGGGTTACTTAAACACTTCATTCATCCAACAAGCATTTATTGGATACCTGTTACAGGGGCGAGAAACAAAGATGAACAATGCAGAATAGGTCCCTGTTTTCTTGGGGCTTACATTCCAGTGGGGGAAATAGGCAATAAGTCAATTAGTACACAAAGTCATTCTCAATGATACTATGGAATCATTGAAACTGGGTACTGTGATAAAGCACAATTGGAAAGGGGGAGCCCACTTTTGACAACAGGTTGAAGAAAGCCCCTTAGGAAAGTGACCTTGGCGTATAGACCTGAATAAAACAGCGTGTGTGTGTGTGTGTGTGTGTGTGTGTGTGTGTGTGTGGAAATCCCATGAAGATATAGGGGAAGAATATTCCAGGGAGAAGGAAGAGCAAGTGTAAAGAATCTGAGGCAAGAGTGTACTAGAAACGCCTGACAATAAGTCCAATGAGTCCAGGAGAAAGGGACCATGAAGACATGAGGGTGATGAGGAAGGCTGGGCTGGGGTGTATAGTTCCTGTAGATGAAGCAACAACAAGGGAGAGAAGTGGATTTATTCTAAGTGCAATCCAAAGACCTTAGAGGACTTTAGGAAGGCGAGTGACGGGATCTGCTGATAATTTTTAAAGATTGCTCTGACGCTATTGTAGGAGACCAACTCTAAAGTAGATAGATTCAAAGAGACCAGTCACAAGGCTGTTGTTTTCTCCCCAGAGCGAGGTGTTGGCAGTAAGTTGATGGTAATAGACAGGGAGAGAAGTCAACCGATATGAGTACATATTCTTGATGGACTTAGATGTGATTAGTAAGGGAAAGAGAGGAATCAAAAATGATGACTTGCTTTCGGCTTGATTAACTGTGCACTTTCTTCACGTCAAGGAAGTGAGACTTACAATGACTGGCCTCTGCTGTCATATCTGAGTGTGCCGCACCTCTCCATTTCTAGCCTTCACAGTTCTAAACCCATCCTTCTCCTGCCTCCCCTCCCCTTCCTCATAAACCTCACATCTCCAAAACTGCCCCTCCCTAACACACACACACACACACACACACACACACACAAACACACACACTCACTCACACCCTGTCCATGCGTGACCATTTCTTACCCCCTTTTTCTGGGACATCTCCCTCAGTGATTTAGGCTCACAAAGATTTCTCCTTTACATTAGAATATTAGCTTTGGAAAGAACTTAGAGACTTCCATCTCTGATCACCTCATTTCACAGAAGGGGAAACTGAGAAGAACCCAGAGAGAGCAATTTGCCTATCCAAGGTCACATAGCTAGTTAGTGGCAAAACCAGGAATAGAGAATAAAAGTCTCTTGATACCCAATCAAATTCTCTTTCTTATAATCCAGCTGCGTTCTCAAATTCCTTTCCCTGTATAGTCCCTCTTATTCAACAGGCATTTTATGACAAAGTGTTTGGTTCTCTCATTTGTCTGCTCTATACCTTCTTTGCCTCCCTAGATAAGGACAGAGACTGTGTCATCATTTGGCATTACACACAGTGCTGACTCTATTACTCAAGGCTATTCAATACACTTAGGGGTTGGCTGATTGATTAGACTGTAGTCCCATATTTGCATACCTAACCTCTCATGTTTTTAAGTCTACAATCTAAACTTCCATGGCAGGCAGCTACATCCAATTCTGGTCTGCTCTAGGGAAAAAGTAAAATCTTGCTCATTTTATATCTTTATTATTATCAAATGGTGTTAATATATCTGATCAACCTAGCACAAAGGAAATTGCAGTGACTGTATTCTTTTATTTCTATTGCCATCTCTGCATAAACTGGGCTAAACTAAGGTCCTAGATTCTGTCTACTTGTTACTAAATCCTGGACATCTCATTAGTGATCGATGGCCTAATCCTTTTAATATGCCTTCCAAGAAGACTCTCTTATTACCCATGCTCCTTCAGGAAGGAGCTAGGGATGTAGGAGGGGAGGGGAGGGGAGAATCTGCTAAATTCTCTGAAATTACATTTTGGGCTTAGAAATAACTAAGTCTTGGCTATGCAGAAATGTGTTCACCAGCATTTTCAGAACACAACCAGAATCTGTCCTCTATCCACTCTCATTGACGTTAAAAGCTTGTTCTTTTCACCTGTTTCATCTGAAAGCTGTACTGCCTTTTGCTTTGTCCATAGATGCTGCCCCTGAGTGTCTAAGTGGAACCAAAAGAAAAAACACGGCTCACCAGACTTGTCCGGGTTCAACTCTGATTGCCAGCCTCATTCCAGATAACCCATGGCTCCCTTTGAAACCAAGACCTTAGGGCCATCTCTAATTTGTTTTTGTTGTTCTCTCCCATATTGTCTGGATAATTCTGGTCTCTAAATGGCCTAACAAATGACGATTCACACACATACACACTTCATGCCACGGATATTTTCAGAATTAGTATTTTAACTTTCTAGTCACATTAATAATGAGATCCATAAGGCTATACAGCTTAGGGGTTGAGATATCTACTTCGGAGTCAGGCAGACTGGAGCAAAGCCTTGATTTTCTATTTATCTGTATGACAAAAACTTTAACTTTCCAAGCCTTAGTTTCCTCTTCCATTATTTAGGGATTAAAAACATCTCCAAATAGGGTTTTGCGGGAATGCTGGGATTTAAGGCACACGAAACTTTGAGCACAGTGTCTGGCATAGAATGATCCTCTCAGTAATTACAAGCTGCTCTTAGCATTACTGGTGTTATTGTTATAAAACAATAAAATGTTCCTATAAGTTTTAATAGTGCTGGACAAAGTCAGAACAAGGGTTCTTTCAGTGACTTTCTAATTTAGACGAGGAAACAAAAGAACCTCTGGGAAAAGTTGGAAACTGAGTGGCTGCTCCCCCAGCCCCCTATCCCCACCCTGTGGGTGGCATGAACGATTGAAAAGGCTAATTGAGCAGCAACCCCAGATAACTTCAGGGATGATAAGTTTCATGAGCATTATCTGGAAACTTTATCTTGCCAACAAAAATAAGCAGGGTCTCCTACAAAAAGAATCTAAAATCTGTTCACTAAGCAGTGTTTTGAACAGCAAATACAGATGGACAGTAATATTTACGGTCAATTTACCAGAATCAGGTATCAGATGACCTCTGACACTAGCCCTCGCTTACTAAAGAGCTAATTAGCTGTAAAAATGAGGTGACAAGTCAATTGTATCAGCACAAAGGATGAATTTGTCATGTGGGATTTCACTGGTAGTAAGGCCTGCCATTACAGCTTCTGGGTGGCTACTTGGCCTACAAAAAAGCTAACTTTCTCTTAGGGGAAGAAGGAGGTAGTGTAAAGGAGTGCAAAGGAGGCTTCAGAATGCTCACATCAGAATCACGGTGTGACACAAACAGTAACCTCAGGAGCCCAGAGATATAGGGCCTCCACATCTGGAAGGTGAGAGAACACCTAGCTCCTCAGGACTGTTATTCAGTAACTACCAGAAATACTAGCTTGAGCACTAATAAAAATGCTATTACTCACTATGTTTTCCCCTCTGCTTTGGCCAGCAGAACTAAATTTTGCTTTCTACAATGCAGTTTTTTCCCTGCTTGAGATGTTGGAAAACTAGAGAATTTAAAAGAAGGAAGAAAAATCACCTATAACTCCTCCATAAACTCCTAAATAATCAGTGTTAACATTTTGGTGTGGCTCTTTCTCGCAGTGCTTTAGCAAACAAAATTGGAATCAAATTGCATATACAGTTTATGGTCTTTCTTAACTTCATATTATATCAAAAAAGTATGTTTTATGTTATCAACTATTTTCAGTAATATTATTTAAATCATTGAATGATATATCATATGGGAATATCATAATGTATTTAATTCATGTGTTTCCATGTTCCACAGCTTTCAAAAGTCACTCTTTCTAAGATGCTGAAATAACATTGTCTAATTCCCCAACCTGCCATGCAGAATATTCAGATTTTCTTACTCACTACATCTGGGAATTCCCCAAAATGCCTACCTGTTCCTGAAAATGTTCTGTTTGTTGTCATAGCCTATGCCTCCTTTCTTAACTGGCTCCTAACCACTACTCTCTGTTCTGGCACAGACCATCCCTCAAAGACACTTGGGCCCATATCCCCTTGGAGTAGCATAGCCATCATCAACTAGGCTTAGAGGAGAGGATCAAGGCTGGGTGGAGAAGACATGCTCCTTTATTCCTCTGTCTGCACAGTGAACACCTCTCCCCTTTTAAGTTCTTAAAGTCTAGATAAAATCAGGATGTAATATTACAGAGTTTTAATGAAAGCTTATGTTTAACATATGTTCAGTACAGAATGATTTACTACCAGGTGGGTTCTTCCAGGATTCTCCACATGGAAGGGGCCACCAACAGAAATTTCTATGCATCTCCATCCCCAGAGTCCCACCTCCTCATCTAACTTCAGAGAAAGAGTAATATCTTCCCTCTCCAACTCCCAGACACCCTAGTCTTTCTTCCCAGAATGACTAAAACCCATGTTTTTCTAAGAAAATGCCTATCTTCACTCAGAGGATTTGGCCTGGTATTCACGGCCCAAGCAAGTTGATCACAAGGGTTGACCATGTATTTCCCAAAGTCAGGAGTATGTGTGTTAGGTAGCACTGTGCCAAAATCAGGCAAACTATTTCATATTTTTCTCCAGAAGAAGTCAAAGACAAGTCTCTCCTGGTTTGGTCTGGTCTCACTATGTCTTGATAACAAATATTTAGAAAAAAAATACACACACCCCATCTCAGGATCTGCAAAAGTTTTGAAGAACCAACCAAATGAAGTTTACATTAGAGTAAAAAGTATTTCTATTAATTTGAAAAATCACTATCAATTAAAGATCCCCCAATTTACAGAGCTGGGATATTTTACCATTCAGTCTAAAGAATCTGCATTCAAGCTCATGGTGACTCCACAGCATTTTTCCAAGGACAATTGAGAAATGCTCTACCTACATGTGATGCCTCTACTTCTAAATGAAAGCTATTAGCAATAATTGAGTGATAATTCAGCATCAAAAACACTGAAAAACCTTGAGTCACCTCCAAACGTCACTAAAAGTACACTGTTGCTGCACATTGAATTGTGTCCCTCAGAAACGTATGCATAAGTCTAAACTCTGATACCTGTAAATGTGACCATATTTGGAAATAGGGTCCTTGCAGATGTAATTAAGATACGGTCATAGATTAGAATGGTCCCTAATCCATGACTGGTGTCCTTATAAAAAAGATGAATATTGAGACACAGTCACATAGGGGAGAATGCCATGTGAAAACGGAGGCAGAGATTATAGGGATGCATCTACAAACCAGGGAACTCTGAGGATTACTAGAAGATTGGATAGAGACATGTAACCGATTCTCCCTCAGAACCTCCAAAAGGCATTGATCTTGCCAACACTTGGATTTTGGATTTATAGACTCCAGAACTGCGAAAGAGTAAATTTCTACTGTTTTAAGCCACTCATTTTGTGATGAATTGTTATGGCAACCCTAGAAATTTAGTATAACTCATACTTATTTAACCCAGTATTTCTCAACAGGGACAATTTTGCCCCCCAGGAAACATTTGGCAGTGTCTAGAGAAGTTTCCGACTGTTATGACTGAGGGTGATGCTGCTGGTATCCAGAGGGGAAAAGCCAGGGATGCTACTAATACATACGACAGATCCCATAAGAAAGAATTACCCAACACAAAAGATCAACAGTGCCAATGTTGAGAAACCCTTATTTAACCTATTCCTTATTTGGGGATATTCAGTGTCTTTACCATTTTTTTTTTGCTGCCATAAATAATGCTGCAATGACCACTGTAGTACACAATTACTGGTCAACCAGTGATAGCAGTTACCTGTAATTTAATTTCTTAGAGAACTATGTGTTCTCTTTTTCTTATTTTAAAGGTCATTTTGCCATTTCCTGTCATCCTATTTGAATACTTTGTTTGAAACAGTCTATAAACAGTAAGTACATGAATGAATGAAAAATCACAAACATTTCAAAGGTGTTGGAGAGGGCTCAGTGCCTCCTAGGATTAACCTTTGATCTGTTATATATTCCACCATATTTGCTCCATCCTCAAACAACACAAGGAGGCCTTAGGAAGAAAGTATTTTCATCATAACAGCTGATATAAACAACATGCTATTACTCTTAGTGTTTTTTAAAAATATATGTAAGTGTAACAGTTTCATATTTAAAAAATGGAAAAGTTTATTTTTTTCATGAGAAATAAATTGATACAGCCATGAAGCAGTCTTTTCTACTAGAAGATACTAGCACTGCTCATTTTTAAAATGTGAGAGGTGATTACATTGAGGTCTGAGCCTCAGTGCCCATGACCTTACCTGCCTTTTTCTATTAGCTCCCATGAAAATGCTGCTACTCAGGTGGGGTCATAGTCTTCTGAGAGGTTACTAGCCTGCACAAACGTTAAGAATCAACTGTAAATCTCTATTTGGCCCTTGACTGGCCAGTATTTTCTCTTTTCAAGCACAGCATATGTCTTTTACCACATTCAGTTAACAGGTTAACAGTTTTACTTGTTGGGAGACAATCTTCTATGAGTTTCTCATGCTTCACACCCTATGAACACAGGCTCTAACCTGGCTTTATTCTAGATTATCTTTTTATGGACGTTTGTATAGTGAAGAGCCTTGAGAGATACAGATATTGTCTCCATCCAGCACAAAGGAGAAATATACTAACTGTCCAGTATAATAAAAATATTATAGGGCAAAGATTGGGCAATGTGCTTGCAGCCTATTATAAAAGACTTGAATTTGCTACGCTTGGGGTTCTTAGGCTGTGACACAAACCCACTATGTGAGCAGTGTGTAGCCTCCAAATGGCTCCTTGGAACTTGGGCGCCAAGGGGAACGAACAAGAACCTGAAGTCCATCCTACGTGCTTGCTGTGAGTAATAAGGTCTTTTGTTTCCAATCCAGTAGTCTTGTATCTTCTCCCAACATCCATAAAACTATGACAGACTAACACATTAGCTTGTATGTAGGACAAAATCTCATACACTTCATGTTTCTTGATGTTATTCTACACTTCAAAATCTATAGTTCAGTTTATGAGAATGCTCCCCTCAGCACAGCACCATTTTTATTTTCCTCCCCTTTCTTCTTCCCTACCCCAGTCCTGTTGAGTCAGTAAGGGGTAACTGAGAGTATAAGGCTGATGACTGGTTTCAGCTCCTGGATCTATGCAGTGTAGAAACTCTAGTTCAATCAAAATGCTACTGTTACCTCTTGCAGCCTTGGCCCCAGCTGGGACCTGGAATAAACCAAGCTCTCAGGAGGCATCTCAGAGGTTGCTCTTCCACGCTTCAGTGGAAATGTCAGTATACACTGCTGGGTTATGTGCCAGAGAATGTTACCTGAGACCTTGAACTGAAAAAAATCAATAGTCTACAGACATGGAGGATGAAAACTAAATGGCTAACTAAAAACTTAATAAAAACTATATATACATACCTAACTTCTAGCAGAATAAAAAATAGAGGTAATTCAGAAACATAAGAGGGAGACTGAAAATTCTAAGCAAAAAAAATTCTTTTTATCCTAATCCTTTCTTTATATTATTTAAAATAATTTATTTGATGGTTCAAAATTGGGATAAAGACTTTACATATCACATTACCTATCAGAATAATACACTCATCCCCAGACTTCCCTGGCGGGCCAATGGTTAAAACTCCACGCTTCCACTGCAGGGGGCACGGGTTCGATCCCTGGTCGGGAAATTAAGATCCCACATGCTGCCTGGCATGGCCATAAAAAAAAGAATAATACAGTCATCCCTGAAATAAGGACAGTTGTAATTCAAGAGGCACAGGCAATCTAGAAACGCAAATAAAAATATGCTTGAGCCTCAGGAAAAAAAAATACTCCAGTAATAAATTTCTCAAAGCTACCCACAACAGGTGAAAAGAGAGTCACTCAAAGCACCAGCAATTTGTGACAAAGCACAATTATTTGTTTGACCACACATTCTAGGCACCATCTTGTTATTGTCACTGGATCTCCCCAAGAAGACACTGTAGCTTGTGGCTAACAGCCATTCAGAGGAATTTGATAACTCCAGAATGCCAATGGGCCCCACTTAAATAACTTTGTATGAGCAAATCAACTAACATAATAGACATTGGTGGTAATTATTTCTATGACCAGAGAAGAATTTACTTCAAATAAGTTTTCTCCACAGGTTTTCTTTAAGTAGCAGGAATCCAGTGTGCCTAAATGTTTTTGTTTACTATCCTTTAAGCCCCAAGTTCACAGCCAGGGAATATAGGTAGCTGATTAAAAAGTTGAAACTGAAGTTGAAACACTTCTGAAATTATAATTATGAAAAAGTAATTATATTAAATTGATTCAGTGGTTTGGAAATATGCCAAATGCTTAAAAATGAATAATGCCTTTTACCTTCTCCCTCAATACCTGTTAGCCAAAGTGACAAAGATATTAACAGAGATGTTACTACTACTCAAAAACCTGATATCACAGACTCACAGAGCTAACCATAGGCTCGTTTATTAAAAGGGCTCATTTTACAATCTCAGATCCAGAAAGTTTAAGCAATTTGCCACCAAGTAACCAGGCCTCCAGACCATTTTTCATAGCATTTATTCATTTTTATTCAAATTACATAGTAAATAATGTATTTGCTGCAGAATACGTGGAAAATGCATAAAGGCACAAATAAAGAAAAAATTATGCATAATAATGCATGTACCTCAAAGTTAGCCACTATTAACATTCCAATAATTTTCCTATGCATTTTTTCTACAAAATTAGAACAATGCTTCTTTTTTTTCTTTTATAGGAAGCATTAAAGATGTCTTCTTTAATTATTACACTAAATATTCTCTAAACAACAACATATGCTTGCTAATAATTTTTGTCTTGCAGAAACATGTTTGTTTTCTTTTTTTCTACTTAATTTCTTTTTTTAATTTTTATTTTATTTAGTTTTTATACAGCAGCTTATTAGTTATCTATTTTACACATATTAGTGTATATATGGCAATCCCAATCTTCCAATTCATCCCACCACCAACCCCCTGCCCCCACTTTACCCCCTTGGTGTCTATACATCTGTGTCTCTATTTCTGCCTTACAAACCAGTTCATCTGTACCATTTTTCTAGATTCCACATATATGCGTTAATATATTTGTCTTTCTGACTTACTTCACTCTGTATGACAGTCTCTAGGTCCATCCACGTCTCTACAAATGACCCAGTTTCAATCCTTTTTATGGCTAATATTCTATTGTATATATGTACCACATCTTCTTTATCCATTCCTCTGTTGATGGACATTTAGGTTGCTTCCATGTCCTGGCTATTGTAAATGGTGCTGCAATGAACATTGGGTGCATGTGATTTTTTGAATTATGGTTTTCTCTGAATATATGCCCAGAAGTGAGATTGCTGGGTCATATGATAATTCTATTTTTAGTTTTTTAAGGAACCTCCATACTATTCTCCATAGTGGCTGTAGCAATTTACATTCCCACCAACAGTGCAAGACAGTTCCCTTTTCTCCACACCCTCTCCAGCATTTGTTGTTTGCAGATTTTCTGATGATGCCCATTCTAACTGGTGTGAGGTGGTACCTCACTGTAGTTTGGATTTGCATTTCTCTAATAATTAGGGATGTTGAGCATCTTTTCATGTGCCTTTTGGCCATCTGTATGTCTTCTTTGGAGAAATATCTATTTAGGTCTTCTGCCCATTCTTTTTAAAATAAATGTATCCATATATTTATTTTTGGCTGCATTGGGTCTTTGTTGCCACATGTTGGCTTTCTCTAGTTGTGGTGAGCAGGGACTACTCTTTGTTGCAGTGCGCAGGCTTCTCATTGCGGTGGCTTCTCTGGTTGCGGAGCACAGGCTCAAGGGGTGCAGGCTTCAGTAGCTGCACAACACTGGTGCAGTAGTTGTGGCACGTGGGCTTAGTTGCTCTGCAGCAGGTGGGATCTTCCCTGACCAGGGAAGATTCCCTGAGTCCCCTGCATTGGCAGGCAGATTCTTTTTTTTTTTTTAACATCTTTATTGGAGTATAATTGCTTTACAATGGTGTGTTAGTTTCTGTTTTATAACAAAGTGAATCAGTTATACATATACATATGTCCTGATATCTCTTCCCTCTTGCGTCTCCCTCCCTCCCACCATCCCTATTCCACCCCTCTATGTAGTCACAAAGCACTGAGCTGATCTCCCTGTTCCATGTGGCTGCTTCCCACTAGCTATCTGTTTTACGTTTGGTAGTGTATATATGTCCATGCCACCCTCTCACTTTGTCCCAACTTACCCAATCCCCCTCCCCGTATCCTCAAATCCATTCTCTAGTAGGTCTGTATCTATTCCCATCTTACCCCTAGGTTCTTCATGACCATTTTTTCCCTTAGATTCCATATATACGTGTTAGCATACGATATTTGTTTTTCTCTTTCTGACTTACTTCACTCTGTATGACAGACTCTAGGTCCATCCACCACACTGCAAAAAATTCAATTTCATTCCTTATTATGTCTGAGTAATATTCCATTGTATATATGTGCCACATCTTCTTTATCCATTCATCTGTTGATGGACACTTAGGTTGCTTCCATGTCCTGGTTATTGTAACTAGAGCTGCAATGAACATTGCGGTACATGACTCTTTTTGAATTATGGTTTTCTCAGAGTACATGGCCCGTAGAGGGATTGCTGGATCATATGGTAGTACTATTTTTAGTTTTTTAAGGAACCACCATACTCCATAGTGGCTGTATCAATTTACATTCCCACCAACAGTGTATGAGGGTTCCCTTTTCTCCACACCCTCTCCAGCATTTATTGCTTGTAGACTTTTAATGACGGCCATTCTGACTGGTGTGAGATGATATCACATTGTAGTTTTGATTTGCATTTCTCTAATGATTAATGATGTTGAGCATTCTTTCATGTGTTTGTTGGAAATCTTTGTATCTTCTTTGGAGAAATGTCTATTTAGGTCTTCTGCCCATTTTTGGATTGAGTTGCTTGTGCTTTTGATATTGAGCTGAATGAGCTGCTTGTAAATTTGGGAGATTAATCCTTTGTCAGTAGCTTCATTTGCAAATATTTTGTCCCATTCTGAGGGCTGTCTCTTTATTTTGTTTATGGTTTCCTTTGCTTTGCAAAAGCTTTTAAGTTTCATTAGGTGCCATTTGTTTATTTTTGTTTTTATTTCCATTTCTCTAGGAGGTGGGTCAGAAAGGTTCTTGTTGTGATTTATGTCATAGAGTGTTCTGCCTGTTTTCCTCTAAGAGTTTTATAGTGTCTGGCCTTAAATTTAGGTCTCTAATCCATTTTGAGTTTATTTTTGTGTATGGTGTTAGGGAGTGTTCTAATTTCGTACTTTTACATGTACCTGTCCAGTTTTCCCAGCACCACTCATTGAAGAGGCTGTCCTTTCTCCACTGTATATTCCTGCCTCCTTTATCAAAGATAAGGTGACCATATATGTGTGAGTTTATCTATCTATTCTTTCTATCTTGTTCCATTGATCTATATTTCTGTTTTTGTGCCAGTACCATGATGTCTTGATTACTGTAACTTTGTAGTATTGTCTGAAGTCAGGGAGCCTGATCCCTCCAGCTCCGTTTTTCATTCTCAAGATTGCTTTGGCTATTTGGGGTCTTTTGTGTTTCCATACAAATTGTGAGATCTTTTGTTCTAGTTCTGAGAAAAGTGCCAGTGGCCATTTGATAGGGATTGCATTGAATCTGTAGATTGCTTTGGGTAGTAGAGTCATTTTCACAATGTTGATTCTTCCAATCCAAGAACATGGTATATCTCTCCCTCTATTTGCATCATCTTTAATTTATTTCATCAGTGTCTTATAATTTTCTGCATACAGGTCTTTTGCCTCCTTAGGTAGGTTTATTCTTTGATATTTTATTCTTTTTGTTGCAATGGTAAATGGGAGTGTTTTCTTAATTTCACTTGCAGATTTTTCATCACTAGTGCATAAGGATGCCAGAGATTTCTGTTCATTAATTTTGTATCCTGCTACTTTACCAAATTCATTGATTACCTCTAGTAATTTTCTGGTAGCATCTTTAGGATTCTCTATGTACAGTATCATGTCATCTGTAAACAGTGACAGCTTTACTTCTTCTTTTCCAATTTGGATTCCTTTTATTTCTTTTTCTTCTCTCAGTGCTCTGGCTAAAACTTCCAAAAGTATGTTGAATAATAGTCATGAGAGTGGGAAACCTTGTCTTGTTCCTGATGTTAGTGGAAATG
Source organism: Phocoena sinus (assembly GCF_008692025.1). Taxonomy (NCBI): domain Eukaryota; kingdom Metazoa; phylum Chordata; class Mammalia; order Artiodactyla; family Phocoenidae; genus Phocoena; species Phocoena sinus. The sequence goes on along the minus strand of NC_045767.1, from coordinate 100,001,752 downwards.
GTTTCAGTTTTTCACCATTGAGGACGATGTTGGCAGTGGGTTTGTCATATATGGCCTTTATTATATTGAGGAAAGTTCCCTTTATGCCTACTTTCTGCAGGGTTTTTATCATAAATGGATGTTGAATTTTGTCAAAAGCTTTCTCTGCATCTATTGAGATGATCATATGGTTTTTCTCCTTCAATTTGTTAGTATGGTGTATCACGTTGATTGATTTGCGTATATTGAAGAGTCTTTGCATTCCTAGAGTAAACCCCACTTGATCATGGTGTATGATCCTTTTAATGTGCTTTTGGATTCTTTTGCTGGTATTTTGTTGAGGATTTTTTCATCTATGTTCATCAGTGATATTGGCCTGTAGTTTTCTTTCTTTGTGACGTCTTTGTCTGGTTTTGGTATCAGGGTGATGGTGGCCTCGTAGAATGAGTTTGGGAGTGTTCCTCCCTCTGCTATATTTTGGAAGAGTTTGAGAAGGATAGGTGTTAGCTCTTCTCTAAAGGTTTGATAGAATTCACCTGTGAAGCCATCTGGTCCTGGACTTTTGTTTGTTGGAAGTTTTTTTTTTTTTCTTTGCGGTACGCAGGCCTCTCACTGCTGTGGCCTCTCCCGTTGCAGGGCACAGGCTCCGGACACGCAGGCTCAGCGGCCATGGCTCATGGGCCCAGCCGCTCTGCGGCATGGGGGATCTTCCCAGACCAGGGCACGAACCCGTGTCCCCTGCCTCGGCAGGCGGACTCTCAACCACTGTGCCACCAGGGAAGCCCTGTTGGAAGATTTTTAATCACAGTTTCTATTTCATTACTTGTGATTGGTCTATTCATATTTTCCATTTCTTCCTGGTTCAGTCTTAGAAGGTTATAACTTTCTAAGAATGTGTCCATTTCTTCCAGGTTGTCCATTTTATTGGCATAGAGTTGCTTGTAGTAATCTCTTAGTATGCTCTGTATTTCTGCAGCATATGTTATAACTTCTCCTTTTTCACTTCTAATTTTATTGCTTTGAGTCCTCTCCCTCTTTTTCTTGATGAGTCTAGCTAAAATAAAGGTTTATCAATTTTGTTTATCTTCTCAAAGAACCAGCCTTTAGTGTTATTGAACTTTGCTATTTTTTTCTTTGTTTCTATTTCATTTATTTCTGATCTGATCTTTACAATTTCTTCCTTTCTATTAACTTTGGGTTTTGTTTTTCATCTTTCTCTAGTTATTTTCAGTATAGGTTTAGATTGTTTGAGATTTTTCTTGTTTTTTGAGGTAGGATTTTACTGCTATAAACTTCTCTCTTAGAACTGCTTTTGCTATATCCCATAGGTTTTGGATTGTCGTGTTTTCATTGTCATTTGTCTCTAGGTATTTTTTGATTTCCTCTTTGATTTCTTCAGTGATCTCTTGGTTATTTAGTAATGTATTGTTTAGCCTCCATGTGTTTGTGTTTTTTCCCTGTAATTGATTTCAAATCTCATAGCATTGTGGTTGGAAAAGATGCTTGATATGATTTCAATTTTCTTAAATTTACCAAGGCTTGATTTGTGACCCAAGATGTGATCTAAACTGGAGAATGTTCCATGAGCACTTGAGAAGAAAGTGTAATCTGCTGTTTTTGGATGGAATGTCCTATAAATATCAATTAAATCTATCTGGTCTATTGTGTCACTTAAAGCTTGTGTTTCCTTATTTATTTTCTGTCTGGGTTATCTGTCCATTGCTGTAAGTGAGGTGTTAAAGTTCCCCAGTATTATTGTGTTACTGTCAATTTCCTCTTTTATAGCTTTTATAATTTGCCTTATGTATTGAGGTTCTCCTATATTGGATGCAAATATATTTATAATTGTTATATATTTTTGGATTGATTACTTGATCATTATGTAGTATCCTTCCTTGTCTCTTGTAACATCCTTATTTTAAAGTCTATTTTATCTGATATGAGTATTGCTACTCCAGCTTTCTTTTGATTTCCATTTGCATGGAATGTCTTTTTTCCATCCCCTCACTTTCAGCCTGTATGTGTCCCTAGGCCTGAAGTGGGTCTCTTCTAGACAGCATATATATGGGTCTTGTTTTGGTATCTATTCAGCCAGCCTCTGTCTTTTGGTTGGAGCATTTATTCCATTCACATTTAAGGTAATTATCTGTATGTATGTTCCTATTACTATATTCTTAACTGTTTTGGGTTTGTTTTTGTAGGTCTTTTTCTTCTCTTGTGTTTCCCACTTAAAGAAATTCCTTTAGAATTTGTTGTAGAGCTGGTTTGGTGGTGCTGAATTCTCTTAGCTTTTGTTTGTCTGTAAAGCTTTTGATTTCTCCATGGAATCTGAATGAGATCTTTGCCACGTAGAGTAATCTTGGCTGTAGATTCTTTTCTTTCATCACTTTAAATATATCATTCCATTCCCTTCTGGCTTTAGAGTTTCTGCTGAGAAATCAGCTGTTAACCTTATGGGAGTTCCCTTGTACATTATTTGTCGTTTTTTCCTTGTTGCTTTTAATAATTTTTCTTTGTCTTAATTTTTGTCAATTCGATTACTATGTGTCTCGGCATGTTTCTCCTTGGTTTTATCCTGCTGGAGACTCTCTGTGCTTCCTGGACTTGATTGACTACTTCCTTTCCCATGTTAGGGAAGTTTTTGACTATAATCTCTTCAAATATTTTCTCTGGTTCTTTCTCTCTCTCTTCTCCTTCTGGGACCCCTATAATGTGAATATTGGTGGGTGTAATGTTTTCCCAGAAGTCTCTTAAGCTGTTTTCATTTCTTTTCATTCTTTTTCCTTTATTCCTTTCTGTGGCAGTGATTTCCACCATTCTGTCTTCCAGGTCACTTACCTGTTCTTCTGCCTCAGTTATTCGGATCTTGATTCCTTCTAGTGTATTTTCCTTTCTGTTATTGTATTGTTCATCTCTGTTTGTTTGTTCTTTAATTCTTCTCATCTTTGTTAAACATTTCTTGCATCTTCCTAATCTTTGCCTCCAGTCTTTTTCCAAGGTCCTGAATCATCTTCACTACCATTATTCTGTATTGTTTTTCTGGAATGTTGCCTATCTCCACTTCATCTAGTTGATTTTCTGGGGTTTTATTTTGTTCCTTCATCTGGTACCTAGTCCTCTTCTTTTTCATTTTGATTATCTTTCTGTGAATATGGTTTCTGTTCCACAGGCTGCAGGATTATAGCTCTTCTTGCTTCTGCTGTCTGCCCTCTGGTGGATGAGGCTATCTCAGAATCATGCTTTAGATATTGTTTTGTAACCTGTTTTTGCTTTCACATAGGAATATACTCTGAACTTTTCCATGGTATTGAATATTATTTTACACTATCATTCTTAAAAACTACATAGTATTTCAGAATATGAATATGCAATCAATTATTTAATTTTCACCTACTGTAGGACTAATTATTTTCAATATTTTATTATTAAAAACACTGCTCAAGAGACATAAATCTCTGTGCTTTTTTCTATTTCCTTTAAATACATTATTAAAAGTGAAATTGCTGGTTTAAGTGGTAAAACGCCTTTAAACCACCAAGTCCCCTCCCCCCAAAATTTGCCTCAAAATTAATTTCTGGCACACTCTAATCAACAATAGTCATTATTATTTTTGAAACTCTTTTCCTAACTAATAAGTAAAGAAAATGATAAGTGGCTTATTTCCTTTTATTTAATCCCTGGAGCTTAATTTTATTTTCTTTAAATTTATTGGTCATTTCATTTTCACATCTGCAAAATTGTCCAAGACTAATCTGCTTTCCAATTTATTATAAATGCAATGGATTATTATTTTGTTTCAGTGTTTTGTTTTGTTTATTTATTTTTGTTTTGTTTAGTTTTATTACTATTGGTATGGCTTCTCTGATAAATAAAGCATGAGTGGTTGCTTTATAAGGAAAAAGTTAAGCAACTGTACATATTCATTAGTGGCAAAGCAGGGCCAGAACTTGTCCAAGACATTCCAAGGACATTGCCCTGATATCCTTAATTTTGGTCTCTGAAAGCTTCAACACAAACAAGTTTCAACAAGACAATTAGGTCTACTTTATTTGTTGGAGAAACTGTAGTAATGTATAATTAACCACTGCCTAGATCCTCCCTGCCCTCTGAAAAATATAAAAATCTATATGCTACTAATTTATGTATCTGACTGCAAATGGAAGTATCAGTGATTATTTTGCAAAATTATCTTATTGCAGGCTTAGGGAAAAACTATCAATTGTCACGGTTTTCTCTCCTACAAACACAGTTCCAAAAAAAAGCTCCTCGGCATCACCTGAAATCACACATTACTACTTTGACCACTTCTATCCATCCCTGGCAAGGTCTACTATAACTAGAATCGTCTTTGAGAGATACGTGGGTGGCAGGCAGCAAGCCAACCACAAAAGAAACCTTTGTACCACTGAACAACGTAAACATATTTCACTCTCCTTTTTCCCTAGTTCTTCTAGAAGTTTTTGTGTTATTTTATGATGTGACTCTTCTCTGCCATTCTACGTTTTTTGAGCAGTGAACAAGAAAGACACAGTGAGTCTTATATGCTAGATAAATATGGCTAGTCCTTAGATCTAAAAGACTGAGGCACAAAAGGAAAGAAGACATCATTATTTAAAAACACAAGCAAACCTCAACCAAAGGACATTTAAGTAGCAGCTTTTGTTCAAGTGGAAGTGTCTCTTTATCTTATCATGGTGGAAGGATACCATGCAGATGGTGGGCAAGTTTGTAATAATAGCTCAATTGGAGACCATGATAAAAATTTATAAAGGACAAGATCTCTCTGTTTAAGATTCTCCTGACACTGTCATCCCGCAAAACTGGAATGCTCTGCCTGGAAGGCTACTGAACTTGATAGAATTTCCCCAGAGCTCAAATGTATTTCTCCCCTTATTGCCCCAGAAAGTAAAATTAAGGGATGGGGAAGAAAAGAGGATGGAGTCACCAACTTCATCCCCTTTTCACAAATTTTAATCCAGCTCTTCCTTGTCTCTCTTTATACTCCCTCCTAGCCACAAATAACATTGAGTACATATGGCAGAAAAACAGGAATTAAATTAGTTATCTTGCAAAACACTTTATAATATATGAGAAACGTGATTAAAGAATGATAAATTAAAATTTTCCCTAGTCATCATTTTAAATGCTCACCTTATGATTTCATAACATTTGTACATTAATATTTTCCCTTTAAAATAATGTTTAAATGATTCTTGGAATTGTCTTTTTATTCACTGTAATCCTGCACCTACATATAATGTAAAATTCCTTCATTTCATGTAAAGGCTCCTTTAGGCAGAAAAGGGAAATAGAGATTGAGATGAAATTATTAATTTTTCATTGGTAATGGTCATATAAAAATGAAAAGTAAAGTGGAAAATTAAAACAATCATCCAGGATAACCAAAGTGGGGAAAAGTCACTTGCAATTCAGATATTGCCTCAGGTTTTCATTGCATTTTCATGGAGAGATATAATCTTAATTGCTTTTCCAACATGACTTCTAATAGAAGAAAATTGAATAGGTTGGCATATCATTCACAAGGTATTGTAAACCTGTGTCAAAAGTTTCTTCCATGAGTGAAAAAGTAAAGAGGCAATTTTCCCAAATGCAGGTGCATTCGCCTAGGCAAGGGCAGACCGAAACAGGGCGCATTTGTTCTCTAAGCCCCCTTTCCTAAACGTGTTTTTAAGGTTTTATAGCAAGAAAACGTGTGCTTTTCTCCTGCTATTGGGCTTTCAGATGATTTTTCTACACAGAAAAGAAGCCTCTGGCATTTTTTACATTGCAACCAGCAGTTGCTTGGCTGCACTATCAAAGCAGGCCCAGCAGATCCTCTTGAATGGAGAATCCAAGACCCACCACAGACTCTGGTTACACTAATGAACTGAGAGCACAGATTCCACTGGGCCCCAACAAGACAGCAGGGGGGACATAAAATCCCACGGAGATGGGACCAGGCTTCGGTCATAAAGAATCAACTTGTCTTAGCAGGTGCTGTAAGTCCCAACATCTGCTGGCCACATAAAAGAAAGCGGCTAATGGACAGTGTGGAAATGAAAATACACCATAAAGAGTTATTTTGTTACTCTTCTTGGCATTGTCCTAGCAAGGTTTGGTGTTTTTTATAGTAAACAAACTTAGATGTAAATGCTTTTTAGCAAATAGTAGAGTCAGATCAACTACTTACCTAAATTTATTTTAACATAATAATATCCAGAAGTGATCAAGTAGAATGTCTGAAATCAGAGCATATCTTAAAACAGTAATCCTGGTAAAACCAATGGGATTCATCTCCCAGTGGAAGATTCAAAGAAATAAGCAAACTGCTTATGCAGATCCAGGCAGCACTTGAAGAAAAACACAATAATAAAAGACCACAGCCATTTGCATATAGACAAGTCCAGTGCAGTGGTTAAGGATGCAGTCTTCCAAGTCAGGAGGATCTGTGTTCAAATTCCCAATCAGTTGTTAAGCAGGCATATAGCTTCTCTGAGATTCAGTGTACCCCCTGTATAAAATGGGAATAAAAATACCTTCCTTACAGAACTAGGGGCAGATTAAAATAAAATAGTATTGTTAAGCACTTAGAACAGAGTCTAAAATAAAGTAAGCATTCCATAAATAGTAGCTTATTGTGGTTGTTATTACTATTATTTATTTATATCCTAGTTTGTCCAAAAATAGATTTCAGGTAGTCTATGAAGATAATAAAGCACAGCAAAATAACACAAGTCAATAGATTAAAAGAAAGAAAGGGAAAAAATAAACGGAATTTTTTCTCTGCAAAGAATCCCTTTTGACCCTATGGTTCAATCAAATTAAAAATTGTATTTCTTCTTCAGGAATTACTCATCAAATACACAGCAACTAAAACCAAGGCACAACTTAGCAATACTAAAAGGACTCCTGGGAAGACTAAAAACTTCATTTTTATTTCACTTCAGGTCACAGACTCTTGCTCTTGCTCCCATGAAAATATCAGTTTTCAGGAAACAGGCTACTATAAACTTTAGTGGCTGGAGTCCAAGTACCAAGAAGCAGAATAAAGTGGCCTCAATTGATTCTGGCCTAAAAGATCCACCCAAACTTCTCTTTCACTTTGCACATAGATTTTCCCTCTCCCATCCCTTCACAGATTTCCATGCTTAACAGGGTGTGCAATGCTGCACTGTTATTTAGTGAGACCTCAAAAAACAAGATCCGATAATAAATTTTACTTTAGAAAAGATATGCCACATCACTTTCAGTGTCAGATCTCTAGGGAGGTGAAGTATTTTGGTGTGTAAATTTACGGAAGTCTACTTTTGAATATTAATTATGTATCACACTACCTCCTCACATAATTATTTTTACTATAAATTTTACTATGGCAAGCTGTAGGATTAGCATTTTAAAGACTTACTGGAGATGGGAGTTCAACCAATAAACATAAACACTCTTGGCCTCCTGTGGAGATACGCTTTAATTTGTAATGCTCAAAGTACATGTTTGTTCTGACAAACTGAGAACTGGGAAGACTGTATCACAGAAATAGGAAGAAAAAGAGGTTTCCTCTTGATTGCAAAGGCCAGTGGAATGGTTCCCTGGAACCCTTTGTTGAGAAATATCCTGGGGCCGTGCTTAAGCTCAAGAGGAAAAATTCTGCAACCAACTAATGACATCTATCGTGGGCAGAAGAACAAGGAGGTGGGCGCGTGATAGCAAGTGTCTGCCCTTCTTGCTATATACACTGGACCTACAAACGACATACAGTCATTTAAAGCCATGGAAATTTGCTCAGTAGAATTTTAAATGCTAAGGCAAGCAGTTCCTCTAAACCCATGGACCTCTTGCCACTGTTTCAAGCTGTCATGCCCAGTAACAAACAGTGCAGGTGAGTTCTGAGCTGGTGCTCAGCCAAAGGAGTCAGCTGAAATTACTATTGAGCACAGGAAGTCACCCTGGGAAAGCACAATAAGGTGGGTGAGGAAGGTGGGTTAAGAGGGGAAGTGGTTATTACTGTATCTCTCAAATGTGCTTTCCTTTATAGAGCAAAGAATATTGCAGAATATATCTTTGGCAACTGAAGCAAGGAAGATAACAGCTTCAGACTGGTCATGTAGAATTATGATTCATGCTGGTCATATAGAATTAGTCCTGAAGAAAAATACTTCCTTTTAAACAAATATATTACTACCACCTGCACCAATCTGAGCTAACCTGACAATAGACTGTGCCTATAATCATAGCCAGTGAGTGTCTCCACTTCTCCCTCCCACAGACCAGTATCTTTACAGTAACTATGGAGACTAGTTCATAGCCTAGGTTCAGCCTTTCCTAATAACCTTAGAGTCACAAAAGTTTGGGGCGAAATCACTGGCCCCTTTTCCTGAGTTGCAGACTACATGTATCTCAGCACACAAGGATATTTTTCTTTGTTGTAACTGGGTAGGATATAAGGGGGTGCCCAGGCAGGCTTGAGGTCAAAATGAAATCTTATTTTTAAATGATCATTAAAGGAAGGAATAGTGCATTGATAGCTTTTATTTCTATTCATATTTAACATTTCTTTAAAAAATAGCTATAAGATAATTTAGGACATGAAGTGTCACATATTGGATGATTCTGTTTATATAAAATATCCAGAATAAGTAAATCAATAGAGACAGAAAGTAAATTAGTAGTTGGTAGGGACTCAGGGGAGGGCTGAATGGGAAATGACTGCCTAATGGGGTGAATCTCCATTTGGGGAGAACAAAAATATTTCAGAACTCGATAGAAGTGATGGTTTTATAACACTGTGAATGTACTAAATGCCACTGAATGTACACTTTAAAATGGTTGATTTTATGTTATCTGAATTTGTGAATTTCACCTCAATTTTTTAAAAGTTCATTTGAAGGGACATTTGGTGAAATATGAATATGAACTGGATATTAAATGACATTGTGGAATTAGGAATTTTCTTAGGTATAATAATGGTATGGTGTTACATGGAAGAATAAAAATTTTTGTACTTTTTTTAAAAGATGTATGCAAAAACAGGCAATAAGAACAAAAATAAACAAGTGGGAATACATCAAACTAAAAAGGTTCTGCACAGCAAGAGAAACAATCAACAGAATAGAAAGGTAACCTAGAGAATGGGCAGAAAATATTTGCAAACCACATATCTGCTAAAGGGTTAATATCCAAAATACACAAGGAACTCCAGCACATCAATAGCAAAAAGCAAGTAGCCAGATTTTAAAATGGGCAAAGAACTTGAATAGACATCCCTCCAAAGAAGATATACAGATGGTTCATGGGTATTTGAAAAGGTCCATTTAACTAATCATCAGGGAAATGAAAATCAACTACAATGAGATATTACCTCACACCTGTTAAAATGGCCATTATTGTAAAAGAAAAAAGATAAGGATTGGCGAGGATATGGAGAAATTGGAAACCTTTTGCAATGTTGATGGGAATGCAAAATGATACAAGTATGGAACACCATGAGAAGTCTGGAGGCTCCTCAAAAAGATAAAAATAAAACTACCTTATTATCCAGCAATCTCACTTCTGGGTATATATCCAAAAGAATTGAAATCAAGATCTTGGAATGGTATCTGCACTCCCATGTTCATTGCAGCATTGCTCAGAATAGCCAAGATATGGAAACAACCCAAAAGTCTATAGACAAATAAGCAAAGAAGTTGTGGTATATATATAAATAGAATATTCAGCCTTAAAAAAAAAAACACAAGGAAATTGTCATATGCAACATCGATGAACCTGGAGGACCTTATGCTAAGTGAAATAAGCCAGTCACAGAGGACATATACTGCATGATTCCACTTATATAAGGTTTCTAAAGTAGTCAAACCCATGCTTAAAGTTAACAGTACTGTATTGTGCACCTAAAAATTTTTATTAAGAGAGTAGTTCTCACATTAAGTGTTCTTACCACATACACACACACAAAAGGGGTACACAAGGAACCTTTTAGAGGTGATGGATATATTTACTACCTTGACTGAATGGTGGTTTCACATGTATATGCACTTGTCCAAACTCATCAAATTATATACAATAAATATGCACAGTTTTTAATACATCAATAAAGTTGTTAATTTTATAGAAAAGACGTGTGCAGCAGTCTTTAGCAGTAAAGTGTCATGATATCTGCAACTTACTTTCCAATAGTTCAGCAAAAATCATACATTTCTACATAGAATTAGATTAACAAAAAATCTTTTAAATTGTTGAATCTAAGTGGAGGCTATAAGGCTGTTCATTTTGCTATTCTTTCAACCTTTCAATATGTTGGAAATTTTGAAAATAAATATTGGGAGAAATTTGTTTAACGTTCCCCTGAAATTTGGAATGATTCAAGACTCGTATTAATCAATAAATTGATTAGTTAATTAATTAATGCAAAAGAATTTGTTGAGCAACTACTAGATTCCAGGTGTGTGCTAGGTAATCAGGACATAAAAAATGAATGAAATAGATATAATCTCTACCCTCATAAGACTTATAGGCCAGTGAGGGAACTCACAAATAATTAGGCAGCACAGTATGAGCTATAACAGGAAGACACAAAGTGCTAAGGGAATACACAGGATGGGCTGGAAAAGTCAGGAAAACTTCCCAGATGATTGAAGACAAAGACTGAGACCTTCAGGATCTTATTCAGTCAGCCAAGTAAAGAGAGAGAATGAGCATTCTAGGTAAAACCAGCAGAGTGAAAGTCTAGAGGTGAGATTCTGGCCCAGAGGCTGCAAATCGAAAGGCCCACAGAAGACAGACAAATAACATAAATGAATGAAAACAAGAAGCAGCCCCATTTAAAGGAGGCTTTCCAGTATAGAGGACGCTGCCACTCAACTCCAGCCAACAGAAAGCCTCAAGGCAAGGAGAAAATCAGGAACCAGGATGGTCAAGTAATCACCACAGCTGTAGATAAGTCCCAGTCCAGGGCACTTCCATTCTCCTGTCTTGTCTTTGAAGGTGCAGCCCCTTCCTAAAGGGGAGGAGAGTGTCAGCCAAAACTCTATTCAAGGCATTAGAAAAATACCAGGCCTGGGGAAACAACCATGACCATTACCACTAGCCAGGCATAGATCACTGTACTCAGCAATCTAAGGCCTCCCCACTGTGCGTGTTTTTCTTTTTCTCTTAAACACAATTAGAGAGAGAGGCACAGGCACAGCACAGGTGGTAATTCCTAGAGCTGTATAGTCTTAAGTATCCTGAGTCAAACTGATCATTCTAGAGCTACTTAAACATAATCATGTAGCAAAAGGATGAGAGGGCTCACGGTTCCGTAGGTTTTGTTTTGTTTGCCTGACTGTAGCCAGATTGGGACTCATACTGGAGACTTGAGGAGAAAAAGCCCTAACTTTGTTTCTCCCCTATTTTTGCTACAGGACAGACAGACGTGGAGAAAGACAAGGGGATGGGATTTTAGAGAAAAGAATACTTCAGAAAACCTTGTGATCAATATGGTGTTTGGCATTTTGGAAATAAATAAATTAAGCTAAAGAGTTTTGAGTTAGCCTTTTTCTAAGGCTACCCTTTTCAATAAGGGTTAATATTAATGGAAGTGAGGGGATTTGTCAGACTGGGGAGGTGTCCAGTACTACATTTAAGATCTCGGGCTGGGAGCCTTGAGGGGCTTCTGCAAAATCCATGACAGTCTCCTGTGCCCAGGAAGAGGCCATCGATGAAGAGCTGGGGTGTCCACTTTTCAATTAGAGCCCTTGAAGGAAATTATTCCCATTACCTATCTTAAAACACATCTCTTGGTGAGTTATTTTATTCTATTCTGGGGCCTGAGAAGAAGCCCGACTGCTAATTCGCAGCTCCAGCCCTTTGAAGTGCCATTGATATTCCAAACTTGGGGAGCCTCCCGCCTCATAATGGAATCTTCAACCCGCCCCCAGTCACACTACAAATAAACTTGCTCCACTGAACCTTCGAGCAGGCCCTCTGCACCAACGCCAGCTGACCTCTGAGAAAAGGGCTTGGGCAGCATAAGCTTTGCAAAAGAAAATAAAATCCTCAGCATGGAGCCTCAAACAAGAAAAACAGTGAGATATTTAAACCTGACCATTTCTTTTTAAAGACTTGGGTGTTCTTCAGAAAGGGAATTTCCCTCCCACCTCAGAAGGGTCCAAAGTGTTACTCATATTATTTACAGAGCTTTGAAGTGTGTCTCCAAAGTTTGAGTTCAGCTCTGAGGAATGTGAGGGTCAAATCATTTTCCCTTTCTGATGAAGGAAGGCTGTGAATTTAATACCACAATTTATTCAAAACAAGGAAATACACTGAGGTGCTCTCCACTATGAATGCACAACAGTAGACGCTTGGAACCATATCCTACTCAAAGAGTTTACACAGTTTGGCCAAGAGTGGCGAGACGTTTAAATGAGCCTCCTGGTTAATCCATTCCTACCAGCCTCAGCACCTGTAAAATGTAAGACACTTTGCTTCTAATAATAAGAATTGACTTAATTTATTTAAACAACGTTAGAGTCATCATTTTCTAAAAGTAAAATAATTAAAGATATATTCCCATAGTATGTGTATATTTTATGAAAACTGGAGGTTAAACAGCACATCTTGGGCATTTGGCTTTTCCTGGTAACCCTCCAGGTGACCTCCCTTTTTAAAAGTGGCTTTTGAGCTTTACTATCTTAATGAGAACCCCCCATTTATATAGCTGCTTTCTTTATGGAGCTTGAAGCACTTTGTTGACCTTGGAATGCCCTTAATGCATAGGAGGATGCTCTCCCTGACTTACAGAGATGGCAAGACATTCACAAGCCAAGGACCAAAAGGCTTGGCTGCAGGCAGTTGGTGCTGACTGAGGGTCCAGAACTGTTCTCTCAGTCTAAATGACACAGGAATATTTTAGTCTACAGAACCCAGCAGTGTGCTGCCTTTACATACTTGAAGAGGCTATGAGGGGTCCAACATTCTGAGTCAGGTGTGTGCTCTCCAGTTACTGGTTGGTAATCTTAAACACATAAATTTCTTCCACTTCTGCATCTGTAAAATGGGATTAATGATACTGACCTCATATATCTGTTGTATAACACTTTATGGCCCTTATATGTTTGCATAGCTGTCTCCCCCTATTAGCTTGTATTTAGCTGACTTAGCATTCCTGGCTGAATACATACTGAATATTACTTAGATTATTTTATTTAATTCTCACAAAAGCACATGGACTAGGTATAATTATTAGCACACACAGAAAACTGTCACTTAGAACAGTTAAATAAATTTCCTGAGTTCATAAACTAGTTGGAATCAGAGTTCAAGGCAAAGCACTAGGCCTCCACAGCGTGTGTTCTTAACTAGGATACTACTTCTTAGTCTTGGCCATCTCAGACCCTAACATATATAGTAGGCATGTAAATAAATGATTATAATATAACACAAAATGCACTTTCTGGTGATATTATGTTTTGTTCCAGTCATTTTAAATAGACCTGGTTCACTTTGGGATGCACATACTAGACCACATAAAAAGTCCACGACACTGTCAAAGTGAAATTCCTTCTCTTCTTCACTCTCATCCTGCCTGGTTTCTCAGCAGGCAGCCCTCATTTGGTGCTGTTCCTTGATCCAGCCTTCCACCTACCTGGTAACCTGGTTTTGAACTTGTTCTACAGGAGATCAGATACACCAGGGGTCTTTAAACTGGTATATGTGCACCTCCAGAAACACAAAAGAGCTTTCCAAGGGATGGGTGTGCAGGGGAGGTTTTAAAGGAATTAGTTTCCAGATCCTCAATTTTTATATATACTCTTTCCTAAAATTAATTTTGCCTGAGAGAAAGCTTACTGAAAAAGAACAAGCTTTCATTTCTCACTTCCTCCATTTCTCCCTTCTTACAAAAATGGTATGCTTTTCTCTCTTTCCAATCTTAACCCAAGTGCATGACCCCAGGGCATAAAGACCTCAAGGGTGCCAAACAAAGAGACACTTGGAAACTATTTATGTTTGTTAATAACACGGTCTCTAATTCTTTTCTTTCAGCCACATTGAAGGAGGCCCTAACTGAACTGTCAGCTAATGGATCATTAAAAATACTTTTTGATTATTGGTTTGGGTGTATGCCAGAATTTCAGACAATTGAGAAATGTTGCTATAATAAAACTTCCTTGCTTCCTGTCTTCTCATTTACTAAACAAGTATTTCAGTGCTTTCATTTATAAAAATAAAAACTAAGAATAGAAATTATGCTGAACCTTGTCTCATTCTAGCAATGCTGAGATATCCACAATTCAATTAAACTAAAATTTAGTTGAACAATTTAAAAAATACAGCCCTAGTTATCTTATATAAGAAAAATGCATTTTCAATAAAAGTCTGTTTTTAAACTAACACAACATGGTAAAACAACTATACCCCAATTAAAAAAAGTCTGTTTTTAAATTATTCATTAAAATGTGTAATATACTTTTTTAACCAATTGTGTACTATTAACAATCATAATAATAATTTAGTCAATAGTGTTTCAACATTTACAACTTGATGGTTAGAGGAAAATATTTAATTAAAATGTCAACATATATACTTATTTTGTAGCAGAGAATTATGACACAATGTTCTATAAGACTTTTAAGCATAAAATGTATTACATAAAGATAAAAGTCTCTGGGTGAAGTGGAATGGAAATATGAATTCTAAAGAAAACTATATGATGTAAATATTCAGCCTATTAAAAGGAGAGTTTATTTGTTTTAAATAGGTGACAGTGGATATCAAATCAGTAGTTAGATTACATTTGATGCATTTTTAACAATGTCATATGAAAACACCATATTTACAATATTTTATTTAAAAGACCTATATTTACAATACATTGGAAATATACCCTTTAAACTATTCTATTTGCACTTAAAATATATAAGGGGATACAAAATTTTTCAAAAATCTCTAAATGGGTACATGTGAGCAAATTCTGAGGACCTCTGCATGTGCAAAAGAAAGAGAGAAGCAATACTCATATTCTTAATCTGGCTACCATATAGTAGGCACTTAATAAATACATGTTAAATAAATAAATATTGAAGCACTTTGTAAATTAAAAAGCACTCCACAAATGTTAGAGGTGGTGATGCAGTATTGTCATACCCTATGCTTACCTCAGTCATCACAAGAAATCTCATAGATTTGGTTCAGAATGAAATACTAACACCAATCCTAGCCCTATGTACATGATGTTCATTATTTTCACAATAACCTTCCAACTTTTCAAAAATCACCCGACTTTGACTTTAAAGTGTGTCGTTAGTAGCTAAACTTAATATTAAGTTAGTTACCCCAATAAGTACTTTCAACTAGTGAAAACTAGTGAAAGTGCAAATATTTTCGGAGTGGAATCTGGCAAAAGCTACCCAAATTACACATGCATTTATACTTTAACTCAGAGATCATACATCTGAGACTTTCTCTACAGATATGCTTAGACTCATACAAAGTAACCTATTTTATGAAACACTGAAAAAAGATCGATAACTACCGAAGTAGGATTGGTTAAATTATGGCAATCAATGCCATGGCACACTATATAGCTGCAAAAAATAATAATAATAATTAATGTTTTTAACTGATAGAGAGATATCTCTGCATACATTGTTAAGTGGGAAACAAAATCAAGATGCTTAATAGTGCTTACAGTATGACAAATTCTAAGCAAGAAAGGCAAGGGAATAAGGACATTCACGTTTGTATATGCTTGGATTGGCATAAGGAAACACTGGAGGAATAAAAACAGGAGCAAGGGAAACCTGGCGGATAGGGATAAGGTGGGATTGAGACTTTTCAGCGTATGACTCATATCATTTTGATGTTTGAACCATGTGTTACAATCGATTAAAAACATTAAAATATGAAAAAGAAAAATTTTTACCAACCACAGTTCAGTGTTTAAGCTGGTGCATTTTTATTAGTTGACCTTATCTAAGAATATTTTCTGAATCAAGACCCAATGTTGAAGTCCCGTGGACATGTTTTCTCTGTATAATTGTGGATGTAAATTTTATTGATTTTGCTGCAGGTACAGTAATTGCTAAATTGGAACTCCATGAAATGCATGCATATACCCCAGAGCAGCTTAATTTATTTAATGGTTTAAAGCAATTTACAAAAAGTGACTTGGGGTTTTTTTTGGTAGTTCCCTATATTTCCCCTTTCTTTCTCATTCCAATAGTCAACTGAGTCTGGTATGTTTTGTTGAGCATGCTCGAAAGTAGAGCAGAACTATTTTAATGGCACATTTAATGCCCATTTGTAATAATGTTTTTAGTCGTTAAAATATACACTAGGGAGAGCCATGACAGTGTCACTAACTAATTACAGTCATGCGGAAATGGGGATGAAGAGAAGGAGGTTCAGCTCTCTCACACCCTATTCCAGTTTTTCACCAGCATCCTGACCTCCATGAGACCCCCACTCCCTTGATCCTTCCATTCTCCAGTAGTCCATCAGCCCCCCTCTGGCTTCATTACCTTCCCTACTGAGCCAAGACCCCATGGTGCATCATTTCAACCTCTCTCCTCAGCACCTTCAATTTCCTCAACCCTGTGCCTTCTGCCATGCACCCCCTGCCAACCTCCAACTCCAGATTCCTCCAGCAATCCAGCTTCTCTATGCCTACACTGAGACTGCCAAGCACAGCTGGAGAGATTCACACAATCCTATACATTAATGCCACTGAAAATTTATGTTTTCTGACCTCAGCTGAATTCTCAACACTATTTCTCAACTTGTCCTGAGTCAGCTCCCACTCACATTCCCTTCAAGGGCTATTCTGAACCCTTGTACTTCCTCCCCTCATTCTTATGACCTTGGCCCACATTCTGAGAGAAATTAGGCTATCATTTGTGGTTCTCCTCCTATCAGACCAGAAATGGTGATGGTTCTCTGGCCAGGTGGCTCACAGGGCTAAGATGGAGTGAAGAGTGGGAGGCACCACTTACTGCAGGATCAATACCTTCCCTGGGGACTATAATCATGCCTGATTAAGAGCCACTGCCTGAAACATTAGTATCCTTCTACACTTCCCTCTTCTTCACCTCCTATTCACTTCCTAATTCACCACAGCCCTGCTTCCATTTCCACCTCTTCACTGATATTATAGTTCCCTAGATCTCATAACATTCAAATCTAAATTTTCTACTTGTCCTTATCTTTATTGGCTTCTTCATACATTTGACCATCTCTTCTTAGCTATCACTCTCTCCTTAATCTTCCTCTAGGGATTGTTCTTGCTCAATTCCCTTTCCCGGCTGCCAATAGCTTAAAGAGCACAATAGCTTAAAGAGCAGCCCACCACACTCTACCCACTGGGCAGCACCTTCCATGGCTTTATCATCTCCATATTCAGGCTCTATATTCCTTCCCTCACGAGACTAAGCTCCTACCCCAGATATTTCCAGATATCCACATAGATATTTCCTCTACCCAAAAGCTCACACAATAAACAGAAATCAATCTAGACATCTTCTTTTGTACATGCTATCAGGCATCAAGTTTTGGTACACCTTCTTCTAAATGTCTCTCAGGTCTCCCTCCTCCTCTCCATCCTCATTTTTTCTGTTCCATTCAGGACCCCATCATCTTTCATCTGAATGATTGTTCAGCAGCAGTGCCTGGTGCAGGGTTAACACTCAATCAGTTCATTGCTGAATGAATAAGTGAGTGAATGAACAAACTGCACTAAACCTTTATCTCATTACCTCTTGTCCATGCTACACACAGGAGCTAGAGTCCTTTCTAAACAACAAATCTTACCATATCTTTTCCCTGCTTAAATTCCTTTAAAGGTTCACCATTACCTGTAGAACAAAATCCAAACTACTCATGTCTCTAGCCCCTAACTACCTTTTCTACTTCATTTCCCATCATGCCTTCATAATAATAATATCTAATACTTTGATCACTTGTTACATGTAAGGTACTAATCTAAGCACTTTAAATTGACTATCTCATATAAATCCCACTCTGCATCTATAAAGTATACACAATTAATTTTTTACTTTTCAGATGACAAAATTGAAGCACAGAAAGACTGAGTAACTTTCCAAGGTTACATGCATCTAGAAAGTGGCAGATATTGGAGTCAAACCCAGCCTACTGACCCTCAAATTCATGCTCTCTGTACTGTAAGCATTCCTCACTTGCACACTCAAAATAAGTCACTGGCTCCACCTTGCACCTGCTAAGTTCCTTGGCTACTCCATGGTCATGCTTTTCCAGAGAGACATTCAAGGCTCTAATCAAATTTTTCTTCCCCCACCATTCTGTTAGTGACACTCCAGTTTAACTCTCAATATACAAATAGACTTCATCTCTACTTGAAAGTCTTCCCTGGCTTTCCCAGACTATTACTGCTCCTCAACTGGATGCCTCTACTATTTTATACCTGAGAGTACTTATAACACTTAGTACACTGTATTGTAAATATGTGTGTGTCTCTCCACTACCCTGTGAGCTCAGGGAATAGAGACCTTTTCTTATTCATCACTGATACACCGAACCTAGCACAGTGCCTCTACATGATAGGTACTCAATCAACATTAAATGAATGGATGGACGGATGCCGCTTAATAACTGATATGCATCTTTAACACCAGTAGATCTCAAAGTGGGACTACCCTAAGCTTCAATGAGTGAAAAAAAGAAATCAAACCCATTCAATTTATAAACACTTGTTAACTGTTTGCTACAATTTTCTATTATTCTGGTTCAGAAGGTAGAAACCAGGAAATACAAGGGCAGCTCAGAGAAAATTCAGGGCAATACCAGGTATAGAACCAAAATGTAAATAATATGAAATGACTAGTAAGTGAATAAAAACCTTCCTTAAGTCATCATCAGGGTTTTTCCCAGCATAACCAAGTACTTTGAACAATCTATTTACTTGGCATTTACATGGTTAGTGCTGCGTGATGCTCAGTATGAATTACATAACAAAAGGCAAAGAGATCTAACCATGCCTTGAGGACCTGAATGTTTATGACATCCCTTTTGTGTAGCATTTTTCAGTTTTGCAATTACCTTCACATATAATGTGGTTTCTATAATTCTTGCATTAAAATAACTCTTTGAAAGATTCATCCAAGTTTTCTTCAAATTGCAAAAAATGAGAGGTCCAAAGACTTAGATGATTTGCTTGAGCCCCATTGCCCTGTGAGATTATCAAGAATTATCCCCATTTTACAGATGAGAAAAATTGAGGATCTAAGAACTTAAGTGGTTCATCCCATTGTCACGTAGCTAGTTAGTGACAAAGTCAAATTTTAGACCTTAATTTTTCGACTCCAAGCCCAGTGCTCTTTTTCTTTTTATATGCACTCAGCCAAGAAGACCTGGAGAAAACAAATGTTCAAGATCCATCAGGCAGAGGCATTGCCTGGAAGTTCAACCCCTGGAGCAAGGTCTTGACTAATTAAAAACCACTCTTACTCATTCCTTCTACTATAAAGTAGAAAACAGAGCCCATGTGTCTACATGTAATATATTTTAAATGTATGAATTTCACATACTGTATATTATTTTTAAATGAAAAGTGATGGTATTTTTTGTAATGGGACACAAACATTCATGTACTATTCTATTTATTAAATAAAACAGAGACTTAGAAAGCTCTTTAAGTACTAGCATTATTTGTCATTATTTTAATTTCAACTGAATGAACAACCAAAATTTAAATTATTGAAGGACCATGCACTTCTCATGGGAAAAAACAACCAACCACCCACTTCCTCAAAATGGTCAGATTTTTCTTTTGATACAGAAACAATCCTGGCTGAAGGTAAATGTATATGTATGTGTGTACAAAATACGTTGCTGAAGTAACTGCAATTAGCATGTTTCATGCCAGAGACACATAACAGAATTATAACTTAGAGATGAAGTTATCCAGACTCCTCACTTTATAGATAAATTTAAAGCAGTAATAATCACTACTATTTACCAAGTGCCTACTCTGTTCTCATTATGTACATATTATCCCTAAATTTATGTGACAACCATTTAAAATGACTTGTGCTATCTTGACTATAGTATACTCAAGTTCCAAATGAGGACAAATACAAATACACTCATTAGATTTTTGTTTGTGGCAGCAAAGAGTTAAGGGCAACCTAAGTACTCATCACTAGGGAAATGTGTAAGTAAGCTGAAGTAAATACATGTAATGAATACTGGCAGCAGTCATAAGTTTGTGCAAACGGAGCAACATGAATAGATCTGGAAAGTTAAATATTTGGCAAAAATATAAGAAACAAAATTAGATTTATAGCCCATTAGCGTTAAAGCAAATTAATAAGAATATACACAGATATTTAAACTATAGAAGGGTAATTGAATAAATAGAGTGAGTGATGGTAGAGTAAGGAAGAGGAATTGGAGAGGGAATCATGAATCAAAGGGAAAATTATGAAATAAAATAAAACAAAAGAGAGGCTTGGTTGGACAGATGGTCACAGTGTGCAACAAAATGAGGAGTCTGATTAACTCAATTCTGGGCACCTAATGTCCTAAAAGAAAAGAAGAGAAAAAGAAGAGAATATAAATATAAAGAGTATCAAAATTCCCCAAATTCTATTATGTTACAGGACAAATGAGTTTTCTATATATAAAGATAAGATGGATTTTAGTGCATGTATTTTGAAGCTAGTTTCACTTCCAGTCTTTATGATCACACCTTACCTAATGCATCACTCTTAGAGAGAGTACCATGGCTCTTAAATCTATTCAAAACTTCCACAAACCACTGCAAAAGTAGGAGAATAAAAACCAGAAATGCAAATGCCATTTTCTACAAAACCAGGAGAAATCTGTGACCCTAAACCACAATATGAGCATGGCTGCTAAAATCAAGGAAGCTCAGTGAGGAGTGCTGAATGAATATGTGAAAAATGCCTATGGCTGTACAATGGTGTAAAGCAATTATACTCCAATAAAGATGTTAAATTAAAAAAAAAAAAGCCTATGGCTGTGAATTTCAAACGAAACCCCAGAGAACAGCTTAGCTAAGGAGGAAAAACTAATGTTCCCATGTTTGGATCAATAGAAACAGGGAGTGAAGGCTGATGGTGGAAATGTCCCTTGATAACAAACAGAAACAGGTAAAAAGAAACTCAACAAGAAGTCACACGAGCACAGATATTTGTTGAAAGCCATATGTCAGTGAGAGAGATGGAAGCTAGACTGTGTTGTAAGCAGACTTACAGCTGCTGATCTCCACCAGCTGGGGAACAATCAAGTCTGGAAGAAGGCATATACACAATCTACGTGGTGAATCAGGAATGCTGTCCTACCCAGTCTCCCACCCGGAACTCCTGGAAATAGTGTTTCCAATAAATATTCAACACTTTTAAAAATAGAGAACTTTTTAAAAGTAATCAGCACAGAATCTATACAAAAATAGAATTAAAAAAAGAAGAAAGATTTAAAAAATAATGACAAAGAAACACTCAAAAAATATTATCTTAGGGACTTCCCTGGTGGTGCAGTGGTTAAGAATCCGCCTGCCAGTGCAGGGGACACAGGTTTGAGCCCTGGTCCAGGAAGATCCCACATGCCACGGAGCAACTAAGCCCACAACTACTGAGCCTGCACTCTAGAGCCTGCATGCTGCAACTACTGAAGCTCACATGCCTAGAGCCCGTGCTCCGCAACAAGAGAAGCCACCATAATGAGAAGCCCACACACCGCAACCAGGAGTAGCCCCTGTTCACCACAGCTAGAAAAAGCCCACGAGCAGCAACAAAGACCCAACCCAGCCAAAAATTAATTAATTAATTAATTTATAAATATTATCTTAGATATGACATAACCAAATACATTGCCCAAAGTTTAAAAAGTTCAATAACATAATGAGCTATATCAAAACAAGAGCTCAAAACAGAAATATAATAGCTCAAGAAAGATATGGAAAGGCAAAAGGACATAAACATGAGTTGGCAGACCTCAGAAAAAAAGTAAAAAGAAAAAAAATCACAAAAATGCAGACCGCATTGAAAGCAGCACAGAGAATAGTACAAATGCTAAAAAAAAAGAGTAAAGGACATGGAAGATGGGATAAAAATAAGCAAAATGAAATAAAAGTGAACAGATGGTTAAGACATATTAGAGAGAAAACCTTATGTTTATAAGAGACAAAAATAATCCAATGTATTGGTAACTGGTGTCTCTAAAGAATTGAAATCTTCAAAAACAAAAGAAAAGGCACAGAAAGAATATATATCAATTTAATTCAAGAAAACTTCCCAAGAATAAGACCTGACTCTTCAACAGACTAAAAGACCACACCAAATCCCAGGGAAATATGACACAGAGTAATTATATCAAACAGGTTCAACTGCAGATAACATTAAACATTCTGGCTCTTTTAAGAATAATTTAATACATGGGGATTACCTCCTTATATAAAAATGGAAAGGGCTATAGAAGAGTAGACTCTAGTCTGACCTTTCAGGAATAACTTCTAGAATACACCACAGAACTGGCCCATCAAGGAGGCTGCAACTTCTACCATGATCAAGAAATTGAGAATTCATGAAGGAGCTGCCTAGTGTGCAGACACTAGTCTGCACAACATCTTTGCCCTGATCAGAGATCAAGAAGTGTCTTAATCCATTTGGGCTGCCATAACAAAAACACCATACACTGAGTGACTTAAACAACAAACATATATTTCTCATAGTTCTGGAGGCTGGGAATTTCAAGATTAAGATATTGGCAGTTTCTGTGTCTGGTGGTAGCTTGCTTCATGGTTCATAGACAGCTGTCTTTTCACTGTGTCCTGACATGGCAGAAGGATCAACAGTGCTCTCTAGGGTCTCTTTTATAAGGGCAATAAGGCCACTCTCCAGGGCTTCACCTTCACAACCTAATCAACTCCCAAAAGGCCCATCTCCTAATACCATCACAATGGGGGTTAAGATTTCAACATACAAATTTGGGTGTGGACACAAACATTTCATCCATAACAGGAAGTCACTACCATAACTGTTGGCTCTATTAGCACATACAGTCAGCCATGATCCATGCAGCCAAATGGTTATTCCACTGACATGTCTGGTACTAGAGCTAAAGAATAAGCAAATGCCTGAATTACTGGGTTTTCCAGCAAAAATGCCAGCAGCAGAAGAAATTTTGCCCTCTTCCACTTTTCAAACCTCAGATGGGTCCTTGGTGGCAGCTAAATCACATGCAGAACCTGAGCTTCAGGGAATTCAAGAATACGCAATCTCTCATAGATGGAATGATTAAAGAGAGCTGGGATGGAACTTTATGAAGCAATCCACAATATCTGCCACAATGATTAACATGATAGATGTACAGGTAAAATTACTGGACGTCAAGGTTCCATAAAAATTGAAAAGACTCTTTTAAGCATCCAGGAAACAGATCAAGTCATCTAGAAGGAGAAAAATACCAGATTGCCCCAAAACAACATTAACAACAGCAACATGAAATGCTAAAAGGTGGTGGAGTAATGCCTTTAATTTCTTAAGAAAAGATCACATGATTCAAATATTTTATTCTTTTACTTGGGTTCAAGTAAAAGGCAATAGGTAAACACTTTAACATGCAAGAACTCAAGAAATACAATTCCCATGAGTCCTTCTTGAAGAAACTACTAGAGAAGGAACTTCAACCAATCAAAGGATGAATGGAGAAACAATCCTTTTAAGCCAGGGATCAATAGATAAAATTTAATGCTGACAAATCAACAAATCATGGTAAAAGCATACATAAAAATATAAAGTAAAAAACTAGTAAAATAATATAATTGATCAGAACCAGGTATTAGAAGAGAGGAAGAAAAGAATGTAGTAAGTGGAAATGTACTAACTTTGTAACTGATCTTATAAAGAGTCAGTAGATAAAAGAAAGAGACAATTAAAAATAAACTAGTTAGGGCTTCCCTGGTGGTGCAGTGGTTGAGAGTCCGTCTGCCGATGCAGGGGACATGGGTTCATGCCCTGGTCTGGGAAGATCCCACATTCCGTGGAGCGGCTGGGCCCGTGAGCCATGGCCACTGAGCCTGCACGTCTGGAGCCTGTGCTCTGCAACGGGAGAGGCCACAGCAGTGAGAGGCCCACGTACCACAAAAATAAATAAATAAATAAATAAATAAAACTAGTTATAAAATCAGCCATTAAAAAAACAATCACCGGGGCTTCCCTGGTGGCGCAGTGGTTGAGAGTCTGCCTGCCAAGGCAGGGGACACGGGTTCAAGCCCTGGTCTGGGAAGATCCCACGTGCCACGGAGCAGCTGGGCCCGTGAGCTACAAATACTGAGCTCTGCGCGTCTGGAGCCTGTGCTCCGCAGCAAGAGAGGCCGCGACAGTCAGAGGCCCGCGCACCGCGATGAAGAGTGGCCCCCGCTTGCCACAACTAGAGAAAGCCCTCGCACAGAAACGAAGACCCAACACAGCCAAAAATAAATAAATGAATAAATAAATTTATAAAAAAAAAAAAAAAAAAAAAAAACAATCACCAAAACCCAACAAAGTTTCCAAAGAATATTTAATACTATTGGTTGATGATATAAGAAGTGAAAAAATAATAAAAACTTTACATAACTGCTTGGAAACTACAAATCTAAGACACAGGCAGAAAAGTAACAGTTGAAAGATGCAAATATATATACAAAGATATACAAGGCAAATACTACCCAAAAGAAAGCTGATGTAAAAATGCAAGGAGAATGAAAAACTGGACAATAGTATGCATGTGAGGAGAGAAAATTATTGACCTAAGGTATTTTAAAGTACCTGTTTGTGAGGATGGTATAAGTATTGATTACCTGTATATTGACAACTTATATACCCTGCCTGACATCTGATAACCTTCTCTGGGTCTTTGCAACTCTCTCCAGCTAGACTTGATGCCAGGCCTAGAATAATTATAGTAAAAAAGACAGGTAGAGGCTTCCCTGGTGGCTCAGTGATTGAGAGTCCGCCTGCCGATGCAGGGGACATGGGTTTGTGCCCCGGTCTGGGAAGATCCCACATGCCGCAGAGCAGCTGAGCCCATGAGCCATGGCCACTGAGCCTGCATGTCTGGAGCCTGTGCTCCACAATGGGAGAGGCCACAACAGTGAGAGGCCCATGTACTGCAACAAAACAAAACAAAACAAAACAAAAAACAGACTGGCAGCCACTTCCTTAGTCTAGTTAACATCATCATCAGTAACAGGACAAATCAAAATGACATGCCACCTGACAGGATGCAATCAGAAGAACACAGCATCACTTCTTGGTATTCCTGCCAAAGATGCATAACCTGAATCTAATCATGAGGAAGCAGCAGACAAATCTAAATTCAGGGACATCCTAAATCTTCAAAAGTGTTCAAGTCATGAAAATCAAGGAAAGACTGAGGAACTGTTCCAAACTGAAGAAGACAAAAGCAGCATGACAAATGAAGACAATATGTGATTCTAAGCTGGGTCATTTGCATCTCAAGGACATCCTGGAGTATCACATGAAACCTAAATGTAGTCTGGGGATTAGATGGTAACGTATCAATGTTAATTTCTTGATTTTTTGATTATTGTATCATAATTATGTAGAAGAATTTCATTGCTTATAGGAAAGACACACAAAAATATTAGGGGGAATTGGAGCATCAGGTCAGGAATTTATTGTCAAATGTAGAGGGGAATAAAGGTCAGATGATACAGTGAGGAACTTCCAAGCTAGCAGAAATGGGGGCAAGGAATGAAGAAGGAATAACTATCAATTCTAAAAAGGATAAAAAAGGGAAAAGAAACAAATAAAAAAGAAAAAGTAGAACAAATAGAGGACACAAAATTAAATGATAAAATGATAAATATATATAATAGATTAAACTCTATGGAAAACAAAGATTGTAAGACTAGATTTTGTTAAAATATCCAACTATTTGCTATTCAAGAAATATGCCCAAAACTTAAGGACACAGATGACACAGTTTGAAAGTAAAATTTTTGAAAAATATATACTAAGCAAACATTAACCAAAAGAGAAAAAGTTCTCCTATTATATTGCAAAAAAGTTAGAAATCAATATCAAAAGTATGACTAGAAAAAGCCTGTGTCTTTGGAAATTCGAAAAAGTCAAATCTAAACAACTCTTGGTGAAAAAAGAAATTCTAATGGAAATTAGAAAATATTTGCAATAGTACAGGAATGGAAATTTTCCACATTAAAACTATGACAATGTGGAAATTAGAGAGTAATTTAAAGGCTTAAGAATCTATATCAGAAAAGCAGAAAATGTAAAAATTAATCATCTAAATAAGCATCAAACTTAAGAATTTATAAAAAGTACAGAATAAACCAAAGGCAAGTAAAATAAATAAATTATAAAGATAATAAAAATAAAAACAAACATATAAATATAAAAACTAATTTGATTTAAAAATATTTATTGAATAGCTAGTATGAGTCAGGCACTACTCAGGTGGGCCTGGAGAAAGAGCAATGATCAAAACAAGCCAACATTCCCACCCTCATGTAGTTTATATTTTAATAATTTGAAATGTATGATAAGTAAATAATTTTAGAGAGTTCCTGTATATCCTTCAGCCAGTTTCCCCAATTGTTAGCATCTTATATTACCATGGTACATTTGTCAAAACTAAGAAACTGACATTGGTACATTACTATTAACAAACTGTAAATTTTACTTGGAAGTCATCTAACTTTTCCATTAATGTATTCTATTTGTTGATTTTTTTGTAGATTCAAGTGTTCTGTTGAAATATAACATCTGTTCCCCTATTTCTTGAATGTATTAATCATAGTTATTTAAAAGTCTATGTCTAAGAGAAAGGCAAATACTATATGATATAACATATGTGGAATATAAAAAATACAACAAAGTAATGAATATAACAACAACAACAAAGCAGACTCAAAGATATAGAGAACAAACTAGTGGTTACCAGTGGGGAAAGGGAAGTGGGTAGGGCAATATAAGTGTAGGGGAGTAAGAGGTACAAACTATTTGGTATAAAATAAGCCAAAAGGATATATTGTACAACATGGGGAATATAGCCAATATTTTATAATAACTATAAAAGAAGTATAACCTTTAAAAATTATGAATAACTATATTGTACACCTGTAATTTACATAATATTGTACAGCAACTATACTTCAACAAATTAATTAATTAAGGAAACAGAAAATAAAATAGAAGTCTATATCTAATAACAAATTTCTAGATCATCTATGGGTCTGCTTTTATTTTTTATTTCTTCTTTTGGTTTTCAATTATTTGATCTTGTTTCTTGACACTCTTGGTATTTGCAATTGCTCACTGAACATTGTATAAGAAAATGTTTAGGTTCCAGATGATATTATCTACCACGAAAAAGGATCTCATTTCTTCTAATATGCAGAGTAAAGGCAGATTCCCTTGTTGCATTCAAGGCTAGGTATCTATCATTGTGAGGGCTGTTCTATTTCTGGTTTGCCCTTACTCTCGAGATGTAGCCTTTACTCTTAATATGTATCTATTGAGGGAGCTCAAATGAAAGCCTAGGGTGTTCACCTGAGCCACCCCATCTTGTAAGATCTAAACTCCAACTTCCATCTCCCTAGCACAACAACACTGCTGAGGGTAGGCATACATATATGCAATTTTACCTACCTGCCCCTATCAGCTGTGGTGCATTTTTGTAAAATATTTTCCTGTACTGTTTTATTTAATCATCATAACAAACCTATGAGGAGGTATGTGAGTATTATTCAGGGATCTTACTAACTACTGTATTTGCAATACTTAAAACAGTTCCCAACAAAAGTAGACCTACAATAAATATTTGTTGAATTAAGGAATTTAAGAATAAAGATGCAAAGGAAAAATGATAAATTATTCTTTTGCCTATCAAATTGAAAAAGATAAGAAAATTATGGTGCTTATTTTCAAAAAGAGCCTGGTAAAATTAGCATACTTTAATATTTTGTGTGACAATATATACTGATATAAACCTTTTAGAAATCATGTGTTTATTCACACATTTGTTAAACATTCACTGAGCATCCAGTGGTGTATGACATATACTTGGCTTTGGGACATCAAGATGTCTTAACATGTTCCCTGTCCTCTAGTATCTTTTTGGAAACACACATTAATAGCTTAAAAAGTATTTATTACCAAGGCAACAAAAGCAAAAATAAACTAAGTAGAATTACATCAAACTAAAACCCTTCAGCACAACAAAGGAAACAATGAGCAAAGTGAAAAGACAACCTGTAAAATGGGGGGAAAAATTGAAAAGCATATACCTGATAAGGGGTTAATATCCAAAATATATGTAGAACTCATACAACTAAATAACTGGAAAAAAAAGAATCTAATTTTAAAAATGGGCAGAGGAACTGAATAAACATTTTCCCAAAGAAGGCATACAGACGGCCAACAGTTACATGAAAATATGCTTGACCTCACTAATCATTAGGGAAATGCAAATCAAAACCACAGTGAGATATCACCTCATACTTGTTAGAGCTGCTATTATCAAAAAGACAAGAAATAACAAGTGTTGGCGAGGCTGTGGAGAAAAAGGAACTCTTGAGCACTGCTGGTGGGAAGGTAAATTGGTGCCACCACTATGAAAACAGTATGGAGGTTCCTCAAAAACTTTAAAATAGAACCACATATGATATAGCAATTTCACTTCTGGGTATATATCCAAAGAAACAGTCACTCTCTCAAAAAGATATCTGCACTCTTATGTTCACTGCAGCATTATTTACAATAGCCAAGACATGGAAACAACCTAAGTGTCCATCCACTGGATAGATAAAGAAAAGGTGTCATTTATATACAATGAAATATTATCCAGATATCAGAAAAAAAAGGGGGGGGGAATCCCTGACATTTACAACAGCATGGATGAAACTTTGAGGGTATTATGCTAAGTGAAATAAGTCAGGTAGGGAAAGATATTGATAAATACTATATCTCACTCACATGTCAAATCTAAAAAAATCAAATTCACAGATACAAGGAACAGACTGGTGGTTGCCAGAGATGGGGGATTGAGGGGTAGGGGTGAGTGAAATGGGTGAAGGTGGTCAAAAGGTAAAAACTTCCAGTTATAAGGTAAATAGGTTGTGAGAATGTAATGTACAGCATAGTGAATATAGTTAACAATACTCTGCTGTATATTTAATGACTTCTGCAAGAGTCAACCTTAAAAGTTCTCATCACAAGAAAAAAATTTTATCCATGTGAGGTGATGGATGTTAACTAAACTTACTGTGGTGATCATTCTGTAATATATACATCTATCAGTTCATTATGTTGTACACCTTGGACTAATATTGTATAATATGTCAATTATATCTCAATAAAACTGGGAAAATATTAATTACCATGTGCTCAATAATTTCTTTCAAACCAAGCATTTGATAATTCTATTTCTAGAACTAAGTCCTAAGAAATTAATCAGATATTTTATTTCATTCCTTTTTCTAACATATATTAAGTGCTTACTCTAACCATAGCAACTAATAGTTAGTAAATGCTTTGGGCATTAAAAGGTAGTGGTTAAGAGCATGGACCCTAAAGCCAGATTACTTGTGTCTAAATATTGTCTAGCTGGTCAAGTCAATTAACTTTTCTATGCCTCTATTCCCTCGTCTGAAAATGAGAATAATGATAGTAGCTGGTTCATAATTTGGCTGTGCGGATTAAATTAGTTAACATTTATAAAATGCTTAGAACAGTGCCCAGCACATGTTATGAATTGCTATATAGGTTTCTGTTTTGATCCTGTGTTAACTTCTGTTCTAAATGCTTTACTTGTACTTAGTCACTTAATCCTCACAGCTACCGTATGAGGTAGAGTCTGTTGCTTCACAGAGTGCATGTGAGGCAATAAAATGTTATTTATGTCAGAGGCAATAAAATGGAGGCTAAGGGAGGTGGAGCAACATACTCAAGTCAGGATTTGAACCCAGGTAGAATGGCTTCAGAGCCTGTGCATATAATCACTAAGCTCTACAACATTCCAGGCACTTCTCTGGGCACTATAGAGATAGAGCTCCTGTTCCCATGAAGACAAGGAAGACAGATAACAAAAGGAATTAAGAGTAATAAATGAATAAGATAAACTCAAGTAAATTTTAAAGGGTAATGTACTAGAATATAGTTGGCAGGAATGCTCACCAGCATTTGACAGGGCAGAGAAGGCCTCTTTGAAAAGCCAATATCTGAACTCAGAAACTAAAAAACAAGGAGATATGAAGACAATTGATTTCTGTAAATGGAAATCTTCACTGCATTATTGCAAAAGCAGTGGGAATGAATAAATAAATAAAAATAAATAAATAATTTATTATCATGACATATTTCAAAGATGTTACACTAATCATGCTGCTTAGGAATATTTAATAATATGATAGTTAATTGAAACAAGTAGAAATTCAAATCTATATATAGTTTAATTTCTATTATTATTTACCACATACATGCATAGAAAAACATCTATATACATAGAAAAGCATATATATTAAACATATATATGCATCCATATAAAAGGAACTAGGAGGAAATACAAGAAAATGTTTACATTGATTAACTGTAAGTAGCACTATTACACAAGATGTTTATTTTCTTGTTATATTTTCTGAATTTTCTTTTTCTAGAAACAAAAAAAAAAGTTTTAATGTTGATTCCTAAATGCAATCAACAAGAAAATCTATGAATAGAATGTTAATAATTTATTGACTCATAATGTTCTAGGAATGTCATGTATTATCTTAATTGCTATTTCATAGGTCAGAAAACTGAAACCTAAAAATATTAAATAACCCATCTAAGGTAATACATCTGGTTGAGTTGCCAGATCAGATTCAAACTACATCTGTCTGATATCAAAATCTGTGAGCTCATTACAGAATTTTATTTTTATAGTATACATTTCTATTCATAATCATATTCATGAAATCAATACATACTTGTTAGGGCAAGTCAACTAATACTAAAATATAAAAGAAAAAATCAAGCAGAGCTGTATTTGGAATAAAAAATTAGAAATAATCTAAAATCCAATCAAAAAAAAAAAAAAGTCGAGGGCTTCCCTGGTGGCGCAGTGGTTGAGAGTCCGCCTGCCGATGCAGGGGACACAGGTTCGTGCCCCAGTCCGGGAGGACCCCACATGCTGCGGAGCGGCTGGGCCCGTGAGCCATGGCTGCTGAGTCTGCACGTCCGGAGCCTGTGCTCCGCAACGGGAGAGGCCACAACAGTGAGAGGCCCATGTACAGCAAAAAACAAAAAACAAAACAAAAAACCCCCAAAAAGTCGATTCTTACATATCTACATGCTAAAATATTAAACAGGCATTAAAAACACTATTTAAGGGGAGAAACCAAGATGGTGGAGGAGTAGGAGGATGTGGAGTTCATCTCTCTCCAAAATGCATCAGGAATACATCTACAGATGGAATAATTCTCACAGAACACCAGCTGAACACTAGCAGAAGACTTTGGACACTGGAAAGGACAAGAAAGATCCCTACATAACCGGGCAGGACAAAAGAAAGGAAAAAGAGCAGGTGAGGAAGCAGGATGGAATCTGCACCCCAGGGGGAGCTGAAGCAGAGGAGAGTTTCCCACATCTGAGGAAGCCCCCTCACCCACAGGGAAATCAGTTGAGACAGAAGGGGAGCATCTGAGGCTGTCGAAGAAGGGTGAAGCAGCTGGTCTGTGGCAGACAGGACAGAGTGAGACCTACATAGACGGTCTGTGCCACAGCTCTGAGCTCCCCAGACTGGGACGTGTGTCTGCTGATGCACACGGGGGCTGAGAGCAGGAATGTGGGGATTGGAGAGA
Organism: Phocoena sinus; assembly: GCF_008692025.1. Lineage (NCBI taxonomy): Eukaryota > Metazoa > Chordata > Mammalia > Artiodactyla > Phocoenidae > Phocoena > Phocoena sinus. Next base: position 99,969,939 of record NC_045767.1, on the reverse strand, counting down.
AAACCCAGGGGTAGGACTGCTGTTGGCTGTCAGGAGACAGCCTGCAGGGATGGGAGGGAAGAAATCTGCAACCAGGAATGCTTGTGGAGGAAACACAGACTGCCACAGAAGCAAGGTGCCACTGTTGAATGACGTGCAGGGGATGGAGCCGCCATCGTAGCCTCTCTCCCCACCCCACACACCAGACCCCTTCCCCACCAGGTGCTAGGAAAAGCCCCACCAGGGCTGACCTTCTTGTGCTGGATGCCAGGTGCTAGAAAAGGATCCCTCTAGGGCCAGATCTCTAACACCCTTGGCTGCTGGCTTTCCCGTGTACGTGTCACTGTCAGGGTCCGCATGACCCAGGCAGTTGTGCCATCTCCATGCCCTGTCCTCGCCAGGGCAGACCCAAGTGATCCAGGGCAGCCTCGGGAGCAGAGTCCTGTGGGTGGCCCACACACAGAGGTGGGGCTAAAACCACAGCTGAGCCCCAGGGGTGGGGCAACTAAGAAAGAGGAACAAAAATCTTTCAGTGCAGCTTCACAAACCACAGATTAAATCCCTGCAATCAGTTTGGTAAACCCTACATCTATGGAATATCTGAATGGACAACGAGTGTTCCCACAACTGAAACTGGTCTAGCTCTAGCAGCTGTGGACTTTGGGGACTAGTACATGTGGGAGTTGGGCCAGGTCAGAGTCTGAGCTGTCCAGTGCCCACAGAGGGACCAGAGACCTACCTAGAGGTTTTGGAGGGTCTCCTGGGGAGGCAGAGGTTGGCTGTGACTCACGGTGAGGGCAAGGACACTGACAAGCTGAGACCCCAGGAAAATACAATTGTGACTATTTTTTTTTGTTTGTTTTGTTCTGTTGTTGTTTACTAGTTTTTATTTTTTAATAGCTCTTAATATATTTTTAATTTTTTTATATTTCTATATCTGTTACTTTTTGTTTTTCTGTGTTTTTTCCTTGTTTTATTTTCTTTTGTTCTATTTTGTTTTTATCTTTTTTTCTTTTGTTCTATAGAAGAATTAATATTGTGAAAATGACTATACAACCCAAAGCAATCTACAGATTCAATGCAATCCCTATCAAATTACCAAAGGCATTTTTCACAGAACTAGAACAAAAAATTTTACAATTTGTATGGAAACACAAAAGACCTCAAATAGCAAAAGCAATCTTGAGGAAAAAAAAAGAAATGGAGCTGCAGGAATCAGGCTTCCTGACTTCAGACTATACTACAGAACTACAGTAATCAAGACAGTATGGTACTGGCACAAAAACAGAAATATAGGTCAATGAAACAGGATAGAAAGCCCAGAGATAAACCCACGTACCTATGGTCACCTAATCTGCAACAAAGGAAGCCAGAATATACAACAGAGCAAAGACAGCCTCTCCAATAATTGGTGCTGGGAAAACTGGACAGCTACATGTAAAAGAATGAAATTAGAACACTCCCTAACACCATACACAAAAATAAACTCAAAATGGATTAAAGATCTAAACGTAAGACCAGACACTAGAAAACTCTTAGAGGAAAACATAGGCAGAAATATCTTTTTTGACCCACCTCCAAGAGTAATGAGAATAAAAACAAAAATAAACAAATGGGACCTAATTAAACTTAAAAACTTTTGCACATCAAAGGAAACCATTAAAAACACGAAAAGACAACCCTCAGAATGGGAGAAAATATTTGCAAATGAAGCAACTGACAAAGAGTCAATCTCCAAAATATACAAACAGCTCATGCAGCTCAATATCAAAAAAAGAAAACAACAACCCAGTCAAGAAATCGGTGGAAGACCTAAATAGACATTTGTCTAAAGAAGACATATGGATGACCAAGAGGCACATGAAATATGCTCAACATCATTAATTATTAGAGAAACGCAAATCAAAACTACAATGAGATACCACCTCACACCGGTCAGAATGGCCATCATCACAAAATCTACAAACAATAAATGCTGGAGAGGGTGTGGAGAAAAGGGAACCCTCTTGCACTGCTGGTAGGAATGTAAATTGATAGAGCCGCTTTGGAGAACAGTTTGGAGGTTCCTTAAAAACTAAAAATAGAGCTACCATGTAACACAACAATCCCACTACTGGGCATATACCCAGAAAGAACCATAATTCAAAAAGACACATGCATCCCAATGTTCACTACAGCAGTATTTACAATAGCCAGGACATGCAAACAACCTAAATGTCCATCAACAGAGGAATGAATAAAGAAGATGTGGTACATATATACAATAGAATATTACTCAGCCATAAAAAGGAATGAAACTGGTTCATTTATAGAGATGTGGATGGACCTAGAGACTGTCATACAGAGTGAAGTAAGTCAGAAAGAGAAAAACAAATATCGTATATTAAAACATATATGTGGAATCTGTAAAAATGGTATAGACAATCTTATTTACAAAGCAGAAATAGTCACAGATGTAGAGGACAAATGCACAGATACCAAGGGGAAAGAGGGGGTGGAGGGGGATGAACTGGGAGATAGGGATTGACATATATACACTATTGATACTATATATAAAATAGATAACTAACGAGAACCTACTGTACAGCACAGGGAACTCTACTCAGTGCTCTGTGGTGACCTAAATGGGAAGGAAATCCAGAAAAGAGGGGATATATGTATACATATAGCTGATTCATTTTGCTGTACAGTAGAAACTAATACAGCATTATAAAGCAACTATACTCCAATAAAATTTCTTTTTAAGTAAGCTACTAATTATTTCACCATACCAACATATAGAAAACTTAGGATATAGAAATTCATCAAAGACTGTGACATTATCAAGCCTCACAATTGCCTCATTAGTATTTTGTAGAGAAGTAAGTAGAGTTAACATCAGTGATGGCTAGCCAAGTTCTGTTTTAGATAGGCCCACTGTCTGCTGGAAAAGGAAGTAAGGGGATGTATAAATTACCGATTGTTTTCTATTTGTTTGAAGTAATTAAACCAAATAATTTCTGTCATTATGGTTTCAATTATTTGATTGTACTATTTACTAAGTAGTAAAACATATTTCCATGAAATTATAATGGAATTTATCTAATTCATCATAATCATTAAATATGTTGTTGGTTTCTTAAGTAAGAAAAAACTATTTAAAATAACTATATGATAATGAGGGAAATGTTTATGGAATGTAAGGAAATTAAGGCAATACAAAAGTATTCAACATCACACAATTTAATTCTAACAATGCAAAAATATATAACGTAGGAATTTTTTTAATAAAAGAGGAGAAATATACTAAATTATTAGTATTTGTATTTCATCAGTAGGATAAGGAGACATTTATTTTTGCTATTTTATATTTTTCACACTTTCTGAAATGAGCATATATAGTATATTAGTAAAGAGCGTGGTCTCCCAAGCTAGACTGCCTGATTGGAATCCCAGCTCTATCACTTACTAGTTGCGTGACCTCAGGCAAGGTTCTTACTTCTCTATGATTCAAATGTCTCCCTCTGTAAAATGGCAATAAGAGAACCAATCTCATAGGATTAAATGAATTAATATAAATAAACCAGTTAGAACAGTGCTTGGCACATACTAAGAACTACATAACTGAGGTATTTTTCCTTCTATAGTGGAAAAATAAAGTTGTTTAAGAAGAAAAAAGCATGACTACACTGAAACATAATTCAATAATTCCTTTTTTCTTCTTTATATTTTATGGAACAAATAGCTGAGAGATGGGTGAAATTTGTGCCTCTTTGGACTTTTTTCTTACGAAATGAACACTTTGAGCTCTTTTAATTCTCTATCTCAAATTCAGCTATTCATCACATTCTATTGATGACTGCCTCCATATTTGGAAGCCCAGGTTTACTTAGGGACAGGATTAGCAAATAGTAGGGTTGGTTTAAATAATAGTTACAGATAATAATAGGCAATAAGTAATAGATAACTTTCCCAGAGGCTATAAGAGTTATGTGCTCTCCATGTCTACATTGTACACATGTGTTTTCCACCTGCCCAGCATCAACCACTGCTCCCCCAGTGGCTGTTCCCACCTCCCTTCTCAACTCCTGGTCAAGGATGAATATCATTTTCCAAGTCTAGTCAACAAGATTCCTACCCAGGACTTTTTCAGGAACAAGTAGTAAAGCAGTATTCACTTCCCAATGTTAAGATAAAACCCTAGAACTGCTATTAGGCCTTTTTTGCCACTGCACTGGGAAAACCTATGAGGTCTATGAAGAAGTCAGACCAAAGATGAAGACAGTATCTTGGTGGAATCGTTGAACACCTGGATGTTCTGTGGTTGAAGCCAAATGTACTTGTGGACATTCAAGTCCTATCAGCTGACAAATTCCCTTTTATGCTTTAACTAACTGCAACATGTTTGACACTCACGACCAAAAAATGTCATTATTAATTCTCACTTAATATTTAAAATAACACTATAATGTCAATACTATTATCCCAATTATGCATTAAGAAACTGAGACTTAGAAAGGTCATGTATAATTTACCTTAAACTGTCAACCAGAAACTGGTAGAACCAAGATTTGAACCAGGGCGGTTCAGGCAGTCTGGTCTAACTCCCCAGGTCACCTCCTCGTCTGTGCCCTCACTATGTTCCACACGTGTTTCTATCGGTGCACCTGTAACTTGGTTTAATTTTCCTCTGTCTTTTCCTGTCAGTCAGGGAGCCCATCCTCTTATCATCAGTGGGGCAAATGCTGAATAAATGTTTCGTCAAATACAGTGACCTTTGCTCAACCAACTTCTGCTGGAGATTTTTGCCCTCATCAAAAGAAATCATTTCTTTGCTTATGGACCACACACTTAGGGTCAAACTAACTCCTGGACTTTTCAAGGCACATGTTAAGATCTACAGTTACTGAAGGCATTGACTTATAACCTCACTCAAAACGACTTAGAATACAGCTAAGCCTATAGATTCTCTGAGAGCCTAAGACACATGTCCACACTTAGTAAGACTCTGGCAGTCCCAATTATAACCCACTGTTCTTGTCACACAGAATATGCTACAAGTGTCACAATTGTTTAGTTGTTTTCCCACCTGGGACACCTCTCTCTCTCTCTCTCTCTCACTCTCTCTCAACCTCAGAATATGACCTTATTTGGAAATAGGATCTTTACAGATGTAATTAGTTAAGGTGAGGTCATTCTGGAGTAGGGTGATCCCTTAATCCAATATGACTGATGTGCTTATAAGAAGAAAAGACAGACACATACAGGGAGAACTATGTGAAGACCAAGGCAGATATTGGCAGCAGGCATCTACAAGGCAAGAAATGCCAAGGATTGCCAGCAATACCAGATGCTAAGAGAAAGGAATGAAACATATTCTGCCCTAGAGACTTCAGAGAGAGCATGACACCACCAGCACCTTAATTTCAGTCTTGTAACCTCCAGAACTGTGAGAAAATAAATTTCTGCTATTTTAAGTCACCAGTTTGTGATATTTTCTTATAGCAGCCCTAGAAAACTAATACTGTACCCTTGGGCAATAAATAATAATATTTAACTCTCAGGACCATTAAGAGGATTAGATGGCAGAAAGTACACAAATAGTTTATCAGTGGTGGTACATAGTAAATAGTCAAGAAAAGGTAGCTTCGGACTTCCCTGGTGGCGCAGTGGTAAGAATCTGCCTGCCAATGCAGGGGACACGAGTTCGATCCCTGGTCCAGGAAGATCCCACATGCCGCAGAGCAACTAGGCCTGTGTCCCACAACTACTGAGCCTGTGCTCTAGAGCCCACACGCCACAACTACTGAGCCCATGTGCCTCAACCACTGAAGCCCACGTGCTCTAGGGCCTGGGTGCCACAACTACTGAGGCCACGTACTGAGACTACTGAAGCCCGCACGCCTAGAGCCCATGCTTGGCAGCAAGAGAAGCCACCACAATGAGAAGCCCACACACCACAACGAAGAGTAGCCCCCACTCGCTGCAACTAGAGAAAGCCCACACATAGCAATGAAGACCCAATGCGGCCAAAATTAATTTTAAAAAATAACTAAAAAAAAGAAAAGGTAATGATTATTACCAATAGTGTTGTTAATAATTTTATACTATGAGATGATAGTAAGAATTATGTAACTCTCAGAGAAAGAAACATTATGCCCCCCACTCAATCTTTCAGCTTAAAAGGTTGGAACACCTGGCATCTCCCTACTCAAGAACCTCTCCCAGAAATGGCAACTGAATAGCACAACTAGGGTACAGAAGTTCTTGCCTGGCCATTAAATTCAGCCTTTGGGGAACTCTGGCTGACACCACTGACATGTCTTTGTCTGGAAGTGGAAGTGGGACCTAGTCAATAGATATCCCTCACATACCCCCAAAAAGAACCATCAATCTTAGCCTAGGTGACTGTCACATTGAACATTTTCAGGCAGATTTTTCAACCTTGGAGGTTTTGGCAACCTGCCAGTAATGAAGATGTATTAATGCTTAATGCAGCTTAATGTAATAGGTGTCATGTTCATAATTTACCGAAGCTCTTTCTAAAGCATTAAATTCATTTATACTCCTTAAAAGCTACTCAATCATGAGGGCTAAGTTAGTTCGGTTGGGTTTCTTTTTTAGGATCAAATGATATATAAATTGTTAACATATCCAAACTCATCCATTAGTGCATGTGAAAGCAATAAATGTGCCAAAGTAGCAATAACATGATCGAGGAAAGTCATTGTGGTCATTAGGGCTGAAAGGGTTTCATTTATGGCCCTGGGAAAGAGAATGAAGGCTGTAAAATAGACCCAGGAGCTCCCACTGACCAGGGACCCTGCCTCATTACGCTCTGAAAAAAATAAAACAAAATGTATATTTTAGGTGTTCAAAAGTGACAATAGGTTTTGCCTTCCGTTTTAAAGAGAGTTGTCCCTCCTGTTTCCATCCACCTTTTTGAGAAAAGAAAAATGGAATGGATTGATGAGAGTTTCACATTCCAACTGTCTGGTCATAGAATATTGATTGTCCTCTTGGTAAATAACTCTAAGCAAAACAGGGGGCACGACTAATGAGAGGCCTTGCTTGCTGGACAGATCTGGGAGGTCAAGAATTGATAGAATTATAAATCCTAGCACTGTGTTTCCAAAGTAGCCCCGGGTTCAACACAGGGATGAGAGGAACCTATAGCTTTGTATATCAGATTAAGGCAAGTACTATCTATTACCCCATTATGATCTGCTGACATTCACCGTTACTGAAGTTCCCTCTCCCTCCCAGAAAATATTGCAGAGCACCAAGGAGCACTGTAAAAAGAGAGGTAGGAGAGCAAATTAATAAAATGTTAAAAGTAAAGTTATTCTGAGTTAGTGCTTCTCAGTCCTTGGTATAATTAGAATCATCTGGGAGATTTAATAAACTAGCAATATCCTGAGCCCATCCCAGACAATTAAATTTCTAAGGGTGGGGCTTGGCTATCAGTATTTTTTAAATGCTCCAGAGAATTCTCTTGTGCAGCCAGGATGTAACCATTAATGTAACTAATATTTAGGAGTCATTACAAAAGCTCTAAGTAAAGATGGCATAACACACTAGCATTTCTTCTTATTTAGAGTTCTCCATGGAGCAATGTGTTGCCCACATTCAGTACCTGCCTAAGTATGACCTCAAGAACTTAACAATCTGCTCAGGTCTCCTCTGCTGGACGCTTCTGAACTCAGGGGTGGCCCTCTACCCAGGAGTCACGTCAGTGGCTGAAAACTAAGGGTTTAAAGTGTAGTTCGTTCCCCAAGGAAAGTTGTGCTGTTGATAGAGGGGCACTTGCCCTCTCTCAGTTCACAAAGAATGCCAGGTCTTGTTGTGGCTTTGGCCCTCATTCACCTGAACAAACAGCTGGACCAATGATCACCAGAGATTTTACCAAAGGAGAACCTGCTGAAGATGTCTCCATTAGCTCCTGTTTTGTCTATGAAAAGTCACACCTTATCTTCATGGCAGGAGAGCTGGATCTGGAAGGAGTCTTTGCTGAGCAGAGGTTGAATAAAGTGCGAGGCCAGGGGCAACTATAGGGGTGGGTGGCAGCTCTAGCCGAAATTCAGACAGCCCACTAGAGGATCAGGGAGTAAGTGTATCTAACCACCTCTAATTAAATCATGTCATGTAGCCAGATTTGACTTGGAGAAAGAAATGCCTACAGTAATTGCATTTAGTTCATTTTGTAGCATGCTCCTAATCATAACTGCTAATTCAATTGTACATTCATTCTGCCGGCCCATTGCCATTAAGCACACATTTAATTACTTCAATAAAAGATTAATATGCAGGACACAAAAGGAGGGACAGCGGACTGTGCCAAAGCACACAGCTGCCCCAGTGCTTAGCCCAGAGATAAAACAAGAATATCATTGGGCAGCATAATCCTGTTCCAAATACATCATTATTAGATGAACATTCCAGACTTTTATGTTCACGCTTGTTATGCACCGTTCCACATGCATATATTCCTGTGGCACGAGAAAGAGCTGTAACAGGCACCAACAGCTCTCCATTGTTGTCCCTGTCACACACCAAACCCCCACCCTGGCTTCCTCCAGGCTTGTAAGGTTGTGCTTATCTCGTCTCCAGGCGAAGGCTTACAGTCCCTACATTACAACATCCTGAGATAAGGGCCCTCGCTTGACATTGTTCCTGCCCATGCTGCAAACAAGTGACAAACCTGGCATGTATAAAAAGAGAGAGAGGGAGAACAACAAAGCCAGAGCCTCATCCTCCCGCCTTCTCCCGACACCACCTCAAAGGACAGCCCATCAATTCTCCAGGATGTACACAATCATTATTGTAGGGGAAACAAAGGCCAGTGTCAATTGTGCAGTGTTATAAAGCAGTCCCTCAAATTAAAACCATGTACCTAACTGCATCTGATGGCAGAAGCTATTTAGCAGTGATATTTTACGGAAAGGCAATGAAAAGCAATAACTGCTTTATTTAATGTATCTGTTCAATCCAGCTGCCCTGGATAGGCCTTAATAGAAGCTGTCGATCAATGTCAGGCCCTTAGAAATAACTGCATCAGACTGCAATAAACATGAAGGAAAGATAACTAGACCTACTGATCAGCCTCTTGTTACCTTTCCTGCACCCAGAGATTTGTCATTTGTTTATACTGCTCATAATAGCCTGCTCGATGATTATCATCGTACCCACCTGGTATTGTGGTGGGCACATCAGGGTGGGGAGTGAGAGAGGAGAAGAAGCAACGTTGGAAGGAGAGGGAGGGGAAGGGAATATAAAATGTAAGGCAAAAAGATGAGGGATAATGAAAGTTTGTTCAGAACATGTGAGGTTAAACCGCGTAAAGTGGGCATTCTGGAACACTTGTTAAAATGCTAACATCACTCTCCCTTTCTTTACCACCTCCCGACAATCTTTCCCTTAAGATTAATTAAACAGGGCATGAATGTTTAGTTGCAGTGTCTTCAACAAATCCTTGTGCTATGAAGAAGATACTAAGGAGACCTATAGCTAGGACAACCCAACCCCAACCATAACTTCACTGGCCCCTCTCCATCCATCCACCCTGAGTGGTGGTGCCTCCCTGTGCTCCAGTGTCAGCTCTCTCCAACGGGGTCTACTCTCTGTCCTTACACAAGCTCATCCACTCTTGGGTCCTTACCACCTATAACAGGGGCTAGCCATCTACAACCTAAAGACCAATCTAGATAGCAGCCTATTATATAAAGTTTTATTGGAACACAGCTGTCCGCATTCATTTAGGTTTTGTACTTGGCTGCTACAGTACTAAGATGGCATCGAATAGTTGCAGCAGGTACTATATTGTCCCCAAAGCCTGAAATATTCACCACCTGGCACTTTTCAGGTAAAGTTTGCTGACCCCTGATCTATATATAAATCATTTCAAAATATCTTTCTCCAGCTATACCTTTCTTCTCTTCTCTAGACCTGTGCTTCCATCTGTCCCCCACCCCAACCCTTCCATCTGGCTGTTGACATATAACTCATATAAATCTAATTTTTTTTCCAAACCTACAGTTTCTCCTGTTTGGTATCTCAAGTAATGGCCTCACCATCTGTTTAAGCACCCAGATGAAAAAGCTGAGTCATCTTTAGCAAAAACTTCACTCTCTGTTTTTCCTCCCCATCCGCTCTCCCACCACCTTCCAATCAGCCCTACCTTGTCCCCTCTGTCGCTGAAATGTACCTCAAATACATCTGATCCTGCCTGTTCAGAGACACTGCCCCTGCCCATTGCTGCCCACTCTATTTGCCTGGACTTTACAACCTCCTAACCAGTCTTCCTGATTCTAATCTCTCTGCTACTATGCCCCTGCCAGAACTACCTTTCAAAGGCATAGATATAACTAAAATAATGACAATTCTTTATTTAGTGGTAAGTACTTCCCAGGCACTGTTCCAAGTACTTTCCATTTATTTATTTACTCATTTAATCCTCACTAAACCTTACAAGACAAAGTAAGCCCTATTATCAGACCCATGAGGAAACTGGGGCTTAGAAAGGTTTTGTAAACTTGCCGAGGTCACACAATTTGCAGATGCTACACTGGGATTTGAACTCAAGTCTGTCAGTCTCTAAAGCCCAAGATTTCTTGCACAACTATAATGCCTCTCCTACATTTTGGAAATCTTCAGTAGTTCCATACTCCCCATTAAATAAGGCCAACCTTAATTCATATGGCATTCAAACTTTCACTTTTCCTTTCTACTTGTTCTCCAGTCACGTGCTATCTCAAACCACTCTTGACGTGTTCTAGTCCATGAACACACCATATGACTATGCATTAATGTGCCATCTGCCTGGGAATGTGCCCTGATCCCTATACCTACTCCAACCTCCCTAGCAAAATTAATTTTCCTTCCCTAGTACTCTTATATTGTTTCAGTCATACTATAGAAGAACACTTATCAAACTATACTAGCTTTAAGTGTATTATCGATACCTCCTCAGATAGGTTCCAGATCTTTAAAAGGAGAGGCAATTTCCTACACATATTTTTATTTCTGATGCCCAGGACTTAGTAGTCAATAAACAAATGCTGGTTGAACGTTTCTTCCAAACTCGCACCTTTCCAATCCATTTTTTATGATGGTTCCATAGTGAGCTTTCAGAAACACGAATCAGATTCTGTGACTCTTATTTAGGAGGATTCAGTTTCTTCTTTATGTATAGGATTTTAAGGTCCAAACTCCTTTGCATGGCATATGAGGCCTATACCATAACTCTAATTTCAACTTCTCTCCCTCCCACATGCCAGACCCAGGGAGCACCAGCCACACTGAGTTACTGTACCTTTGTACTTGCTTCTCTGTCTTCCTGGAGTGTCCCTCTCCCTCTTTGATAACTTCTGCTCATTCTTCATGACCCATATCATGTCATCTAGTCTATGAAATTTTCACCACCAGAGGAAAGTTGATCTCCCTTATTTTGGGGCTTCCATGTAACAATGATAATTATAGTCACATAGCACTTACTGTGTAGCAGTCAATGTTGGAAGTACTTTAGATATGTTGCATTGTTTATTCCCCACAGAAGAGGTAAGTACTATTATTATACCTATTTTTCAAGTAATGAAATTAAGACACAGAGAGACTAAGTTACTTGCCTAGGGTCATAGTGCTGCTAAGCTGAGTCCAGGAGTTGAACCTGGGGAGTCTGATGTCAGAGTTCATGCCTTTCACCATTCTACTACACTACATTCCTATTCTAGTCTACATCTCCTTCACTGGAGTCCAGATCACTCTGTATTTTAATCATTGCTTTGTGTCTGTCCTTGAGTCCTCTTCCATATGTGAGCTCCTAAAGGTCATATCTCAAGGGACATGTCTGATTCATCTTCATCTGCTCAGACCTTGCACCATGCTCAGAACAATCAGAGACTTAATAAGTCTTTGTTAAATGACTTTATGAACATCAATGTTCTTCAAGAGACCTGAAGTAAGGAGATGATGGAGGGTTTTAATGATTCAGTGATGTGCTTGTCACAAAAAATAGATGATCACAAATAAGAAAATGGATACTGTATCACTCTTAACAGATAGAACCATGGTCCTAAGTTCTAAGCTTAATTCCATCTTTCACTCGCTCTAGGGGTTGGATGCATCATTGCACTTTTCTATGCCTCCTTTATAATAAGAACCTACTTATTAAAGCCTTAGGTATTTACAAACCATGCACTTTTGTTTATTTTAAGCTATAAGAAATACAGCATTGCTGAATATTCCTTCTCTTCTCAACCTTGAAATGTCACTATGCCCCATGTCTCAGGTCTTTTTTTTATTATTAATTTTTATTGGAGTATAGTTGCATTACAATTTTGTGTAAGTTTCTTGCTGTACAGCAAAGTGAATCAGTCATATGCATACATATATCCACTCTTTTTTAGATTTCCTTCCCATTTAGGTCACCACAGATCATTGAGTAGAGTTCCCTGTGCTACACAGTAGGTTCTCATTAGTTATCTATTTTATACATAGTAGTGTATATGTGTCAGTCCTAATCTCCCAATTCATCCCAGACCCTCTCCCCACTTGGTAACCACAAGTTTGTTCACTACATCTGTGACTCTATTTCTGCTTTGCAAATAAGTTCATCTCTACCATTTTTGTGGATTCCACATATAGGCAACATTATACAATATTTGTTTTTCCCTTTCTGACTTACTTCACTCTGTATGACAGTCTCTAGGTCCATCCACATCTCTGCAAATGTCACTCTTTTGGTCCTTTTTATGGCTGAGTAATATTCCATTGTACATATGTACCACATCTTCTTTATCCATTCCTTTGTCAATGGACATTTAGATTGCTTCCATGACCTGGCTATTGTAAATACTGCTGCAATGAACACTGGGGTGCATGCATCCTTTTGAATTATGGTTTTCTCCAGATATATTCCTAAGAGTGGGATTGCTCGGTCATATGGTAGCTCTATTTATAGTTTTTTAAGGAACCTCCATACTGTTCTCCATAGTGGCGGTACCAATTTGCATTGCTACCAGCAGTGTAGGAGGGTTGCCTTTTCTCCACACCCTCTCCAGCATATATTGCCTGTAGAATTTTTGATGATGGCCATTCTGACTGATGTGAAGTGATACCTCATTGTAGTTTTGATTTGCATTTCTCTAATAATTAGTGATGTTGAGCATCTTTTCATGTGCCTCTTGGCCATGTGTATGTCTTCTTTGGAGAAATGTCTATTTAGGTCTTCTGCCCATTTTTGGATGGGGTTGTTTTTTTTTTGATATTGAGCCGCATGAGCTGTTTGTATATTTTGGAGATTAATCCCTTGTCTGTTGTTTTGCTTGCAAATATTTTCTCCCATTCTGAGGGTTGTCTTTTCATTTCATTTATGGTTTCCTTTGTTGTGCAAAAGCTTTTAAGTTTAATTAGGTCCCACTTGTTTATTTTTGTTTTTATTTTCATTACTCTAGGTGGTGGATTGAAAAACATCTTTGTGATTTATGTCAGAGAGTGTTCTTCCTATATTTTCCTCTAAGAGTTTTATAGTATCTGGCCTTACATTTAGGTCTTTAATCCATGTTGAGTTTATTTTTGTGTATGGTATTAGGGAGTGATCCAATTTCTTTCTTTTACATGTAGTTGTCCAGTTTTTCCAGCACCACTAATTGAAGAGACTGTCTCTTCTCCATTGTATATTCTTGCCTCCTTTGTCATAGATTAGGTGACCATAGGTGCATGGGTTTATCTCTGGGCTTTCAATCCCAAGGTCCAGTTCTTAAACTTCTTCTCTTCTGTTCTCTCCCTCACTCACTCCCAAAGTGATTTATTTGATCTTTGGGAAAAAAACATTACTAAAGCTGAGATTTGGAAAGTTTCACTACTAGTGATTCAGTACAAATAAACCTATCAGTCCTACAGGTCTGAATTTGCATGACTGTAGATATACATGTCCTATGAGGAAAAAGTCACCCTACATTTTTGTTTAGAGGCCCTGAATTTATTTTACTCTAGTCATAGAGAAGGCTTTGTTATCTCCCTCTGACTGACCTCCTGAATTCCCCCTCTGTGAGGCCAGGGGTGAAACAGTACAAGTAAGCATGGTGATATGCAGCAGTCATTACAAGCACTAGCAGCTCTTCACAGTGCACAAGTGATCACTTCCTGGTATTGGTTCTGTTGAAAAAGTAAGCAGTAAAACAGAGCAACAAACTTTTAAAGGATCTCTTTGCAAATAGAGGCTGAAACTGTAGGTTGCTTTGGTTAGTTGGAAGCTTTATTTATACTTTGGCCTTGGTTTGGAAGGACAACATTTTAGAGATTCTCTTACCAGTAGTTAGTCTATGATCACTAAGATAATTGGGTTCTCTGATGTGATGGATGAGAGTGCACAAGAAGATGTCACTCTCAAATTTAATCTCTCTGAGTCTTAAAGCACTATCTTTCTTGGTGCAAAGAAAGACAAAGTCAGATGCAGGAGAAGGGAAGGATCCTATACAGGTTATAAAAATCTCACATTTGTAAATTTAATAGGGTAAATAAAGTCTTGTGAAAATGCTTTTATAACAAAGGTATCTGGAATAATGCCAAAAAATAGAAAATTTAGACATTCTTGTTGATTTCATTGTACTCTAGCAATGAAAGGCAGATCATTGTGATTCATCTAATTTTGAAGAAAAAATAGCAGCTCATTTCATCAGCAAATGTATACCTTCTGGTTATAAGACATTATTGATAACATTATGAATATTATGTGTTAGAAAATCACAACCACCCAAATCCCCTGAACCTTAAAGAAATCAAGGTGAGCCTAACAGGAATCAGTGCTCAGATATCTTTAAGTTCACCAGCTTCACATTTACGTTTTATTTTTAGTTGGTTCCTATAGGAATCTATGATGAAACTTGAAGAAAGTTTGCTTATGTCTTTTTAGCTTCAAGAACCTTATTTTTAAAAAGTCCCAATAAATTTTTCCTTAAAAAGTTTTGATGTTTTTTGGAAATCACTTTTTTGGTTAGATGAGAGAACACCATCATGTACCAACATTAGTTTAGGTCTAATATTAATTCACCTCAGAGTTGCTTTCCCCAATCCTTTCTCAGGTTTCCCCTATAGGCTACCTCTGAAATTTTGAATACAGCATGTATTATAGTTTAAGAACTTAAGGGGGACTTCCCTGGTGGCACAGTGGTTAAGAATCCACCTACCAATGCAGGGGACACAAGTTCGATTCCTGGTCTGGGAAGATCCCACATTCCACGGAGCAACTAGGCCTGTGCTCCACAACTACTGAGCCTGCACTCTAGAGCCCGTGAGCCACAACTACGGAAGCCCACGCACCTAGAGCCTGTACTCTGCAACAAGAGAAGCGACCGCAGTGAGAAGCCCATGCAACGCAACGAAGAGTAACCCCCGCTCGCCGCAACTAGAGAAAGCCCGCGTGCAGCAACAAAGACCCAATGCAGGCAAAAAATAAAATTAATAAATAAAATTAATTTTTTTTAAAAGGGCCTTTGTTAGAAACTCTTTAAAAAAAAAAAAGAATTAAGGGCACAGTGTAGCCATTCCTTTGCTGGCTAGCAACCAAACACCTACCACCATCCCCAGATGTCCCAGCCTGCCTTATTGACCATGAGATATAAGCTTTTATTAGGTGGGATTTCTGGGAGAGCCTTGGTATCTCCTGATTTGAAAAAAAAGGGTTAGGGGATACATTGGCTGGCATAGTCCTTTGCTTCTCTCTTCCTCCTCAACTTTCTGACTGGAATGCAAACATTTGTCCTGGAGGTGCAACAGCTACCTTGTAACCACAAGCCCATAAGCAAGAGGATAAAGGCATACATAGAAGGGATGGCAGAGAAAACTATAGAAGAAGCTTGGTGCCTGATGACACCACTGAAGAATCATAGCAGTGCTGAACAACCTACCCCTGAACTTCTTATTGTGTGAAATAAACAAACCCTGTCTCTTTAAACTACTGTTAAATTATCTGGTACTATCAGCCAAATGAATTCTCGATAATTAAAAAAACTGTCTGATGAAAGTGAAAGCAGGGGGGAAAAATAACAATAAAGTCATGAATTTTTTAAAATATAAGCAAAACAAAGCAAGACAGGAGAGCCAAGTAAGGTTTCCAAGACACAAAAAACTAGCTCCAGATGGAAAGGTGCACCTTTGCAGACAACACCAGCATTGATTGAGTTCTCCAAGTGAAGGGCTAAAGAGGTTCCTGAGACAGTGCCTTAGAGCACTAAGCTCCTATTATAACATTCTGCACTTTGAAATGAGCATTTAGAGTATCTTTTAAGTCAAAACATTTACCTGTGTGGTTTAGGTCATAAGGGGACAGGGAGTGGGGGAGGGCGGAGAGGGTGGAGGCTTATAGGTGGAGAAGTTAAGGTTTCTAAGACCTGATTCTATTTACAATCGACCCTTCATATCCATAGGTTCCGCATCCATGGATTCAACCAACCATGGATTGAAAATATTTGGGGAAAAACTTTCCAGAAAATTTCAAAAAGCAAAACTTGTATTTGCCATGTGCCAGCAACTATTTACATAGCATTTACATTGTAGTAGGTATTATAAGTAATCTAGAGATGATTTAAAGTATACAGGAAGATGTGTGTGGGTTATATGCAAGTACTACACCATTTTATATAAGAGACTTGAGCATCTGCAGATTTTGGTAACTGCAAAGTCCTGGAACCAATTCCCACCGCCAGAGAATACCAAGGGACAACTGTATTTAGCTTTCAATTCTACTGTCTGGGAAAAAAAAAAATTACGTGTGTATTATATATGTATATTATGTATATTATATATGTATATATTTATAAAAAATTATATATATATATGGAGAGAGAGAGAAAGAAAGAAATGCTTATTGTTTACCGTTCATTTGATGTTCATCTATTCAGAGCTGCACATTCCTTGAGGTCAAAGATTATGTCTTTTCATTCACTCTAGTGCCTGGCACACAGTGGGACATTCAATAAATGCTTGTTGAATAAATGAATGAATGCCATTTCTATTTAATTCTACTGCTGCAAATTTTTCTGGCTTAACCTCTCTAAAACAATGATTAATACAGTAAAAAAAATTAATTCCTGATTTTTTCTTCTCTATATTCCTTGACCTTTCCTCATAAAAACACTATTTATCTCTTAATATATCTCCAGTTTCATTCCCATCGGAAGGATCTGAGGAATCTATTGCTGCAAATAGAATAAATGAAGAGGGCAAGAGTTCTTCGTCCTTCCATTCATCTCCCCAGAGTCTCTACTCCATTTCTGCTGCTGCTCTGCCTTCTGGGAGTAAATGGAACAAGAAGCTAACACTGTGTTTAATGAGAAAATAATCAACTATTGCCTATACAACATGCCTAGAGCCAAAAACATCCAAGGGGATCTGTTTCCAACATTTTCACACAAATTGCATAAATACCAGAGATGACATTATAAAACTTAATTTGGATTCCATTTGTTTTTACTTACCAGGGGGCATTTGGAACAGTAGATAATCCCAGAGTTCTCTCTTTCACAGAAAAGTTAAATAAATAGCTTTCTATTTATTGCATGAGGAAATCTCTACCTGACAATTATCAAGTAAGCAGGGCTGAGATACTGCACCAGGAGCTGATCCATCCATCATGCTTTTTCCCTTGGATATGATTCTGACTGGTGTCAGCCAAGCCCCGCTGTAAACTTGAGCACCTTTTACCCAGCATGGTGTCAGTGAGGTTATTTTAAGCCTTGGGAATAATAATGACATAAGTTTTTATAGCAGCTTTTAAGTCAAAAGATGTCTAAGTGATTTTCCCTACCCACTGGCTTAAACCTTTGTTTTCCCTTGCATTTTCAAAGCATTTCAGCATGAATCTGAGACCATAAGCACAAGTGGCGTAAATGGCTCAGGAAGATGAAGCGATCGGGAAGGCAGAGTGAACAGCCCACGATAAACAAGCTGAGAGCAATGAGCTCCTGGATGGAGCCACATGTATCTGAAACGTGGGAAGTTGCCTCTAGGGGCACTCAGAGACAATCAGCGGTGTTCACTGAAAGAGAAGTTGGAACTTAGCAGACCAAATCCCTCCAGGATAAATCCATCCCAAATTGGTACCATTTAAAGCCTCTGCAGGAATCCCACTCAGAGCATAATCTTCACTCCCAGCATGAAGCCTCATTCTGCACCTCTCTCTCAGGCTGAGACCTCAGGGCCTGCTGCTTCCCTGGGAAAGCATCAGGAAAGAGTTGATGGCTGTGCAAAGTAGCAGGGCCATTATTGAGACAGCTGGCAAATGTCCCCATGTTCTGTCATCCCTGCTGCTCTACACTGAATTGAGAGTCACTACAGTGGCTCTCAATTCATAGGAATAAAAAAGGGAAGGGAATGGTCAATTTAACACAGCATCAGGAGGTTTTTTTCTAGGTGACCAACTACTTTGTCAGTGGGAATCAGTTTGTCTTCGTAGAAGTCAAGTAGTTAATCACCACCAAAACCCCAAGAAGAGAAAAGGTATGCAGGTGGTTTAACAAGGACAGGCTGAGGTGTGAACCTTGCTACAGAAAAAAGTAATTGCAGCTCACTTTAAGAATGAACTTGCTGGGCTTCCCTGGTGGCGCAGTGGTTGAGAGTCCGCCTGCCGATGCAGCGGACACGGGTTCGTGCCCCGGTCCGGGAGGATCCTGCGTGCCGCGGAGTGGCTGGGCCCGTGAGCCATGGCCGCTGAGCCTGTGCGTCCGGAGCCTGTGCTCCGCAACGGAAGAGGCCACAACAGTGAGAGGCCCGCGTACCGAAAAAAAAAAAAAAAAAAAAGAATGAACTTGCTGCCCAAGCCCCAGTGGTGCCAGAAGATACACAGCTGACCCAGACCTGACCCAAGGAAAGGGAGGCCCACTTTTCTTCCTCGCACATACGCCACTGGAGAGGGTCCACGCAATTGGAGTAAGTTCCCTGAATACTGAGTTTGAGGTGAAGGTCAGCACCTGACTTTTTCAGAGGCTGTGCAATAAAGAAGCAAATCACAACCTGTAAAGCCAAGCCTACCTGGGGTAAAATTCCAGCTCTGCCACTTGCTACCCATATAGCTCTTTTCAAGTCACTTATGCTCTCTGGAACTGTTTCCTAATCTGCAAAATACCTATAATGCTGCTGTGAGTTTAAATGATTTGATTTATGAAAAGAACTAAGAAATATAACTGACATTTAGTAAGTACTCAGAAACAATAGCTCTTATTCAGATAACTGGATTGCAATTTGGGGAACAAAACAAACCAATTGTGGGGAAAATTCAGCATGGAACTAGGTGGTGCACCAGGACTCTTACAAATCAACTACCTACATATGGAAAAAGTTTACAACAAACATTTTTTCGCTGTTTTTACTTTTAGTTCCAAACTTTCTAGATCTTAGAAAAATAAGCACAAAACTCAGTTAGAGCTCTGAAAAAAACTTAATTGTAAAATATATTCTTGGGCTTCCCTGGTGGCGCAGTGGTTGAGAGTCTGCCTGCCGATGCAAGGGACACGGGTTCGTCCCAGGGGTCTGGGAAAATCCCACATGCCACGGAGCGGCTGGGCCCGTGAGCCATGGCCACTGAGCCTGCGTGTCCGGAGCCTATGCTCCACAACGGGAGAGGCCACCACAGTGAGAGGCCCGCGTACCGCAAAAATAAAAAAAATTAAAAATATATATATATATTCTTAAAAAGTTTAATATATGTGCATTTAAAGAAATGGATACAATGTCATCTTCTTATACACCAGGAAAACCTATATCCATCACTGAAGTCATCAATTTCAATTTTCATCACTACGCAGAATATTAACTTTTTAAATAGATGATAAAATGGTTTTTGCTGTATTGCCAATAGCGAATCTGCTCTGAGAATTTTTTTTTTTACAATATGTACCTGAATTTACTACTTGCATAGAAAATTTTAAAGTTTTTGGTACATTTAAGAAATCAAGCAAACAGGTATTGATGAAAAAAAATCCTTTATGATGCCCAGATCTAGTCTTTGATAATTTAAATTCAAATTTTTATTTTATTCTATTTTATTTTTTAATATCCTTATTGGAGTATAATTGCTTTACAATGGTATGTTAGTTTCTGCTGTATAACAAAGTGAATCAGGTATACATAAACATATATCTTCATATCTCCTCCCTCTTGCTTCTCCCTCACACCCTCCCTATCCCACCCCTCTAGGTGGTCACACAGCAACAAGCTGATCTCCCTGTGCTATGTGGCTGTTTCCCACTAGCCATCCATTTTACATTTGGTAGTGTATATATATCCATGCCACTCTCTCACTTTGTCCCAGCTTCCCCTTCCCCTTCCCCGTTTCCTCAAGTCCATTCTCTATGTCTGGGTCTTTATTCCTCTCCTCCCCCTAGGTTCTTCAGAAGCTTTTTTTTTTTTTAGATTCCATATATATGTGTTAGCATATAGTATTGTTTTCTCTTTCTGACTTACTTCACTCTGTATGACAGTCTCTAGGTCCATCCACCTCACTACAAATAACTCAATTTCATTTCTTTTTATGGCTGAGTAATATTCCATTGTATATATGTGCCACATCTTCTTTATCCATTCATCTATTGATGGACACTTAGGTTGCCTTGTCCTGACTATTGTAAATAGTGCTGCAATGAACATTGTGGTACATGACTCTTTTTGAATTATGGTTTCCTCTGAGTATATGCCCAGTAGTGGGATTGCTGGGTCACATGGTAGTTCTATTTTTAAATTTTTAGGAAACCTCCATAATGTTCTCCATAGTGGCTGTATCAATTTACATTCCCACCAGCAGTGCAAGAGGGTTCCCTTTTCTCTACACCCTCTCCAGCATCTATTGTACGTAGATTTTTTGACGATAGCCGGTGTGAGGTGATAACTCATTGTAGTTTTGATTTGCATTTCTCTAATAATAAGTGATGTTGAGCGTCCTTTCATGTGTTTGTTGGCAATCTGTATATCTTCTCTGGAGAAATGTCTGTTTAGGTCTTTTGACCATTTTTGGATTGGGATGCTTCTTTATTGATATTGAGCTGCATAAGCTGTTTGTATAAGTTGGAGATTAATCCTTTGTCAGTTGCTTCATTTGTAAATGTTTTCTCCCATTCTGACGTTGTCTTCTCATCTTGTTTATAGTTTCCTTTGCTGTGGAAAAGCTTTTAAATTTCATTAGGTCCCATTTGTTTATTTTTGTTTTTATTTCCATTTCTCTAGCAGGTGGGTCAAAAAGGATCTTGCTGTGATTTATATCACAGAGTGTCCTGCCTATGTTTTACTCTAAGAGTTTTATGGTGTCTGGCCTAACATTTAGGTCTCTAATCCATTTTAAGTTTATTTCTGTGTATGCTGTTAGGAAGTGCTCTTATTTCATTCTTTTACATGGAGCTTTCCAGTTTTCCCAGCACCACTTATTGAAGAGGCTGTCTTTTCTCCATTGTATATTCTTGCCTCCTTTATCAAAGACAAGGTGACCATATGTGTGTGGGTTTATCTCTGGGATTTCTATCCTGTTTCATTGACCTATATTTCTGTTTTTGTGCCAGTACCACACTGTCTTGATTACTGTAGCTTTGTAGTATAGTCTGAAGTTCGGAAGCGTGATACCTCCAGCTCCATTTTATCTTTCTCAAGATTGCTTTGGCTATTCAGGGTCTTTTGTGTTTCCATACAAATTGTGAATGTTTTTGTTCTAGTTCTGTCAAAAATGCCATTTGTTGTTTGATAGGGATTGCACTGAATCTGTAGATTGCTTTGGGTAGTACAGTCATTTTCACAATGTTGATTCTTCCAATCCAAAAATGTACTATATCTCTCCATCTGTTTCTATCATCTTTAATTTCTTTCATCAGTGTCTTATAATTTTCTTCAGACAGGTCTTTTGTCTCCTTAGGTAGGTTTATTCCTAGGTATTTTTTGATTTTTATTGCAATGGTAAATGGGACTGTTTCCTTAATTTCTCTTTCAGATATTACATCATTAGTGTATAGGAATACAAGAGTTTTCTGTGCATTCATTTTATATCTTGTTACTTTACCAAATTCATTGATTATCTCTAGTAGATTTCTGGTAGCATCTTTGGGATTCTCTAGGTATAGTATCATGTCATCTGCAAACAGTGACAGCTTTACTTCTTCTTTTCCAATTTGGATTCCTTTTATTTCCTTTTCTTCTCTGATTGCTGTGGCTAAAACTTCCAAAACTATGTTGAATACGAGTGGTGAGAGTGGGCAACCTTGTCTTGTTCCTGATCTTAGTGGAAATGCTTTCAGTTTTTCACCATTGAGAACAATGTTGGCTGTGGGTTTCTCATATGGCCTTTATTAGATTGAGGTAAGTTCCCCCTATGCCCACTTTCTAGAGAGGTTTTTTTTTTTTTTAAACATCTTTATTGGGGTATAATTGCTTCACAATGGTGTGTTAGTCTCTGCTCTACAAAAAAGCGAATCAGCTATACATATACATATGTTCCCATATGTCTTCCCTCTTGCGTCTCCCTCCCTCCCACTCTCCCCATCCCACCCCTCCAGGCTGTCACAAAGCCCCGAGCTAATATCCCTGTGCCTTGCGGCTGCTTCCCCCTAGCTATCTACCTTACTACGTTTGTTAGTGTGTATATGTCCATGACTCTCTCTCGCCCTGTCAAAACTCACCCTTCCCCCTCCCCATATCCTCAAGTCCGTTCTAGAGAGGTTTTAACATAAATCAGTGTTGAATTTTTTCGGAAGCTTTTTCTGCATCTATTGAGATGATCATGGCTTTTCTCCTTCAATTTCTTAATATGGTGTATCACATTGATTGATTTGCTTATATTGAAAAATCCTTGCATTCCTGGGGTAAACCCCACTGATCATGGTGTGTGATCCTTTTAATGTCCTGCTGGATTCTGTTCGCTAGTATTTTGTTGAGGATTTTTGCATCTATGTTCATCAGTGATGTTGGTCTGTAGTTTTTTTGTATGTAACATCTTTGTCTGGTTTTGGTATCAGGGTGATGGTGGCCTCATAGAATGAGTTTGGGAGTGTTCTTCCCTCTGCTATATTTTGGAAGAGTTTGAGAAGGATAGGTGTTAGCTCTTCTCTAAATGTTTGGTAGAATTCACCTGTGAATCCATCTGGTCTTGGGCTTCTGTTTTTGGAAGATTTTAATCACAGTTTCAAGTTCAGTGCCTATGATTGGTCTGTTTATATCTTCTATTTCTTCCTAGTTCAGTCTCAGGAGGTTGTGCCTTTCTAAGAATTTGTCCATTTCTTCCAGGTTGTCCATTTTCTTGGCATATAGTTGCCTATAGTAATCTCTCATGATCCTTTGTATTTCTGCAGTGTCAGTTGTTACTTCTTTTTCATATCTAATTCTATTGATTTGTGTCTTCTCTCTTTTTTTCTTGAGTCTGGTTAGAATTTTATCAATTTTGTTTATCTTCTCAAAGAACCAGCTTTTAGTTTTATTGATTTTAGCAATTGTTTCATTCATATCTTTTTCATTTATTTCTGATCTGGTCTTTATGATTTCTTTCCTTCTGCTAACTTTGGGTTTTTCTTGTTCTTCTTTCTCTAATTGCTTTAAGTGTAAGGTTAGGTTGTTTATTTGAGATGTTTCTTGTTTCCTGAGGTAAGATTGTATTGCTCTAAACTTCCCTCGTAGAGCTGATTTTGCTGCAGCCCATAGATTTTGGATTGTCGTGCTTTCATTGCCATTTGTTTTTAGGTATTTTTTGATTTCCTCTTTGATTTCTTCAGTGATCTCTTGGTTTTTAGTAGCGTATTGTTTAGCTTCCATGTGTTTGTATTTGCCACATATTTTTTCCTGTAATTGGTATCTAGTCTCATAGCATTGTGGTCAGAAAGGATACTTGATACAATTTCAATTTTCTTAAATTTACCAAGGCTTAATTTGTGACCCAAGATATGAACTATCCTGGAGAATATTCCATGAGAGCTTTAGAAGAAAGTGTATTCTGTTGTTTTTGTATGGAATGTCCTATAAATATCAATTGTCCATTTTGTGTAATGTATCATTTAAAGGTTGTGTTTCCTTATGTATTTTCATTTTGCATGATCTGTCCATTAGTGAAGGTGGTGTCTTAAAGTCCCCTAGTACTGTTGTGTTACTGTCAATTTCCCCTTTTATGGCTGATAGAATTTACCTTATGTATTGAGGTGCTCCTATGTTGGGTGCATAAATATTTATAATTGTTATATCTTCTTCTTGGATTGATCCCTTGATCATGGAGAAGTGTCCTTCTTTGTCTCTTGTAATAATTTTATTTTAAGGTCAATTTTGTCTGATATGAGAATTGCTACTCCAGCTTTCCTTTGATTTCCATTTGCATGGCATATCTTTTTCTATCCCCTCACTTTCAGTCTGTATGTGTCCCTAGGTCTGAAGTGGGTCTCTTGTAGACAGCATAAGTACAGGTCTTGTTTATGTATCCATTCAGCCACTCTATGTCTTTTAGGGGAGCAGTTAATCTATTTACATTTAAGGTATTTATTGATATGTGTGTTCCTACTACCATTTTTTAAATTTTGGGGGGTTTGTTATTGTAGGTGTTTTCCTTCTCATATTTCCTCCCTAGAGAAGTTCCTTTAGCATTTATTGTAAAGCTGGTTTGGTGGTGCTGAATTCTGTTAGTTTTTGCTTGTCTGTAAAGATTTTAATTTCTCTGGCAAATCTGAATGAGATCCTTGCTGGGTAGAATAATCTTAGTTGTAGGTTTTTCTCTTTCATCACTTAAAATATGTTCTGCCACTCCCTTCTGGCTTGCAGAGTTTCTGCTGAAAGATCAGCTGTTAACTTTATGGGGATTCCCTTGTATGTTTTTTGTTGCTTTTCCCTTGCTGCTTTTAATACTTTTTCTTTGAATTTAATTTTTGATAGTTTGATTAATAAATGTCTTTGCATGTTTCTCCTTGGATTTTTCCTGTATGGGACTCTCTGCACTTCCTGGACTTGATTGACTGTTTCCTTTCCCATATTAGGGAAGTTTTCAACTATAGTCTCTTCAAATATTTTCTCAGTCCCTTTTTTTTCGCTTCTTCTTCTGGGACCCCTATAATTCAAATGTTGGTGCATTTAACGTTGTCCCAGAAGTCTCTGAGACTGTTCTCAATTCTTTTCATTCTTTTTTTATTCTGCTCTGTTGTAGTTATTTCCACTATTTTATCTTCCAGGTCACATATCTGTTCTTCTGCCTCAGTTATTCTGCTATTGATTCCTTCTAGAGAATTTTTAATTTCATTCATTGTGTTGTTCATCATTGTTTGTTTGCTCTTCTTCTAGGTCCTTTTTAAATGTTTCTTGTATTTTCTCCATTCTATTTCCAAGATTTTGTATCATCTTTACTATCATTACTCTGAATTCTTTTTCAGGTAGGCTGCCTATTTCGTATTCATTTGTTTGGTCTCGTGAGTTTTTACCTTTCTCCTTCTTCTTCTGTGTGTTTCTCTGTCTTCTCATTTTGCTTAACTTACTGTGTTTCAGGACTCCTTTTTGCAGGCTGCAGGTTCATAGTTCCCATTGTTTTACGGGTCTGCCCCCAGTGGCTAAATTTCGTTCAATGGGTTGTGTAGGCTTCCTGGTGGAGGGGACTGGTGCCTTTGTTCTGATGGATGAGGTTGGATCTGGTCTTTCTGGTCGGCAGGACTGCCTCTGGTGGTGTGTTTTGGGGTGTCTGTGAACTTATTATGATTTTAGGCAGCCTCTCTGCTAATGGGTCAGGTTGTGTTCCTGTCTTGCTAGATTTTTGGCATAGGTTGTTCAGCACTGTAGCTTGCTGGTTGTTGAGTGGAGCTGGGTCTTTATGTTGAGATGGAGATCTCTGAGAGAGCTTTCTTTTGCCATTTGATATTACATGGGGCCGGGAGGCCTCTAGATCAATGTCATTAACTCAGCACTCCCACCTCCGAGGCTCCAGCCTGACACCCAGCCCCACAGCCTAGAAGAAAGGGAAGAAAAAAAAGAAAGAGAGAAAGAAAGAAAGAAAGAAAAAATAAAGTTATTAAAATAAAAAATATATTATTAAAAATAAAAAATTAGAAAATAATATAAAAGAAGACAGAAAGAAAGAAAAAAGAGAGCAACCAAACTAGAAAACAAATCCACCAGTGATAACAAGCACTAAAAACTTTACTAACAGAAAAAAATAAAAAATGATGGACACAACCCTAGGACAAATGGTAAAAGCAAAGCTATACAGACAAAATCACACAAAGAAGCATACACATATGCATTCACAAAAAGAGAAAAGGGGGAAAAATATATATAAAAGAAAAAGGAAGAGAGCAACCAAATCAATAAACAAATCTACCAATGATAATAAGCCCTAAATACTAAACTAAGATATACATAAAACCAGAAATAAATTAGATGCAGAAAGCAAGCCCCAAGTCTACAGTTGCTCCCAAAGTCCACTGTCTCAATTTTGGGATGAATCATTGTCTATTCAGGTATTCCACAGATGCAGAGTACATCAATTTGATTGTGGAGATTTAATCCACTGCTCCTGAGGCTGCATAGAGAGATTTTCCTTTTTCTTCTTTGTTCCCACAGCTCCTGGGGTTCAGCTTTGGATTTGGCCCCACCTCTGCATGTAGGTCACCTGAGGGCATCTGTTTCCTGCCCAGACAGGACGAGGTTAAAGGAGCAGCTGGCTCACTCAGGCTAGGGGAAGAGAGGGGTACGGAATGCAGGGCCAGCCTGCAGCAGCGGAGGCCGACGTGACATTGCACCAGCCTGAGGCACACCATGTGTTCTCCCAGGGAAGTTGTCCCTGGATCACCGGACCCTGGCAGTGGCGGGCTGCACAAGCTCTTGGGAGGGGACGTGTGGATAATGACCTGTGCTTGAACATAGTCTTCTTGGTGGCTTCAGCAGCAGCCTTAGTGTTTTATGTCCATCTCTGTGGTCTGTGCTGATAGCCGAGGTTCACACCCATCTCTGGAGCTCATTTAGGTGGTGCTCTGAATCCCCTCTCCTTGAACACCCTGAAACAGTGGTCTCTTGCCTCTTAGGCAGGTCCAGACTTTTCCCCGGAATCCCTCCCAGCTAGCTGTGGCGCACTAGTCCCCTTCAGGCTGTGTTCACGCAGCCAACCCCCATCCTCTCCCTGGGATATGACCTCTGAGCCCGAGCCTCAGCTCCCATCCCCCTCCCACCCCAGTAGGTGAGCGGACAAGCCTCTCAGGCTGGTGAGTGCTGGTTGGCACTGATCCTCTGTGCAGGAGTCTCTCCACTTTGCCCTCTGCACCATGTTGCTGAGCTCTCCTCCTGGCTCTGAAGATCCCCCCTCCATGCCCACTCGCTGTCTCCACCAGTGAAGGGGCTTCCTAGTGTGTGGAAACTTTTCCTCCTTCACAGCTCCCTCCCAGGGGTGCTGGTCCCATCCCTATTTTTTTATCTCTGGTTTTTCTTTTGCACTACCCAGGTATGTGGAGAGTTTCTTGCCTTTGGGGAAGTCTGAGGTCTTCTGCGAGTATTCAGTAGGTGTTCTGTAGGAGCTGTTCCTTATGTAAATGTATTTTTGATGCATTTGTGGGGAGGAAGGTGCTCTCCACATCTTACTCCTCCACCATCTTGAAGCTCCCACTTAAATTCAAGTTTTTAAATTAACCTTAAATAGATTCTCAGACTCCAGATGGTTGCTTTAACTATTCACTGCCTAAATGTTCTGATAAGTCTAAACAAAGATCAATGTGCTATAAAATTACAGGAGATATAAAAAGAAATGACCTCCCTCAATTGGATTATTAAAATTGAAAATTTGATTTTTTACATGAATTCAAGACAGCCAATAACTTGTTCCTTTCCTCTTCTTTGAATCAATGAAGCAACAAATATGTACTGGATGCCTCCTACAGCCAAGGCTCTGTAACTGAAGCTATGGAACCTCTAGAGATTTGTCAGTTACCCAAATGGATCCTCATCTGGTTGAATGGTGGGGAAACGGGGTACAGTCCTTTCAGGACTGTGATTAGAGTAGCCCTTACTGAGTGAGTCTCTTATCTGAATTTCCCACCATTGTAATGGCATCTACCTATCTATAATCTCTCCCTTTCTCTCTCTCCCCCCTCTTCATATCACTAAAATGATTTAACAATAACTTGCCAATTGGAGGATAGAATCCAGCAGACATTTTATTAACAGTTCATGCAATAGATGGTCAGTGCCTAGTACCATAAGAGAAAGAGAAGGGAAAAAAATATCAGTTGAGGGTTTGCTATATGTTGTATGTTTTATATATGTTTCCTCATTTAATCCCCACAATAATCCTATGTGGTACACATTATTATATTTATTTTATTAGTGAGAAGACTGAAGTTAGGAAAGGCTAAGAAACTTGCCAGAGTCATAACTAAGCACTTACAGCATCACTGTTTTTTATGAGGTCTCTACATGTGTATTACTGCTTTGTTCGTAATTACCAAGCCGACTACAGCTCTCCCCCAAACTGTTGCAAAGCATTGAGAAGCAATACTGCATATGAATAAGAGGTTGGGTTTCAGAGTCAGGCCTGCATTAAAGTTTGTGTTCTTCCACTTACTCATACAGGACTTTGGGCAAGTTATTTAACCTCTCTAGGCCTCAGTTTCCACATTTGTAAAAGGAGAAAACAGTTTACTTCATCACAAAGTCATATGAGAAGATACATATAAAATACTTAGCCCAGAGCATGCTGTATTAATACCAAAAATGTATAGAGTGGCTATTATGTGCCAGGCATTGTGTTAAGATTTTAAGCTCTCTCAACCACTGAGTTCAGTAAATATTCATTGCAACTAATATTTCTTTGTTGGAATAACCTAGCCATGTATAAACATTGTTTGGTACTCCCCAGTTTTTTTTTTTTTTTTTTTTTTTTTTTTTTTGCGGTACGCGGGCCTCTCCCTGCTGTGGCCTCTCCCGTTGCGGAGCACAGGCTCCGGATGCGCAGGCTCAGCAGCCATGGCTCACGGTCCCAGCCGCTCCGCAGTACGTGGGATCTTCCCGGACTGGGGCACGAACCCGTGTCCCCTGCATCGGCAGGCGGACTCTCAACCACTGCGCCACCAGGGAAGCCACTCCCCAGTTTTAAAATCTTTATCTGACTGTCTTATCTTGGGCTTCAAAAAGACTTTTCTTTCTTTACCACATTTAAAAATAGTCTTCATCAATGTTGTTACCTATGACCCTAACACCACGCAGTATAGGTTTCTGTAGTATCTACAACTAAGAAACAAGCTATCTACAAAATAAGACTTTAGAAGTGAGTTGTAAGGTAATAGCTACTTGAAAATTTGGTTCTATCAATATTATGAATTCAGTGACAGAAAGCATGTTCTTGGTCAACCTAACAATGAAATTGAGTAAACAACACATGGCCATTCCAATCCACAGAACAGGCTGAACGCTAAAATGGCCAAAAGAAAACCAGCCCTGCAGATGTTTAATTCAGGTGCCACATGAACAAAATAACAATAGATAACAAAATTTTTGCTCTTATTTTGTGCCAGACACTAAGTGTTTTGAATTTATTAATAAATTTAATCCTCACAACATCCTATGGTATAAATACTATTATTATCATCTCCGTTTTATATACTTAGCATGACTTGAACAAAGGTGGACTAGCTCTAAAGTCCATGATTCTAACCACTACACAGCAAACTCTACATAGTATTAAAGGAAAATATAATGTATAAATTGTTTAGCTATAATAGAATCAAGTAGCAGATGTACTAGCTCATCATTTAAATCCAATTTCTTTATTCCATGAGCCCATAGCTCAATAAACTAACTATTACAGATTTTAGGCAACACCAAACCTCATTTGAAAATATATTAAAATTCAGGGAACTTTCCCCCACTCCCATTCTCATTATTGCATTAATCAACAGAAAGTTCTACTCAACTGTAGACATCATCTTTCATTTGGAAAATTCGGTTTGCTGTGGTTAATTTTTTAATGCCTCAGATTTAGCTTCAATTACCAATGAAAAATTACAGATCTTGTATATTAAATATTAAAACATTCCTGTAAGATTGCATATAGTCTCTTCTTCTCTTTTAAAAAATAGCATAACTTCATCTTAGATTGCTACCATCTATATTTCAACTCTTTGCACCAAATCTTCCTTTTGCTAAAAGCAAAATCTTTGTGGTTAGAATTGACCATAGAAATCTTAAGAAGCCCAATAAATCAATACCTTTGGACAATAAATGATTCTGTAAATTAGTAATATGTCAAAAGATGTAAGGAGAGCTGTCTCAAAGGAGAACTAAGCATAGTACCTCAGAGCTTGCCAGGTTATTGTCTTTAATGGGCAAGATTGCACTGACAGGCTGAAGTCTTAGGTAATAGCAAAGCTAAATCAATTCACAGGAAATGACACTAAGAAGTAGCCAGAAAAATTAAGAACTCTTACAGTTAATTTAGTATAACAGCCAGATATTGTGATGTCACCAGATAGGCTCATAATAATGAATGGTCTCCTAGAAGGAAAAGAAGCTATAAGTTACATAAAACTTAAGTAAACAATTTTCAGGGCCTTTCATGTAAGGATTTTAAATTTTTGATAGCACTAAAAGTTCTACTTTAACATTTTCCTACAGATTCTTGCCTAAAAGACCAGTATATCTTAAACTAAAAATACTTTTTGTACTTTAAAAATTACTAATGTTCCTTGGGTTAGATCCAAGATGGCCTGCCTCAATGCCATATTCAATTATGTATCAAATAGTTTTATTGTAAATTTCATTTATTAATCAAGTCATACATTTATTCCACAAATGTTTGCCACTCATTATGGTTCAGTCAGTATATTTGGCACTGAGTATATAGAGGGGGATAAGAAAGACAACTCTGCAATGTCAGCCAATCCTATCTTAAAGAGAAATTGACATATTAAAGGAAAGCAATAATAACTCTTCTCAATATACAAAATGGTTTTCACAAATATTATTTTATCTTTAGAACTTTTCTGTAAGGAAGCTAATGCCTTATCCTATTTACATATGAAGAAACGGAGGCTCAAAATTTTCATGTAAATTGCTAAGGGTATCTGCTAATAAAGGAAACAGAATTTAAACTTGGAAATTCAACTACAAAATTATCACACTGTATATTGTTTCAGTGTACAAGAGGGAAATGGATGATGGGCCTGGAAATGAAACCTCAAATATTTAACCAATTAAGGATAATTTTTCTCATTGAACCTCTAAGGAAAATGACAAGAGCAACACTGAATACTGGGAAATGTGTCTAACCACCTAAATCATAACTTTCAGCTAGTTCTTCTCTTGTAAGAGTTAGGGCTTCCCACCATCTCAGCAGGGGTGAGACATGGTGATAATTTTGTTCTACTTCCAATATCTCATACTTGGAATACCCTCCTGCTGACCTCAATATCCTGATTTTCCATCTTTTATATTGCCACACACCATACCATTTCTCCCAATCTCCCATTCCCTTCATGGCTTTATCTGCTTCCTTAGCTAACTTTATAGCCACAATCAGTCATTTCCAAACTGCTTGTAGTACCATAAAATCTTTGTCCCTTGACTCCTCAAAATCAGAAACTATGATGACTGGGCCCACATCTTTGTTCCCTGGCCTCTCTGTTTCTCATCTTATTCTTCTCTTATTTCCTCCATAGTGCTTTTTCCACTTCAGCTGTTTGACAACATTTCTACATTTCCCAAGGCTACAGTCCCATTCTCACTGCTTAAATTCAATCCCCACCATCATCTCAGCTCTGAGGTGTTGACTTAACCTCTCATCAGGACACTGGAAAACAAGGATTTGTGGACCATAGTCTAAGATCAAATTTTGAAGGCAGATGATTGATGACAGAATATGGAGCAAGGAAGGGGAGAGAAATGACCAGCAGCCTTTGTATTAGCTCTAAGACTAGAAATATATATGAAAGGTACAAGTAGGTTTAACATCTCAAGGAATGTTATATGGTGGGAGAAAATGTCAGTATCTGAAATAGGAATACCAATTGGTAGGGGATCTTAAAGTACCATGGTTGAAAGCCAATTGATTGGGACTATATTCTGTTCTTACAAGGCAAGTTATGTGATTTTTTTTTAATGTCAAAAGAGTATGATGGGGAGGAGGGAAACATAATGAAGACCAACAAAGGGGCCAGAGCTTTCCCTGTTTTCACCCTCCCTCTCTCCAGATTTTCCTCTTCCTTTTGTTGTTAGCAAGTTGAAGGTTCCATTATAACATTTAGATGCTATTTTCAACAAGATATGTATACATAACCAAAAACCTATATTTGTATTTAGCTTTTTAATAAAAGATATCATATCAAATACATGCATGTGATGTTCATTAATAACTGAGGACAACTGCTCCATGATTTGACCTCATTGGAATTTATTATCATGTTTCAAATAATGCTGGACTTCTTATCCTAATATAACCCAGGAATAGTGGTTTATGAGTGTAATGAACACTTACAGGATATTCTGCCAAGCACCACTACATTGCCTTCTGGAAAAGAGTCTAGTCCAGTGGGGACAATTTTGGGCTCGAATTCCAAGTTGCCTGGTGTCAAATATAATTTCTATCATATCTTTTGTAACTAACAAAAGTTTCTACTATCTCTTAGCCTCTATATTCTCTATATAAATTTAAAGAGTTAAAAACACTACCTTCCTCATAACATAGTTAAGAATTAAATGAGAGAAGCAAGAAGAACTACAATCCTGTAGCCTATGGAATTCAAACCACATTCACATAAAGATAGACAAAATGAAAAGGCAGAGGACTATGTACCAGATGAAGGAACAAGATAAAACCCCAGAAAAACAACAAAATGAAGTAGAGATAGGCAACTTTCCAGAAAAAGAATTCAGAATAATGATAGTGGAGATGATACAGGACATCGGAAAAAGAATATACGCAAAGATCAAGAAGATGCAGGAAATGTTTAACAAAGACCTAGAAGAATTAAAGAACAAACACCTAAAAGAATTAAAGAACAAACAAACAGAGATGAATACAATAAATGAAATGAAAAAATACACTAGGAGGAATAAATAGCAGAATAACTGAGGCAGAAGAACAGATAAGTGACCTGTAAGACTGAATGGTGGAAATCACTGCCATGGAACAGAATAAAGAAAAAAGAATGAAAAGAAATGAAGACAGCCTAAGAGATTTCTGGGGCAACATTAAATGCACCAACATTCGCATTATAGGGGTTCCAGAAGAAGAAGAGAAGAGAAAGGACCTGAGAAAATATTTGAAGAGATTATAGTTGAAAACTTCCCTAACATGGGAAAGCAAATAACCACCTAAGTCCAGGAAGTGCAGAGAGTCCCAGGCATGATAAACTGAAGTAGAAACATGCTGAGACACATAGTAATCAAACTGACAAAAATTAAAGACAAAGAAAAACTATTAAAAGCAACAAGGGAAAAATGACAAATAACATACAAGAGAACTCTCATAAGGTTAACAGCTGATCTTCAGCAGAAACTCTACAAGCCAGAAGGGAGTGGCACAATATATTTAAAGTGATGAAAAGGAAGAAACTACAACGAAGATAACTCTACCCATCAAGGATCTCATTCAGATTCGATGGAGAAATCAAAAGCTTTACAGACAAGAAAAAGTTAAGAGAATTCTGTACCAACAAACCAGGTTTACAACAAATGCTAAATGCATTGTTTTAAGTGGGAAACACAAGAGTGGAAAAGGACCTACAAAAACAAACCCAGCAAAATTAGGAAAATTGTAATAGGAACATACATATCAATAATTACCTTAAATGTGAATTGATTAAACACTCCAACCAAAAGTTACAGGCTCACTGAACAGATACAAAAACAAGACCCATATATATGCTGTCTACAAGAGACCCACTTCAGACCTAGGGACACATACAAACTGAAAATGAGGAGGTGGAAAAAGATACTCCCTGAAAATGGAAATCAAAAGAAAGCTGGAGTAGCAATACTCATATCAGATAAGATAGACTTTAAAATAAAGAATGTTACAAGAGACCAGGAAAGACACTACATAATAATCAAGGGATCGATCCAAGAAGAAGATATAACAATTATAAACATATATGCACCCAACATAGGAGCACCTCAATACACAAGGCACCTGCTAACAGCTATAAAAGAGGAAATTGACAGTAACACAATAATAGTGGGGAACTTTAACACCTCACTTACACCAATGGACAGATCATCCAGACGAAAACTAATAAGGAAGCTAAAGCTTTAAATGACATAATAGACCAGATAAATTTAATTGATATTTATAGAACATTCCACCCAAACACAGCAGATTACACTTTCTTCTCAAGTGCACACAGAACATTCTTCAGAATAGATCACATCTGGGGTCATAAATCAAGCCTCGGTAAACTTAAGAAAATTGAAATCACATCAAGCATCTTTTCTGATCACAAGACTATGAGATTAGAAATCAATTACAGGGAAAAAAACGTAAAAAACACAAACACATTGAGGCTAAGAAAACGTTACTAAATAACCAAGAGATCACTAAGAAATCAAAGAGAAAATCAAAAAATACCTAGAGAAAAATAACAATGGAAACATGATGATCCAAAACCTATGGGATGCATCAAAAGCAGTTCTAAGAGGGAAGTTTATAGCAATACAAGCCTACCTCAAGAAACAAGAAAAATCTCAAATAAACAATCTAAATTTACACTGATAGGAACTAGTGAAAGAAGAACAAACAAAACCCAAAGTTAGTAGAAGAAAAGAAATCATAAAAATCAAACCAAAAATAAATGAAACAGAAAAAAATAGCAAAGATCATTAAAACTAAAAGCTGGTTCTTTGAGAAGATAAACAAAAATGATAAACCTTTAGGCAGACTCATCAAGGAAAAGAGGGAGAAGACTCAAATCAGTAAAATTAGAAATGAAAAAGGAGAAGTTACAACAGACACCACAGAAATACAAAGCATCCTAAGAGACTACTACAAGCAACTCTATGCCAATAAAATGGACAACCTGGAAGAAATGCACAAATTCTTAGAAAGGTATAACCTTCCGAGACTGAACCAGGAAGAAATAGAAAATATGAACAGACTAATCATAAGTAATTAACTAGAAAATGGGATTAAAAATATTCCAAAAAACAAAACTCTAGGACCAGCTGGCTTCACAGGTGAATACTGTCTAACATTTACAGAAGAACTAACACCCATCCTTCTCAAACTCTTCCAAAAAATTGCAGAGGAAGGAACACTCCCAAACTTATTCTATGAGGCCACCATCACCCTGATGCCAAAACCAGACAAAGATACTACAAAAAAAGAAAATTAGAGACTAATATCACTGATGAACATAGATGCAAAAATCCTCAGCAAAATACTAGCAAACAGAGTCCAACAACACATTAAAGGGTCAAACACCATGATCAAGTGGAATTTATCCCAGGGACGCAGGAATTCTTCACTATACACACATCAATCAATGTGATACACCGTATGAACAAATGGAAGAATAAAAACCGTATGATCATCTCAATCAATGCAGTAAAACCTTTTGACAAAATTCAACACCCATTTATGATAAAAACTCTCCAGAAAGTGGGCATAGAGGGAACCTGCCTCAACATAATAAAGGCCATATACGACGAACCCAGAGCAAACATCATTCTCAGTGGTGAAAAACTGAAAGCATTTCCTCTAAGATCAAGAAGAAGACAAGGATGTCCACTCTTGCCACTATTATTCAACATAGTTCTGAAAGTCTTAGCCATGGCAATCAGAGAAGAAAACGAAATAAAAGGAATACAAATTGGAAAAGAAGAAGTAAAACTGTCATTGTTTGCAGATGACATGACACTGTACATAGAGAATCCTAAATTTAGAATTTAAGAAATCCTAAAAGAAAGCCACCAGAAAACTACTAGAGCTAATTAATGAATTTGGTAAAGCTACAGGATACAAAATTAATGCACAGAAATCTCTTGCATTCCTATACACTAACAGTGAAAGATCAGAAAGAGAAATTAAGGAAACAATCCCATTCACAGTGCAACAAAAAGAATAAAATACCTAGGAATAAACCTACCCAAGGAGGTAAAAGACCTGTACTCAGAAAACTATAAGACTCTAATGAAAGTAATTAAAGATGGCACAAACAGGCGCTTCCCTTTTGGCTCAGTGGTTGAGTCCACCTGCCAATGCAGGGGACACGGGTTCATGCCCCGGTCCAGGAAGATCCCACATGCCACGGAGCGGCTGGGCCCGTGAGCCATGGCCACTGAGCCTGTGTATCCAGAGCCTGTGCTCCACAATGGGAGAGGCCACAGCAGTGAGAGGCCTGCATACCGAAAAAAAAAAAAAAAAAGATGGCACAAACAGATAGAGAGATATACAATGTTCTTGATTTGGAAGACTCAATGTTGTGAAAATGACTATACTACCCAAAGCAATCTACAGATTTAATGCAATCCCTATCAAATTACCAATGGCATTTTTTATAGAACTAGGACAAAAAATCTTATAATTTGTATCAGGACACAGAAGACCCCAAATAGCCAAACATTCTTGAGGGGAAAAAAACAGAGCTGAAGGAATCAGACTCCCTGACTTCAGACTAAACTACAAAGCTATAGTAATCAAGACAATATGGTACTGGCACAAAAACAGAAATATAGATCAATGGAACAGGTGAGAAAGTTCAGAGATAAACCCACACACCTATGGTCAACTAATCTATGTATGACAAAGGAGGCAAGGATATACAATGGAGAAAAGACAGTCTCTTCAATAAATGGTGCTGGGAAAACTGGACAACTAAATGTAAAAGAATGAAATTAGAACACTCCCTAACACCATACACGAAAATAAATTCAAAATAGATTACAGACCTAAATATAAGACCGGACACTGTAAAACTCTTAGAGGAAAACACAGGAAGAAGACTCTTTGACATAAATCACAGCAAGACCTTTTTGAGCCACCTCCTAGAGTAATGGAAAGAAAAACAAAAATAAACAAATGGGATCTAATGAACTTAAAAGATTTTGCACAGCATGGAAACTATAAACAAGACAAAAAGACAAGCCTCAGAATGGGAGAAAATATTTGCCAATGAATCAACAGACAAAGGACTAGTCTCCAAAATATATAAACAGCTCATGCAGCTCAATATTAAAAACATAAACAACCCAATCAAAAAACTTGCAGGGGCTTCCCTGTTGGCACAGTGGTTAAGAATCCACCTGCCAATGCAGGGGACACTGGTTCGATCCCTGGTCCATGAATATCCCACATGCCATGGAGCAACTAAACCTGTGTGCCACAACTACTGAGTCTGTGTGCTGCAGCTACTGAAGCCAGTGCACCTAGAGCCTGTGCTCCACAACAAGAGAAGCCATTACAATGAGAAGGCCATGCACTGCAATGAAGAGTAACCCCCACTTGCCGCGACTAGAGAAAGCCTGCACACAACAACGAAGACCCAATGCAGCCAAAAATAAATAAATACATTTATTTATTTAAAAAAAACTAATGGGCAGAAAACCTAAATAGATATTTCTCCAAGGAAGACATACAGATGGCCAAGAGGCACATGAAAAGTTGCTCAACATCAGTAATTATTAGAGAAATGAAAATCCAAACTACAATGAGGTATCACTTCACACTGGTTAGATTGGGCATCATCAGAAAATCTACAAACAACAAATGCTGGAGAGGGTGTGGAGAAAAGGGAACCCTCTTGCACTGTTGGTGGGAATGTAAATTGATACAGCCACTATGGAGAACAGTATGGAGGCTCCTTAAAAAACTAAATATAGAATTACCATATGGGCCAGCAATCCCACTACTGGTCATATACCCAGAGAAAACCATAATTCAAAAAGACACATGCACCCCAATGTTCATTGCAGCACTATTTACAATAGCCAGGACATGGAAGAAACCTAAATGCCCATCGACAGATGAATGGATAAAGTAGATGTGGTACATATATACAATGGAATATTACTCAGCCATAAAAAGGAATGAGATTGGGTCATTTGTAGAGACGTGGATGGATCTAGAGACTCTCATACAGAGTGAAGTAAGTCAGAAAGAGAAAAACAAATATCATATATTAATGCATATATGTGGAACCTAGAAAAATGGTACAGATGAACCGGTTTGCAGGGCAGATATAGAAACAGATGTAGAGAACAAACGTATGGACACCAAGGGGGGAAAGTGGCGGGGGGTGGGGGGTTGGTGGTGTGATGCATTGGGAGATTGGGATTGACATATATACACTAATATGTACAAAATAGATAACTAATAAGAACTTGCTATATAAAAATAAATAAATATACTTTTAAAAGAGTTAAATGAAATGATACAAGTAAATGATTAATATGGTTCCTGGCATATAGTAAGAACCCAATAAATTTAATTTAATATTATACTTATTCTAGGAACTGCTTCTCCTTATTCTCAGCCACATGGTTGTGACAGAAACTTACATGATACAAAGAGCAACCTCCCTTGACCCTAGCTGACTGGTCTAGGGTTGAACCCCCACCATAATAAAACCCATGAGCCTCTTCTCATATTTGAATCAGACTGTCTCCAAGACTTGGTGCTAGCTGTTCAGTAAAATGCAAATATCTTTATTAAAATGTTAAGGAAATTTCAGAAAATTACAGTGTGGGAAGGAAAAGATTAAAGTTCTAGTACACTTGAACTTTCTCTTGAATTTCCAGTGGAATGGTAGTTTAAGACTTAAACCTATCTGAGAAAGGAAATTCTCTATGGACAATGCCCCCTACTTCAGACTTGACTTTCTCTTGCCTTCCACAAATTCTCCCTTTTACAAATTGTTCTACAACTCCTCCTTCTTACCTCTCCCAAACTACCACCCCTGAGAAGTATAGTCTATGCCAGTGGTTTCCAGTCTGGGGCAATCTTGCTCCCCAGGCAACATTTGAGAATGCTGAGACATTTTTGGTTGTCACAAGTGAAGGGAGTGGTGCTGCTGGCATCTAATGCGTAAAGACCAGAGATGCTGCTAAACATCCTACAGTGCAGAGGACAGCCTCCCGTCCCACCAAAAAATTACCTGACCTAAAATGTCAACAATATGGAGGTTGATAAGACCCAAACAGAAATGAAACTTCCCTCCACTAACAAAGAGTCAATTCTACCTTTGGTATCAGTTTTTTCCCCATATTCTATATAAAAGTTTTAATTCCCTTCCTTGTTTACCTGAATCCTACCAGAATCATATAGTGCTACATTAGTCTTAAAGGTGATTTGTTACCATGGGAATGGATTGGGATGATTACATTCATATAAGTCATAATTTAGCTATGATGGAGCCAGAAGGAGGGGGGAAGTTTCCAGTCTCCCCACCATAAGCATATTCCAAGAAGACACATGGGAGAAGGTACATACTCTTAAGAAAATATGTTGAACTATCAAGACAGCCATTGAGATTATTAGTGTTGGAAGAATATTGTCATCGAAATAACAAACTTTTTGTAAACTTGGTGGATGCTTTACACAAGGAAAACACTGACTACAAAATCAGTAAATATAAATAGGATGATGGGCTACAGTAACAAAAATTCTAGAAGGTAATTAAAAATAGTATTTCAGATGGAGCAAGTGGTGACCCTTGAAGAACTGAAGTATGACTCCTGCCTTATTTCACAAAGGCTATCAATAGGAGGATCTGTAGTGACTATGTCATATTACATGGTCATAATACTGGCTGAAGACAAATTTATGATGAAATATATCTAGAGAACTACATAGATAGGCTTTTTTAAATACATAGGCCATTATAACATAAAAAGTAGTTAGGGAGGATATTTTTAAATTTATGTTCTTATTGGCTAAAATTTGTAGTAGAAATGAAAGTCGATTGAACAAAACTATAGACTATTTCAACTATGTTGAGATCAGTAAATATAAAAGATACAGATAACTGAGTCAGCCAAGAAGAGGACTGAGTATTCAGAAAAAATGTGGAAGATATAAGGAATGCCAAACAAAGATAAATTTGATCAACTTGATCTTTGCAATGGAAAGAAATAGACATCAGGGGGGATAGTTGGAAGAGTCATTGGTCTTTGGACACAAAATCAGAGTAAAACTCTCCAACTCTTTCAGAAGAAAATGAGTAAGGCTATATGTAAAGAATTCAAGCCTGAGTTCTTTATCCAAATTCACCATCACATATCCCCTATTTTATTGGATAATACAATCAAAACAATGACAAAGGAAACCATTTCCTGGTCCATTATAGAAACTCTGAAGTTACTAGAGGGATAGACACAGATATGGTGTCCAGATCCGCTTTCAAGGAAGGACTTGCTGGCTCTTTTTCAGTTCCCTCCTGGAGCTTTCAAGCCTCCTTGCAGGAGATCACACCCTTCGTGGAGCAGCTTGACCAAGCAAGGTCAGGGGACAAAGGGACAGCTCATTTCAACCCATTGCAGGATGCTCAGATGAAATGTTTACTCCAAAGTTCCTAACAGGGTTGGCGAAAGTGTTGTTGGACTAGCATTGCAGTTTGGCTACTTCCTCTGCCCCATCCTGCTTCCTCTCCATTTTTTTTTCACCCTAATAAAAATTTTGCATCCCAAACTTCTTAATATCTGCTTCCAGAGAACCCAATCTATGATAATCACGTTTGGAAGAATCTCAGAGGTTCTTAGTCAGACCTTCCACTCAACTGCAATATTTTATAGAGCTTCAAAACATCACTGCCATAGTCTGGTATGAGGAGACAGTGCAGGCTTTGCAATCTCATGCATCCCTGGGTTCTAATATTACCCCTTACCTCTAATTAGCAATCTGAGTTTAATCTCTCTAAACTATGGTTTCCTTGTCTGTGAAATGATAATACTTACTGCAAAGAATAATTGTGGGGGATAAATTTTAAATAATTTCTACAAAATGCTTAACTTGGTGCCTGGCTCATAGCAGGTGTCCAGTAATTGTCAGCCCTACTCCCTTCCAACAATAGAAAAAAAAAAAGACCAAATAATTTAAATCTCCCTACAAAACTAGAACTGCCAAAGTTCAGAGATACTGATTTCTTTGTTGATATGTGTTACATATTGTTTCTAACATTATGGAGAATAAATTTCCTGGATTACAGTTTATAAAGCTAGTTAATAAAGTAACCTGAGGTAGAAAAAATCTGTAATGGGAGTAAGGGGGCAGATTTGAAGTAACTCTCAAAGCAGTTGTTTCAAGAAGCACAGCCCCTTGCCCACACATAGACTGAATCTACCCACTCTACTTCATATCCACATCTTACAATAAGACGTCTCAAGAGGCTGGTCTAAAGTGGACTGTCCTAGTAACTAAGTAGTAAGAATAACTGAAGAGAAAGAGAATTATGGTAGGATATAAGAGGAGCTAAAGTTGAAGAGAGGGCTTGGTAATGGTGAGTGTACAATAAAAGGCATTTAGTTATGAAACTCAGCATCAAGTTTTTTCTATACCCAATAGTACTTAAAATGTCTTCCATGTAGCTCTCTATCCTTAACATCAGGGCACATAAGCTTTGCCAACTGAGTGAAAAATACTGACAGCTAGATTGTTATAATAATATAGACAGAGGCACTGTCAAAGTGTAAGCTTTCAAAGTGTAAGATTGGTATTCAACTTGGAAAGCACAGAACCAGCTATTTCCTCAGGTATCCAGTCACCTTAGAAGCCATGGCACAGATGATAGCTTCAGGAGTAGTCATTTCAATTTTTATCCCTAGTACAAAACACAGTTTTAACCCCACAGCTCCTAAGGAATGAAGCTAGTGTCAAAGATTTAATGCCTTTTCACATTAGTGATGTCAGCACAAAATGGCCATCTTCTCTGAATAATTTATCTTCCCACTGCATAATTTTCTTATCTTTTTTTCTACATTTTGGCTTTTTACTGTAGATGGGGAGGTAAATGGCTGTTAGTCCGCGACAAAACCTGTGGCGCATCCTTCCCATCAATCAATTAAAAAACACTTACCTTACATTCAACATGATTTATTTCTTGTTAATACAATTGTCTCACTATATCCTTCTATTATTATACCTTTAATTCCATTAGCCATTCGCTTAATGCTTGCTTTAAGGCTGACCCTCAAAGAGCTTGGAAGAGAGAGGGAAGTCCTAATAGTGGCTTTGCCAATAAAACTCTGGAAGCTCTTCTCTTAAAACCTTGTAGGTCACGGAAAAGATAGGGCACAGAATGTATCCTGCCTGAAAAGAATAGAGCAATGTCTCATTTATTTGTTCTGATGGATACTGCTTGATGGCTTAAAAATCCTTAAGAGCTCTTATCTTAAAAGTCAACACAATAGGTTCACAATGTATTATCCTACACATTGCATAGGGATTGATGAGATGCTACCAAGCTTTCCTTAAATAAATTTTAAAAGAGGGAGAGGGGAAGCCATTTGTATTGTCTGAAGATTAATGGCTTGCTTGTTTTGGGGTGGGGCAAATGGTAAACCTCTTACACAGTTAAGTGACACAAAAACATTGTAGTATTCTTTCTCATGGTGGTGGAGTTACATGTTTTCTAGCAAATTTTCTCCATTTGGGTTGAAATTTGAAAGCTCTAAAAAGAAGCCCTTGTACTGAATTTCTAAAATTATACATTGAACAGTTGCTATGATTTTTCTCAGTGAGGAGATTTTCTCCCTTTTTGAAATTTAATTGTATGAATGTCTTCATACAATACACAAGCACATACATTTCTGTATTACTACATATTGGATTAGGTCATATGTAGCAGGTACTATTGCTTGCCAGATAGGCATTTCTCTCTGCTTCCTTGCAAACCCTAATCCAGTTTTATTCAGGGGTCCACACTTCAGAAATCGGAATCCCATCCAAAGCCTCAGGGTAAATCTGTTCAGTAAAACCAGGACATTTCATAGTCCTTGTTGGCCATTGATGTTGGGGCAGGCTTCTAGGACAGGTTTCCTCATTTCTAAAAATAAACGTAAACCATGGATGTTTATGACTGCATGTGGTGCCTGGAGTTTTGAACGTCATCTTATGGCCTCAGGGAGAGATAGCCAAGAACAAAGCCAACATCCTGGGGATGACAGTGTAGAAAGACAAATGTATCTTTTTCCTTGAAAACGTAATTTATCCCTGGAATTAATCAAACTGTGTCTACCCTACTTCAACACTTTTTGTTACTTGAAATAATATGTATCTTCATTGGGCTTCCCTGGTGGCACACTGGTTAAGAATCCTCCTGCCAATGCAGGGGACACAGGTCCGAGCCCTGGTCCAGGAAGATCCCACATGCCACGGAGCAACTAAGCCCGTGTGCCACAACTACTGAGCCTGAGCTCCAGAGCCTGCAAGCCTCAACTACTGAGCCTGCGTGCCACAAATACTGAAGCCCATGCACCTAGAGCCCATGCTCTGCAACAAGAGAAGCCACCACAATGAGAAGTCCACGCACCACAATGAAGAGTAGGCCCCACTCGCCTCAACTAGAGAAAGCCTGCGTGCAGCAGTGAAGACCCAACGCAGCCAAAAAAAAAAAAAAAAGAATAAGTAAAATAAATTAATTAAAAAAATTTTTTTAATATGTATATTTTTTGTTTAAGCTAGTTAAGTCAGTGTTGACCATTACGTACCGCTGGAGGCATCCTTGCTATACATCACAGGTGCTTTTTAAAAACACAGTCTTTTCCCACTTAGCCCTATTCCGAATTAACCTATGTGAAGAACCTAGAGTGTGTTGTCTGTATTTTTCTCCATGTACACCTAATCATATACAAGCACGTATAAATGCGTATACATGTATATATATATATATATATATACATGCATACACATTGGCACATAAATATGTGTTAGAGCTTTACCAAAAAAATGAGATTGCATCATTCACATTCTTTTGTCTCATGGTTTTTTTCAGTCCACAATATTGCATAGAAATTTCTTCAGATCAACTGGTATAGTCTTAAATTCAATATAGGCTGGATAACATTCATGGCATGAGTATAAAAATTTAATAATTTCCCTATTGATAGTCACTTGCTTCGTTTTTAACTTATTGTTGAATAAACAATGAGCTAACGTAAATTTGGGGCATATTTCCTTTCATACTGGTGCTTTAATTTATGTGGGTTAGATTCTAAGAGTGGACGTTGAAGTAAATATGTGCTGTCTTTTTAACAATTATTTTCCCAAAAGGTTACTGTGATTCAGTTTCACCAGCAGTACAGGAGAGAAACTTTTCCCAAATGCTCACCAGCACTAGTTTTCACTTTCTAAACTTTTGTCAATCTGTTAGGTGTA
This sequence comes from Phocoena sinus, assembly GCF_008692025.1. Classification (NCBI taxonomy): domain Eukaryota; kingdom Metazoa; phylum Chordata; class Mammalia; order Artiodactyla; family Phocoenidae; genus Phocoena; species Phocoena sinus. The sequence continues at coordinate 99,925,709 of NC_045767.1, read as the reverse complement.
GTATGATAGCTCATTTTTACTATAAGTTGTATCTTCCTCTCTGCTAGTGAGTTTAGCATAGTTTTATGTTTCTTAACCATTTGCATTTGTTCCTCTATAAATACATTTTTATCTTCTACCTATTTGTCGTTGCTATGTGGCTTGTCTTTTTACTTACAAATTTGTAAGAGTTTTTTTTTAAAACATCTTTATTGGAGTGTAGTTGCTTTAGAATGGTGTGTTAGTTTCTGTTTTATAACAAAGTGAATCAGCTATACGTATACATATATCCCCATATCCCCTCCCTCTTGCGTCTCCCTCCCACCGTCCCTATCCCACCCCTCTAGGTGGTCACAAAGCACCGAGCCGACCTCCCTGTGCTATGCGGCTGCTTCCTATACCACAATGTTCATTGAAGCTCTATTTACAATAGCCAGGACATGAAAGCAACATAAGTGTCCATCGACAGATGAATGGATAAAGAAGATGTGGCACATATATACAATGGAATATTACTCAGCCATAAAAATAAACAAAATGGAGTTATTTGTAGTGAGGTAGATGGACCTAGAGTCTGTCCTACAGAGTGAAGTAAGTCAGAAAAAGAAAAACAAATACTGTATGCTAACACATATATATGGAATCTAAAGAAAAAGAGTTCTTTATATAATATAAATGACAGCTTTTTGTCATCTGTATTAAACAAATATTATAAAATCAATCCCTTGTCTGTGGTTATGGTGTCTTTTCTAAACATAAGTTTTAAATTGGTAAATATGTCCCTATTTTTTTTCTAGCTTCTAGGTTTACAGCTAATATTATTTCACCTTGCCCTCACTTCTACCTGTGTTGTACATATAAGCCTGTTTCTGACTTTAGAACCTTAATTTTTAAAAAAATCCTGTCACATTAAAAAACACATTACATTATATACTACCAAATGTAAAATAGATAGCTTGTGGGAAGCAGCTGCATAGCACAGGAAGATCAGCTCGTGCTTTGTGACCACCTAGAGGGGTGGGATAGGGAGGGTGGGAGGGAGATGCAAGAGGGAGGATATATGTATATGTATAGCTGATTCACTTTGTTATCAAGCAGAAGCTAACACACCATTGTAAAGTAATTACACTCTAATAAAGATGTTAAAAAAAAAAAACCCATTGCATTAACAACATTCCAACACATAGGAGCAAGAGTAGAATGGGGGTTACCAGGAGCTGGAGGCAGGTGGGAGTGGGAAGCTGTGGCTTAAAGGGTACAGAGTTTCCGTGAAGCAAGATGAAAGTTCTAGAGATTGCTGCACAAAGATGTGGACATATACTTAAAATTTTATTGAACGTGGATTTCATATTATGTGTTTTTTACCACAATAAAAAACTATTTCCCCTAATTTTAAGAGGGTAAATAATGACGTGTTTTATTACAACTCAGGAGATACCCAAATAATTTTCACAGATAGAAAAGAATATTCAGTAAACAGTGAAAACAAGTATACGTAAATAGTAAAAAAGAGAGTTCCCTGGTGGCCTAGTGGTAGGATTCTGGGCTTTCAATGCCATGGCCTGGGCTCAATCCCTGGTTGGGGAACTAAGATCTCACAAGCCACGCAGCATGGCCAAAAAAAACAAAACAAAACAAACAACAACAACAAAAAAAAACTTCAACTATTGAAAATAATAATAATAATCATAAACAATTTGAAAGTAAATATAGTTCACACATAAAATGTATGTATGATTTAGACTCTGTTTTTTTCCCTTTCTTTCCCATTGTCTCCACCAATATTTAAAACTTTGAGGAAGTTCATGATTATCTTGTATTCAAATTGTCCAGAAAAGCACCTTTAGATAAACATAAAAGGGAAACTAGAACATTTCAAAATGTGGAAATAATATATGTGCATGACAGATTGAAAACATGTAGGAAATACTACCTCTTCATCCTTCTCCTTTGATGGGTACATGCAAGGCAAAATATTTTGGGTTCATCCAAACAAGATGCACAATTCAAATCTATTACACATGATGCTCTCTCTGATTGAAAACTACTGTGTCAAGTTAATGGTGTTCTGCCTGATACCATAATTGAAATATCACCTCTGTTAGTTCACTTATTTTGTATGTTTTTGGGTGAGAAAACCATCCTAAAAGTGGTATAATATTTGAAGGGCCATCATGGCTAAGTTGTTGACTGAAGAGACACTATGAGAGGGAATTCTGTACTCCACTCCATTCTCTTGAAGGGCTTTAATTATTTTATGTTTTACATTTATGTCTTCAGTCCATCGGGAATTTATTTTTATATACGGCATAAGAAAGAATTCAATTCAGTTTTATTCCAATTTTATTCTAGTTGAGTTAGCATCATTTGTTAAATATCCCATTTCTTTTAGATATTAGATATATATTAAATTTTTATATAGAGTCATATCTATATCTGTATTCTCAATTCTGTCCCACAGGACTTTTTTGTCTATTTCTATGAAAAATCATATCCTACTTATTAGAGTGATTCTTTTATTATGTTCTAATATCTATTACCACTTCTCCCCATCACTATTCTTTTATTATTTGTTTTTTTAGTTTTAATTTTGCTTGTCTGCTCTCATAGATTTATTCTTCCATGTAAAATTTTAAATAATTTTATATCTAATTCTCATACCTCACAGAAAATCTGATATGATGTTTAGTGGAGTTGCTTTAAATGTATATGTCAATATTGTGAAAACTGGAATACACGACATTAAATTTTTCCAACCAAATACATGACAAATCTTCCAAGTTGTTCAGATCTTGTTCTATGGCCTTCCATGATTTCTTTATGGTCTACGTAATACAGGTACTGGCCTTATTTGTTAAATGTTTTCTCTAATATTTTACTGTTTTAATTACTATTGTAAATAAATTTGTTTCTCTTTTAGGTTTTAATTTTTACAATAAAGAAAAGCTATTGATTTCTGTAAATTCATCTTATACTCAGTCAACTTATAAATTAGCTTATTAATCCAAATAGGTCATTTTACTGGAGTTTCTTAGATTTTCTGGGTATGTATTTATATTAACAAAAAGAATTAATTCTATCTATTTTTAATGTTTAATGCAAATGTTTTATTATTCTTCTCTTATTGCATTACCTAGACCCTCCAGGATTGTATTGTGTGAGAATGACTGCCAGCACATCTACCTAGTTGCTCATTTTTTTTTTTTTTTTTTTTTTTTTTTTTTTTTGCGGTACGCGGGCCTCTCACTGTTGTGGCCTCTCCCGTTGCGGAGCAACAGGCTCCGGACGCGCAGGCTCAGTGGCCATGGCTCACGGGCCCAGCCGCTCCGCGGCATGTGGGATCCTCCCACACCGGGGCACGAACCCGTGTCCCCTGCATCGGCAGGCGGACTCTCAACCACTGCGCCACCAGGGAAGCCCTAGTTGCTCATTTTTAATGGAAGTGGTTTTAATATTTAGAATACTAGTTGCTTTTTAAAAGTAAATAGCCTTTGTTATATTTAGTTTCCTACTCTTCTTATTTTACTTAGTGTTTTTATAAACACTAATAATTTTATCAAATGCCTGTCAGTGTCTAATTACATCATAGGATTTTTCTTTTAATTTACTAATATATTACATATTAGATTTTTCTAATATTGAACTATCCTCACATTCTACAAATTAACTATACAAAAATATATTTATCAACATTTCATTTAGAAGTTTATCTTCTAGATTTTTATGAGATTAGTCTAAGTCATCTTTCACAATCTCTCTATCAGATTTTGATATTTAAAAAGTTATTCTGGAGGAGGAGCTTCAAGATGGCAGAAGAGTAAGACGTGGAGATCACCTTCCTCCCAGAAATATATCTAGGGCTTCCCTGGTGGCGCAGTGGTTGAGAGTCCGCCTGCCGATGCAGGGGACACAGGCTCGTGCCCCGGTCCAGGAAGATCCCACATGCCGCAGAGCGGCTGGGCCTGTGAGCCATGGCTGCTGAGCCTGCGCGTCCGGAGCCTGTGCTCCACAACGGGAGAGGCCACAACAGTGAGAGGCCCGCGTACCGCAAAAGAAAAAAAAAGAAATATATCTACGTGTGAGGCAACTCCTACAGAACACCTACTGAATGAAGGCAGACCTCCCAAAAGGCAAGAAACTCCCCATGTGCCTGGGTAGGGCAAAAGAAAAAGGAAAAAACAGAGACAAAAGAATAGGGACGGGACCCGCACCAGTGGGAGGGAGCTGTGAAGGAGGAAAGGTTTCCACACACTAGGAAGGCCCTCCGCGGGTGGAGACTGTGGGTGGTGGAGGGGGGAAGCTTCGGAGCCAAGGAGGAGAGCACAGCAACAGGGGTGTGGAGGGCAAAGCGGAGAGACTCCTGCACAGAGGATCGGTGCCGACCGGCACTCACCAGCCCGAGAGGCTTGTCTGCTCACCCACTGGGGAAGGTGGGGGCTGGGAGCTGAGGCTCGGGCTTTGGTCAGAGCGCAGGGAGAGGACTGGGGTTGGATGTATGAACACAGCCTGAAGGGGTTAGTGCACCACGGATAGCTGGGAGGGAGTCCGGGAAAAAGTCTGGAGCTGCCGAAGAGACAAGAGACTTTTTATTGCCTCTTTGTTTCCTGATGCGCGAGGAGAGGGGATTAAGACTACTGCTTAAAGGAGCTCCAGAGACGGGCGTGAGCAGAGAGACGGGCATGAGACACTAAGGCTGCTGCTGCCGCCAACAAGAAGCCTGTGTGCAAGCACAGGTCACCATCCACACTGCTTCTCCCGGGAGCCTGTGCAGCCTGCCACTGCCAGGGTCCCGTGATCCAGGGACAACTTCCCTCGGAGAACACACGGCGCGCCTTAGGCTGGTGCAACATCACCCCAGGCTCTGCCGCCGCAGGCTCACCCCGAAATCTGTACCCCTCTATCCCCCCAACCTGAGTGAGCCAGAGCCCCCGAATCAGCTGCTCTTTTAACCCCATCTTGTCTGAGCCCTCAGGTGACCTACACACTGAGGCAGGGCCAAATCCAAAGCTGAACCCTGGGATCTGTGCGAAGAAAGAAGAGAAAGGGAAATTTCTCCCAGCAGCCTCAGGAGCAGTGGATTAAATCTCCACAGTCAACCTGATGTACCCTGCATCTGTGGATTACCTGAATAGACAAAAAGTCATCACAAATTGAGGAGGTGGACTTTGGGACCAACGATATATATTATTTTTCCCTTTTTCTCTTTTTGTGAGTGTGTATGCATATGCTTCTGTGTGTCATTTTGTCTGTATAGATTTGCTTTTACCATTTGTCCTGGGCTCTGTCTGTCCTTTTTTTTCTTTAATATAGTTTTCAGCACTTGGTATCATTGGTGGATTTGTTTCTTGGTTTGGTTGTTCTTTCTTTTTTCAAATTACTTAAAAAAATTTTTTTAATAATTATTTTTTATTTTAACAATTTTATTATATTTTATTTAATTTTATCATTTTCTTTCTTTTTTTCTCCCTTTTATTCTGAGCCATGTGGATGACAGGCTCTTGCTGATCCAGCCAGGGGTCAGGGCTGTGCCTCTGAGTTGGGACAGCCAAGTTCAGGATTGGTCCACCAGAGACCTCCCAGCTCCACATAATAGCAAATGGTGAAAATCTCCCAGAAATATCCGTCTCAATGCCAAGACCCAGTTCCACTCAAAGACCATCAAGCTACAGTGCTAGACACCCTATGCCAAACAACTAGCAAGACAGGAACACAACGCTACCCATTAGAAGAGAGACTGCTTGAAATCATAATAAGGTCAGAGACACCCCAAAACACACACCAGATGTGGACCAGCCCACCAGAAAGACAAGATCCAGCCTCATACACCAGAACACAAGCAGTAGTCCCCTCGACCAGAAGCCTACACAACCCACTGAACCAACCTTAGCCACTGGGGGCAGACACCAAAAACAATGGGAATTACGAACCTGCAACCTGTGAAAAGGAGACCCCAAACACAGTAAGTTAAGCAAAATGAGAAGATAAAGAAACATACAGCACATAAGGGAGCAAGGTAAAAACACACCAGACCTAAAAAATGAAGAGGAAATAGGCAGTCTACCTGAAAAAGAATTCAGAGTAATGCTAGTAAAGATGATCCAAAATCTTAGAAATAGAATGGAGAAAATACAAGAAATGTTTAACATGCACCTATAAGGACTAAAGAGCAAACAAACAGTGATGAACAACAAAATAAATGAAATTAAAAATTCTCTAGAAGGAATCAATAGCAGAATAACTGAGGCAGAAGAACGGATAAGTGACTTGGAAGATAAAATAGTGGAAATAACTACTGCAGAGCAGAATAAAGAATGAAAAGAATTGAGGGCAGTCTCAGAGACTTCTGGTACAATATTAAATGCACCACATTCGAATTATAGGGGTCCCAGAAGAAGAAGAGAAAAAGAAAGGGACTGAGAAAATATCTGAAGAGATTATAGTTGAAAACTTCCCTAATATGGGAAAGGAAATAGTTAATCAAGTCCAGGAAGCACAGAGAGTCCCATAGAGGATAAATCCAAGGAGAAACATGCCAAGACACATACTAATCAAACCATCAAAAATTAAATACAAAGAAAATATATTAAAAGCAGCAAGGGAAAAACAACAAATAATAAACAAGGGAATCCCCATAAGGTTAACAGCTGATCTTTCAGCAGAAACACTGCAAGCCAGAAGGGAGTGGCAGGACATATTTAAAGTGATGAAAGGGAAAAACCTACAACCAAGATTACTCTACCCAGCAAGGATCTCATTCAGATTTGACAGAGAAATTAAAAAATTTACAGATAAGCAAAAGCTAAGAGAATTCAGCATAACCAAACCACCTTTAAAACAAATGCTAAAGGAACTTCTCTAGGCAGGAAACACAAGACAAGGAAAAGACCTACAATAACAAACTCAAAACAGTTAAGAAAATGCTAATAGGAACATATGCATTGATAATTACCTTACATGTAAATGGATTAAGTACTCCAACCAAAAGACATAAACTGGCTGAATGGAAACAAAAACAAGACCCCTATATATGCTGTCTACAAGAGACCCATTTCAGACCTAGGGACACATACAGATTGAAAGTGAGGGGATGGAAAAACTATTCCATGCAAATGGAAATCAAAAGAAAGCTGGAGTAGCAATACTCATATCAGAAAGAATACTCTTTAAAACAAAGACTATTACAAGAGACAAACAAGGACACTACATAATGATCAAGGGATCAATCCAAGAAGAAGATATAACAATTGTAAATATTTATGCACCCAACATAGGAGCACATCAATACATAAGGCAAATACTAACTGCCATAAAAGGTGAAATCGACAGCAAAACAATCATAGTAGGGGACTTTAACACCCACTTTCACCAATGGACAGATCATCCAAAATGAAAATAAATAAGGAAACATGAGCTTTAAATGATACATTAAATAAGATGGAGTTAATTGAAATGTATAGGACATTCCATCCAAAAACAACAGAATACACATTTCTCTCAAGTGCTTATGGAAAATTCTCCAGGATAGATCATATCTTGGGTCACAAATCAAGCCTTGGTAAATTTAAGAAAATTGAAATTGTATCAAGTATCTTTTCTGACCACAATTCTATGAGACGAGATAACAATTAGAGGGAAAAAAACTGTTAAAAATATACAAACACATGGAGGCTAAACAATACACTACTTAATAACCAAGAGATAACTGAAGAAATCAAAGAGGAAATTTAAAAATACCTAGAAACAAATGACAATGAAAACATGATGACCCAAAACCTATGGGATGCAGCAAAAGCAGATCTAAGTGGGAAGTTTATAGCAATATAATCCTATCTTAAGAAACAAGATACATCTCAAATAAACAACCTAAACTTACACCTAAAGCAATTAGAGAAAGAAGAAAAACAAAACCCCACAACTAGCAGAAAGAAAGAATTCATAAAGATCAGATCAGAAATAAATGAAAAAGAAATGAAGGAAATGATAGCAAAGATCAATAAAACTAAAAACTAGTTATTTGAGCAGATAAACAAAATTGATTAACCAGACACATCAAGAAAAAAAGAGAGAAGACTCAAATCAATAGAATTCGAAATGAAAAAGGAGAAGTAACAACTGACACTGCAGAAATGAAAAGGATCATGAGAGATTACTATAAGCAGCTCTATGCATGCCAATAAAATGGACAACCTGGAAGAAATGGACAAATTCTTAGAAATGCAAAACCTGCCGAGACTAAATCAGGAAGAAATAGAAAATATGAACAGACCAATCACAAGCACTGAAATTGAAACTGTGATTAAAAATCTTCCAACAAACAAAAGCCCAGGACAAGATGGCTTCACAGGCGAATTCTATCAAACATTTAGATAAGAGCTAACACCTATCCTTCTCAAACTCTTCCAAAATATAGCAGAGGGAGGAACACTCCAAAACTCATCCTATGAGGCCACCATCACCCTGATACCAAAACCAGACAAAGATGTCACTAAAAAAGAAAACTACAGACCAATATCACTGATGAACATAGATGCAAAAATCCTCAACAAAATACTAGCAAACAGAATCCAAGAGCACATTAAAAAGATCATATACCATGATCAAGTGGGGTTTACTCCACGAATGCAAGGATTCTTCAATATATGCAAATCAATCAACGTGATAAACCATATTAACAAATTGAAGGAGAAGAAACATATGATCATCTCAATAGATGAAGAAAAAGCTTTCAACAAAATTCAACACCCATTTATGATAAAAACCCTCCAGAAAGTAGGCATGGTGGGAACTTACCTCAACATAATGAAGGCCATATATGACAAACCCACAGCCCACATCATCCTCAATGGTGAAAAACTGAAAGCATTTCCACTAAGATCAGGAACAAGACAAGGTTGCCCACTCACCACTATTATTCAACATACTTTTAGAAGTTTTAGCCACAGCAATCAGAGAAGAAAAAGCAATAAAAGGTATCCAAATTGTAAAAGAAGAAGAAAAACTGTCACTATTTTCAAATGACATGATACTATACATAGAGAATCCTAAAGATGCTACCAGAAAACTACTAGAGATAATCAATGAATTTGGTAAAGTAGCAGGATATAAAATTAATGCACAGAAATCTCTTGCAATCCTATACACTAATGATGAAAAATCTGAAAGTGAAATTAAGAAAACACTCCCATTTACCATTGAAACAAAAATCAAAAAATACCTAGGAATAAACCTACCTAAGGAGACAAAAGACCTGTATGCAGAAAAGTATAAGACACTGATGAAAGAAATTAAAGATGATACAAATAGATCGAGAGATATACCATGTTCTTGGATTGGAAGAATCAACGTTGTGAAAATGACTATACTACCTACAGCAATCTACACATTTAATGCAATCCCTGTCAAACTACCACTGGCATTTTTCACAGAACTCAAACAAAAAATTTCACAGTTTGTATGGTAACACAAAAGACCCTGAATAGCCAAAACAATCTTTAGAAAGAAAAACGGAACAAGAGGAATCAGACTCCTGGACTTCAGACTATACTACAAAGATACAGTAATCAACACAGTATGGTACTGGCACAAAATCAGAAATACAGATCAATGGAACAGGATAGAAAGTCCAGAGATAAACCCGCGCACATACGGTCACCTTATCTTTGATAAAGGAGGCAAGAATATACAATGGAGAAAAGACAGCCTCTTCAGTAAGTGGTTCTGGGAAAACTGTACAGCTACATTTAAAAGAATGAAATTAGAATACTCCCTAACACCATGCACAAAAATAAACTCAAAATGGATTAACGACCTAAATTTAAAGCTAGACACTATAAAACTCTTAGAGGAAAACATAGGTAGAACACTCTATGACATAAATCACAGCAAGATCCTTTTTGACCCACCTCCTAGAGAAATGGAAATAAAAACAAAAATAAACAAATGAGACCTAATGAAACTTAAAAGCTTTTGCAGAGCAAAGGAAACCATAAACAAGACCAAAAGACAGCCCTCAGAATGGGAGAAAATATTTGTAAATGAAGAAACTGACAAAGGATTAATCGCCAAAATTTATAAGCAGCTCATGCAGCTCAGTATCAAAAAAATATTCAACCCAATGCAAAAATGGGCAGAAGACCTAAATAGACATTTCTCCAAAGAAGATATACAAATTGCCAACAAACACATGAAAGAATGCTCAACATCATTAATCATTAGAGAAATGCAAATCAAAATTACAATGCGATATTATCTCACACGGGTCAGAATGGTCATCATCAGAAAATCTACAAACAACAAATGCTGGAGAGGGTGTGGAGAAAAGGGAACCCTCATACACTGTTGGTGGGAATGTAAATTGATACAGCCACTATGGAGAACAGTATGGAGGTTCCTTAAAAAACTAAAAATAGAACTACCATACAACCCAGCAACCCCACTACTGGGCATATACCCTGAGAAAACCATAATTCAAAAAGAGTCATGTACCAAAATGTTCATTGCAGCTCTATTTACAATAGCCTGGAGATGGAAACAACCTAAGTGCCCATCATCGGATGAATGGATAAAGAAGATGTGGCACATATATACAATGGAATATTACTCAGCCATAAAAAGAAATGAAATTGAGTTATTTTTAGTGAGGTGGATGGACCTAGAGACAATCATACAGAGTGAAGTAAGTCAGAAAGCGAAAAACAAATACCGTATGCTAACACATATATATGGAACCTAAAAAAAAAGTCATGAAGAACCTACGGGCAAGACAGGAATAAAGATGCAGACCTACTAGAGAATGGACTTGAGGACATGGAGAGGGGAAAGGGTAAGCTGGGACAAAATGAGAGAGTGGTAGTGTATATATGGACATATATACACTACCAAAGGTAAAATAGCTAGCTAGTGGGAAGAAGTTGCATAGCACAGGGAAATCAGCTTGGTGCTCTGTGACCAGCTAGAAGGGTGGGATAGGGAGAGTGGGAGGAAGGGAGACACAAGAGGGAAGATATATGGGGATATATGTATATGTATAACTGATTTACTTTGTTATAAAGCAGAAACTAACACACCATTGTAAAGCAATTATACTCCAATAAAAATGTTCAGAAAAAAACAAAAAGTTATTTTGGGGTTTCTGTGGTGACTCAGTGGTTAAGAATCTGCCTGCCAATGCAGGGGACACAGGTTCGAGCCCTGGTCTGGGGAGATCTCACATGCCACAGAGAAAATAAGCCCGTGCACCACAACTACTGAGCCTGCACTCCAGAGCCCACAAGATACAACTACTGAAGCCCGTGTGCCTACAGCCCATGATCTACAACAAGACAAGCCACCACAATGAGAAGCCCATGCACTGCAGTGAAAAGTAGCTCCTGCTCGCCACAACTAGAGAATGCCCGCACATAGCAATGAAGACCCAACACAGATAAAAATAAATTAAAAGTTATTCTGGCTTTATATATTTCATTAGGCTTATCAATCATTTCTATAGCTTGCAATAAGTTCAATTACACAGGTATCATCTATTCTTTAAGGTGACATATAACTCAGCTGGAACCCATCTTGTCCTAGTAGCTCTTTTATGATACTCTTGTTTCTCTTCAGACCGTATAAATCTTTCACCTTTTTTAATGATAGATCTTTTCTCAGTTATCAATATTCCCCAGATTTATCAGACAATTCAAGGGTTCCACTTTTTATTGAATCAATTTTTGTGATTAATATTTTGCTAGGAAGTGTCTGGATTTTCAAATTTGCTGTCATGAAGTTGAATGTAGTATTCTCTTATAACACCTGTATTGGTGTTCATGTCATGTCTCTCATTCATGACATTGTACTTGCCTGCTTGCATTCTTTTATCCTGAATCATTCTCAAAAAAGTTCATTAATTTCATTGGTTTTCTCAAAGAATCAATATTTGAATTTTCTGTTTTTTCTTCTTTTTTAAAAAATTTTTATTTATTTATTTTTTTGGCTTCGTTGGGTCTTCATTGCTGTGTATGGGCTTTCTCTAATAGTGGCGAGCGGGGGCTCCTCTTCATTGTGGTTCATGGGCTTCTCATTGCGGTGGCTTCTCTTGCTGTAGAGCACAGGCTCTAGGCATGCAGGCTTCAGTAGTTGTAGCACGTGGGCTCAGTAGTTGCAGCTCACAGGCTCCAGAGCGCAGGCTCAGAAGCTATGGCACATGGGTCCAGCTGCTCCAAGGCATGTGGGATCTTCCAGGACCAGGGCTTGAACCCATGTCCCCTGCATTGGGAGGCATACTCCCGACCACTAGGCCACGAGGGAAGCCCCTTTTCTTCTTTTTTTGTTCATTTATTTTGTTTTTCCTTTTATCTTTTATCTTCTCCCACTTCCTTTTGTGTTATTTTTTTTTTCTTTACCCCATGAGTACAAGGTTTCTTTGCTTTTCATTCTCTAATAACAAAATTATTTAGGGCTCTAAAGTTTCTTCTTAGAACAAATTTTCAGTGTTGCTAAGTTTTGATTAAAGATTACAAGTCCCAGTTTTCTACACAAACGCAAATTCGGTGGTCACATATATCAAAATACATTGACAGACTAACTGAGCTAGAAAACTAAGATGTATTAAGACATTTAAGATAATGTGCAGTAAAGGATAAGGGCATTTTCTGAGTGGAGAGTATGTATGCAATGGGAGCCAAGGTCAGGAATAATTGTCATGATGACTATCTAAAACCCTCTCACACTGGGCCACAACTCTACAGTCATATTGACACTACCAATACAAGGCTGGTTTTCAGATTGGTCTATTGGAACAGAAAATAAAATCTTCTTAGCATAATAAGAAAAGTATTGACTAAAAGTTCATTCAATAAGCAGAAAAATGCTAAGTGATCAGAGCACTGTCTTTGTCAGCTCAGGCTTCCACAACAAGATACCATAATCTGAGGGCCTTAAACAGAAGGAACTTATTTTTCACAGTTCTGAAGACTGGAAACCCAATATCAAGGTGCCAGCAAGGTCTCACTGTGTCCTCACATGACCTTTTCTCAGTGCACACTGGTGAAGAAAGAGAGAGAGGAAGAAGGTCTCTGGTGCCTCTTCTTATAAAGACACTAATCCCATTTTAAGGGCCCACCCTCATGACCTCATCTGAACCTAATTACTTCCCAAAGGCCCCATCTCCAAATAACATCACACTGGGGGTAGAGCTTCAACATAGGAATTTTAGGGAAGACACAAATTGGCCAGCACCAAATTTACAAAAAATACTGCAGAATGATATACCTAAGTTTGTCTAATTAACCTTCCTACTCTTTGTTTTCACCAAATTCCATTAATTATATTTTTCAGAAGATAGGATGAAATTCAGAAATACCAACATTTGTTAAAGCAGAATACAAACACTAGTGTGGTGTCCTTGAAAGTTGAGGACCATCCCATGCTTAACAAGCGATAAACCATCTTTAAGCTCCCCTTTTCAATTCAGTTCATAAGACCACCTACAGACTATTAAGTTTTCCTGCCAAACTTAGAAGAACAGAAAGGTGGAGAAAAAAGGTATTTTGTATGATCTGCCTCCAGAAGCTTCAGAGTTACAGAAATTCTATTCACAGTGGGGGACTGTGAAAGTCTTTTCAGAAGTATGTTTGTGCTTCCTTTCCAAAAAAGAAAAAGTAAGACCCCTAGCCTGCCACACTCTTGAGGTGAAAGGCGCCTGCCCTGACTCTGATTATAACATTTAAGCCCAGAGGGCTGGCTGCAGAATTCTATGCATCATTTAGGACTTTGATGCTGTACTGAATTCAGAGAAAAAATTTGTCCATGCCAGTCTGGGGTTGCTGCTGACAAGGAGGAATATTGATTGGGGTGATGACAGAGTTCTCCTGGTTCAACTCCTCCTACTGGAAGGCTCTACCTCAGTCTTTCTAAATCACAGTTATCTTCTGTGCTGCTAAAGACTCTGCCTCAACCAGGTCAAATAAAAGAATAAAAGGTTTTCCTAAAACCAAACCTGAGGCGTGGGTGGGTAGGTGATAGTGTTTGTAGGGTTCACATGTTGTCCTTTCACTTTCTGAGCTCATAAAAGGAGCTTCTACTCTGGTGGTCTAGTGCTGCTTGAAGTAGGAGGGTTACAGTGAGGCTCCAGTCTGTTTTTTGTGTCATCACAGCACCAGATTTATCACATTGCATGGCCTGTCACATTGAGTTTTGCTTTAGGTAATCTGGACTTTCCAATCATTTAATGATTCATACAGGTAAACTTAAACCAGGTTGCTTAGATTCAAATCTTGGATCTCCTCCTTATTCGTTTGGCAAGTTACTTAACCTTGCTGTGTCTCAGTGTGCTCAGCTGTAAAATAGGGATAAAATATAATTCATTTAATGGGGTTGTTGTGACAATTAAGCACATAGAACAGTGCCTACCTAGCTCATAGTGAAACTGGGTATGCATTAGCTATTACTATTTTTTCATCATGCTAAGCATACCCAGTGTCTCCTCTAATAAATAGCACCTCAACCCACTTGTGGTGCCTAGATGAAAAAAGGCAAGAATTATGCAATCCAGCATATTTACTAAATTTCTATACCTGTCCTCCTAATACAGTTTAATAACTTGTGAATATTAAACAAAATTTCAATGAAAATTCAACCTACATAGTTAATTTATATGTTAGACTCCTGATTGTTTTATTAGCAAATATTGTCCAAAAAACAATTACAGTTGCTTTGGTAGGCACCACTGGTTTAGGGGTTACCTATGTATGTATGTACTTATAAAAGTACAATAAAGTAAAATCACCCATACTCACATCCATAATCCCGGCATCCAACTTTAAGATCTTGGTAACCCTTTTAAAAGTTTGGTATAAAGTCTTCCTGAATTTTTACCTGTGTCTGTAACAGACATAGTTATAACACTCACACACACACACACACACACACACACACACACACACACACACCAAACACATAAGTATATAGGTATAGATACATATATTACATATGTATCTACTTACAATAGAGAATCATACTGGACATATTAGTTTGCAACTTGCTCTTTTCCTTTAACAATGTCATGGATCTCATTCTGTGTCAGAACATATAGATCCACTTCTTTTTAATAGACTGCCTAGTAATCCATTGTATAAATATACCAAAATCTACTTAGACATTCCCCTTTTGACATACTTAGAACAACTTAGAAACAACTTAGGTTGTTTCCATTTTTTTTTTTCTATTATAAACAGTGCTGCAGTAAACGTCCTTCTATATAGATCATGGTTTGACTGTTATTTAAATTAGTATCCATCTTATGAACATAGCAACTACAGGCAAGGAGGAAAGCCCACAGGTCAGGAAGAAGATTCCACATATGTTGCATGAAATAATACTCTAAAAATAATCAAGACAGTTACCTGAAGTTCAGTTAGTTTTTCCTTTAATTCCTTCATCTCCACTCTACCTCCTCAAATGATAGAATTTTATGACACATATTTTTATTATTACTAACAATATCCACAATATACAATGACCTAAGAATTACCTCAAGAAGGTTACATAATTTGACCTGTGTTATGCTTGAAATCTACATAGAAATTAACTGTGCTATAATCAGGGATTTTTTCTCAAAATGGATATATTTTATTAATTTGATTAAAATAAAAGGAAAGCAAGATTTTTGCCCAAAATTACAACACCAAAGAACATAAAAATAGAAAGTGTAAATCTCTCTAATCCTGGGTTTCTAAAACATGACACTATTGGCATAATGAGGGCTGTCCTGTACATTGTAGAATGTTTAGTAGCTCTCTGGCCTCGACCCACTACATGCCAGTAGCACCACCCTCACTTGTGACAAAAACACACATGTCTCCAGTCATTGCCAGACACACAATTGTTCCTGGTTGAGTACCAATGTCATCCTGCCTCCAAGAGAAAACTCTGTTAATGGTTTGATAAATAACCATCCAGATTTTTAATGCAAATAAAAATTTCTTTTATACAATTGGGAACTATCTATACAGGTGATCTTTAAAACTCTCACTTTTCACTGGACAATATATCATGGACACCTCTCCATGTCAGCTGTCATAGACTTACTTTACTCTTTTAAGAGGTACATTTAATTTTCACTGTATGAATTCACCATGATCATCTATTAATGGACATTCCAGTTATTTTTTTTAATTTTCAATTGAAAGTAATGCTGCAATAAATCCACCTATACTTATGTCTCTGCACACTTCTACTATTTCCTTAGTAATTATGAAGTCCAAGAGCACATGTTTTTTAATATCATATTTTTACTATAATTTTCCATTTATTTTTCATATGAGAGAAGTGATGTATTGACCTGAAGCATGCCACTAGCCAGTTCTTCTCTAAATAAATAAATAAATAAATCTCTTCTTCCCCTTGCACATAGACATGCATTTTCCTGGGGCAGGGGGAGGAATGTTACTTTTCTTTGCCCCATTTTTAGTTGACTTAAAGCTTTGACCAAGACAACAAAACCTTTTTCTTTTGAAGACAAAAACTGTGTGCTAAAGCAAATCACGCATGCCAGGGTGATGATGAAAATAGTTTTGGTTGAGAGAGCATAGTTATTGATAAGCTACAGGGAGAGGAGGACCTTGGTCTTATTTCTCACCTTGTCGAAAGAGACAGCTAAGTTGTGAGGTTAAATTGAAGTTGGTAAATACACAATTATTCAGCTTGTGTCTCGGTAATAAATGTGCCTCTCGGCGGTGAACCCGCCAGTCCTCAGAGCACCACTTTGCTGATTAAGGAGATAAAAAGAGGATATTGTGGAAAGGGTCATTTCAAGAGTAATGAATCCTTATTCTGTCACTGCACTTTGCCAACAGGGAAAAGAAGTTTAACAGGGATGAGGCATCCTGGAATATCTAGGTGGCCACATGGAGCACAGCAAATCAGAGATGACTATTTCTAGGCCATGAAAAAACAGCAGGATCTCTGATGGCTAAGAAATGACTATACTGGTGAATTAAGTACCTCTCAGGGAGAAGCACTATTAAATTAGCCTAATACCTTATTGCATGATCAATAACAATGTATTTATTTTGTACTATTTCCTTGAGTGACTTTTCATTAAGAATTTAAATGACCTTAGAAAGCTACTGAGTATCAATTTAGAATACTTTCAGGAGATATTAGCCTGGCCGTAGAGCAAAAGATGAGTGAAATAGTGGCTCATTATTTAAGTCAGAAAGAGAATGTCAAGAAACATTTTGCCTTGGCATTGAGAGAGGTAGCTCAGGTTATGTATCCAACCCAATGATAGTGTTTTGCATTTTTTGATTCCTGGTCTCAGAATGACATCGATCAGGAAAGGCAGTGTTGCAGTCCCAGTATATTAACCCAGATGATTGTTGAGATAGAGAAGGTTGTGAGGTTGGAAAAGACAGAGATATTATTTGCCAGGCTTCTGTAACATATCCTGTCAGCGCTCTGCCCATGCTCCCTATGATTTCTTTGCCATCTTCACGCTCATGGACTCTTGGTGGATATTCACTCCCAACAGCCAGCACCTGCTGCCCTCAAATTTCCAGAAAGTCATCGTGGGACCCTAAGTGCCCATCCTGGTGGTAGTCCTGAACCAGTGACTGACAGGCATAGACCAGAGTTTCTCAACCCCAGCACAACTGACACTTGGGGCCAGATAATTATTTATGGTGGGGGTGGAGGGGTCTGTCCTGTGCACTGGAGGATGCTTAGCATTCCTGACCTCTACCCACTGGGTACCAGTATCACACTTCTCCCAGCATGGCAATTACATATATCTCCAGACATTGTCAAATGTTCCCTGGGGGATGAACCATCTCAGGTTGAGAACCACAGGTTTAGAAGTATAAACTTCAAAGCTCTCTTGCCCTTAATCAGACCACTCTGAGATGTGACCATACTGGCCTCGAGGTCCTTGAGGGATTAGCTCTCCCCCTGGAACTTTGCTCCCACGGTCTTGCTCAACCACCCTCCCTTCGTGCTCCCACCTCACAGTCTCTGTATTAGTTTTCCCCAGGAACACTTCCCAGTATTCTCACAGTATCAGTATCTGTGTTTGAGGACAACAACCTAAGATGGACTCAACTGAGATGCTAACTAGATGGTCAAAGAGTTAGATGACACTATTTTGAGTATCTGTGCTGGCCCTCTTACTGTTCTCTACCTTCTGCCTTTACTGAAAGTGCCAATTCCTACTTGGTCTACTCAAAACAAAAAAGGAGTAGAAAAAAGTACTGTTATTTCCAGTGCATTTTTTATGTGTATATATTGACATTCTAATTCTCTCTCTCTTTCTTTCTCTCTCTCTCCCCACTACAGGCACATTCTCTTTAGCCTAAGCAAGCACGCTTGTGTTTTCCTCACTTCCCCTTGAAAGCAGCAAGGTGACTTTTCTCTGGCCTTGTGGTCTCCCACTGAACATTTCCAAATCTTTTTCTCTCCAGTCATTCACTAGCCTAATCTTCACCCCACCTTCCTTGGAGCGCTAGAGTCACTCTCCATTCTTTTCCTCCTATTTTACCTACTTTTAATAATAATACTTTGTCTGATATTCATTGACTCTCACTGGTATCAGGTTTTTTAAATCTTCACTTGTTATTATTTTTCATTTACTTTTTCCCACGAGGTTTCAATAAGGATATGGGAATGACAACGGAGAATGTCCAGGAAAGTTTGGATAAGACCAAGCAGTTTGAGACACGAAATCTATTCACACATATTCTAGGAGGAGAAAATAAATCAGGAGCTAAACCAGTACTCTGTCAACGTGCGGCTGTTCTAAAACAGACAGCAGCATTGTGAGCACCCCTCTCCCCTGGATGCAGCTTTTCTCTAAACCCCTGTTTACTACTCAAGACTTCAGAATGATATCTTGAACACCACTAATCTGGTGCCTTTTATTTTACAAGTGGCCTTGACACACATCTCAAAATGAAGATAAAAATAAAAATGATTCCTTTCTGATGACCCTGCTAAGCCAAATGAATAAAATCAATAAAACTGCAATTAATTTGGATTCATTTGGACTGAAGAATCAGGAGACAAAATAAGGAAGCATATTTGCCAGAGTATGTGATGTAGCTTTTGGCCAGAAATTCTGCTTCTAAAAGCATCCACCTCAGATATAGCAGCAGTAATAAACTCCCTGTGTCTTACACACCCATAAGTCCTTGCACCAACCAAGATTTCAATGGTGTCTTCCCTTAACCCATACATAAAGCATTCCAGACACTAATTTAGAATATTAATTAAATCTCAGAAAATTGCATTGGTGTCTCAGATACAGTTCTATAACATGTATAACTGGTTTTTTTTTTAACTGGATTATCCACTTCAAAGAAACTCCTCTTAATGTGGTCTTTCTCAAAGGAAATGTAATAAATTCCCCCTTTCTAAAATAATGATGATGCATTAGGAGGAGTTAACTTAGACTAGAACAGCCATCACAACTATATGGGATCAAATATAAATGGGGATTTGTAAAGTATCTTTTGCAGGTAGATGAAATAGATGAACACTGATTTTTAAACCAAATGTATTTTATATTGTAAAACTATCAAATGTGTATTAAAAGGGCTACAATACAAATTCAATATGCTTCATTAGAAGACACTGACAACTGGAAGCTGACTTAAAAGGGCATTGTGCAACAGTAAGAAAAGAGCATTTAAGGAGTCAATGGATGGAGCAGTGGATAGAGATGAAACAGAAGGAAAGATATGGAGCCCAAGAAAGAAGAACCTAAAAAGGGAGAGGGCAATAGAGGCACCAAGATGCCACACCAGGAGTATAGGAGACGGGACAAACTCAAAAGAGTATACTAAGTCGAAGAAAAAGGGCAAGAGAAGAACATATCCCCTCTGCTTTTGTGGAGAAAGCAGAACCCATGTTGAAGGCTTGAGAGGGGAACTAAGATAGGAAGGCAAGCATGGAGAAGGGCAGAGGTGAGAGAACATGGGCAGCACTTGGAAGCATCATTTAGCTTTTGAGCCATTCCCAGAGAACCTTATATCATTTGCTTTCTTAATTCCTGAGAGGAACGGATCTCTCTAAGCAGGCTGAAACCAGTGGTCACAGGATGGGCACAGTACCCCCAAGAGAAACCAGAGACTGAGGAAGAGCCTTGGACATAAATATTTATTAGAAATATAACCTGTGTTTATTCCTGGGGTGGAAGTTAAGCAGAACCCTACAGGTACCACAATAACTCCAGCACAAACACTGAACAATTAAAGACATCATTCACTGAGTCTATAAACATATATTGAGCTCCTTCTGTGTACCAGTCTCTGGGCTGGGAGCTGAGGCCACAGAGGACATGGGACAGGACCCTAGTCCTAGACACCCTGAGCTCATGATTCCTGAGTCATAGATGGCAGTGTGAGTTCTTGCATAGAGCAGCTTATTTCACAGCAGGAGATATAAATGAAATAGGTTACTTCATATTTATTATTAGAAATTAAAATGGATCAGGCCTAAAAGAAATCTCAAAAATACTCAGGTCCTCAAATTTGTGGTAGTCTAAATGGAGTGTCAATTCATATTTTATGAATTATAAGTCTCAAGATTTCATGTTTTCCTGTAAGTACTAATATTAAGTATTTATATTTTGGAAAGGATGGTGCATTTTTATTCCAAACTATATCTGAATTCAGTTTATTTCTGGTGGTGAAATCAAGCCACATTTCCCTTATGAAGGGTAACTACACCACATGAGTTCATGAATAAGGCAGAAGGAAAATTCACATAACCTAAACAAAATTTCAAAAAGCTGTGGTGAGCAGATTTCATCATTTAATGTAATGGAATAGCTCTGGATTTGGATGATTTTGTGAGGAGAAAAATTAATGGTTTTATCCTTTATGTATCATCATGCCTTTTACAGTGCAGTTATTTCCCCAACAGTGACTATTAACACCACATTGTGTAGTTCCATATTTACTCTTCCTCATTTACTTCCATATCGCATTCCTTCAGTTTACAAATAGCAAAATTATTTTCTGAAAGTCTTTGCACTGTCAGCTCCAGCTGGGATCTGAAAAAACACACAATATACTTCCTGTCTCTCATACTATCTGCAGCTAGAGAGCTGAGAACATCCATTTGCATTAGTTGCTGAGGATGCTTAAAGAGAGCTTTTTCTTCCACAGAGTTCCTGGCTCCAAGCTGCTGATATACCCAAAGTCATATTTTATCAGGAAGATCAAGATATAGAGAGAAGTGCCCTCTTTTCTTCTTTCTTTCATTCAATGTGTATTTATTGAATACAGTATCAGGCGCTGTCCTGGGTGCTGGACATACAACAATGAATGAAACACAAGCCCTAATGTCCCAGTGAGAAAGAAAGGAGATAAATAGACCATTAATGATAGGAATAGAGAAGTATTCACTTTCATAGGGGTGTGAGGGAAACACACCCAGCTTTGGTGTCAGGGTGGGCTTCACATTAAAACTGATGTCTAAGTTGACACTTGAAGGACAAGAAAAAATTATCCAGGCATCTGGTAAAAGTTAGTGAAGGAAAATGGATGGAGAGAGAATGAAACAGGAAATGAATAAAATATATAGGAATCAGAAGTCAGAACTCAAAAGTTCTTGTAATACATTTTAACAACTTCTGACCTTGATTGAAGGTAATGGTGGGGATGTATTTGATAGGCTAAAAAAAATCATATAAACAATTTTTCTATTTAATTATTTGGTGGCCAATAACAGGGATTTTAAAGCAACTTTTTTTCCTAAGCTGTATATTGGTCACTATTTCTGTGATCAATTCTCTTTTTTCAGTTTTTCTTTACCCTGTTCTTCCTGTAGCAGATATAGAACATAATGCTACAATGATAGATGAATGAACAAACAAAGAATACTTAATAAATGCTTCCTGGTAGTGTTAATAAGGAACATAAAATATTTTAATGCTTCTTTCATGATACCAATATAAAATTTCATTTCAAAAATTGTTGCATCTGTTTGCATATATAAAATGAGGGAAGAATAGAGACATGGGAATGTTTCAGAAGAGTGAGTAATAATTCAAGAAGGCTAAATCCCAAGAATGTATTGAAACTTGCAAAATATGCCAAAGGAAACAAAGGGGCTATTTTAGTTTTGGAAGGCATAGATATGATACTTGGGATCAATGTAATAATATTGACAGATGACAAAGAGAAAGCAAAGTTACTCAATATTTGTTTTGCTTTTATCTTCTAAGTCAAGGCGAAGGATTGATTGGAAAGGATAGAGCAAATATTGGGATGAGAGAATTGAAGACCAAGACAAATGGGAAGAACAACAGAGAGCCTTGTTCTAAATGTGTTTGAGTCTCTGCCAGCCATTGTTAGAGGTCTCTGAGGGGTTGTGTGGAAAACAGGAATAGTGCTGGATGACAGGGAAAGTGTGATATCTCAACTTACAACAAGGAAAGTGCAGTGGATGCCCCCAGGAGTTAGTAACTCTGCCTGTGTATCTCTGTCCCCACCCCCACCCACTCCAAGCTGAATTACAAGCATATAAATTTCTTTAAAATTTTAACAGGTAATTATGATGCAAAGCCAGAGTGGAAACCCTGCTATAAATCTATGGCTTAATGTCAACTCGAGCCAAATTTTTTAACATCCTATTCTGCTTATTTGAAGCACCAGTTTGTGAGCACATGAAGAGTGCTCACATGAAGCACAAGTTTGTGAGTCACATGAAGCACCAGTTTGTGAGTCACATGAAGGGTGACTGTTAAAATTCAAGATGGGCTTAAGAAAAGCAAATCACTCCTGATGAATTTCATTTTCATTTTAACTGAGAGAAGCTTGTACATTATCATCTTCCACAACCTGTTCCATGGTACACTAGTTCTATTAGATACTAATAGCTATTAATAAGAACAAAAAAAAAAGATTCCATGGTAAATAAATCTAAGAGGGTCTGACTTTAGCAAAGTTAAACTGATTTATTTATTAGGTTTTACTATAGTCTTTACTAAGATAAGTGTATTGGACCTCCAGAGGGATTTAATAAGGAGATTCCCAAACACTTATGATCCTTTACCCCTTCTTTTCCTGCCTATCTCCTGGAATCAGTGCTTCTTAAAATACCTACTACCCAAAAATTACTTTTAGTTAAACCAGTGGATTTGAAAGAGTACTTCATTCTACCTTTGGAAGAAATATGGAGGAATATTGGCTATTAATTTTACACATAGTTTATACCTGGTAAAATGACAGTACCTTAAAAGTGTTGATTAGTTGACTAAAGGAAGAACTCTGCTATTCATTTACTCAAAAGTATTTATTTAATATTTACCAAGCACTCTACTAGATGTCAGAAATGCAATGGGAAGCAAAACAAACATGAATCTTGATGCCATCATATTTAATATTTTCATCAATAATTTGTATAAGGTTATATATATATTAGCTGAAAGGTATAGAGAATATGCTGGATGTTGAATGATAGGGTTAAGATTCAAAATCACTACTTGGCTAAGATAATGGGCAGGATATAATAAGATGAAATCTAATAGTGAAAAGCAGTCATACAAATCTCAGCACATACAAAGAGGAGTCAGAAGTTTGACAATAAGCTTAATATGAATTTTAAAATGTTAACAAAGCATCAGGAGGAATTTTTAGAAAGATTGTGTTCATGAAAATAAGTTTCTAGTTCTGCTATTTACAACCAGAACCAGACCAGAAGTGATATGTTTAACACTGCCACCATTAAAAGGAGTCATCATGAACCCAGAATCTACCTAGAGAAGAGCAACCCGGGTGACTGGAATCTCAAAACTAGTAAACACGGAGAAGGGTTGCAAGAATGAAGAATATTACATTTAAGGGGGAAAAAAAAGGGTGTTGAGCAAACATAATAACTATAGTTAACTAATGGCAGGAATTGATTCATTTGCCATTAGACATTTCTGATAGCAATGAGTAGAGTTAATAAGGAGTCTTTGGGCTCAACACAGGAAGAAGTTTGAAACAATTTACCCATCCAAAAATTTAGTAAACTACCTCTTCACTAAAGTTGTTTAAGCAGAGCCTGAATTATCACTTTACAAGAATGTTACAAAATGTTAGATTATATTTTCTCAGGTAGAATTTGAATTATGAAATGATTTCCTAAAGTTCCTTTCAGCAATATAATTTTTAGTTCTATCAACGTTAGTAAGGCTTCTTTCACCTGTAATCTGAACACCACACTTTCCTACCTCATTCATCGATTTGCAAGCCCTTATTAAACCGCTTAAATGTACCAGGTACCATGATAAGCACTGGACATCATAAAAGAATAAAACATGGCTCTTGATTTTTTATTTTATGAGAGGATCATATTAAAAGAGTGATGAGAGTTCAGAAGAAGGAGGGTTTTTTAATCAATCATTTTGTTGAAATCTTGATTAATGTAAAAAGGTTAGAAAGGTTTCTTAGAGAAGGTATTTGCACTGGACCTTGAATTAATCAATGTTACATGCTTTCTAAAACTTGACATAAAGTTGTTTTTTTAACACCAGTTAGGACTCAATGCCCCATAAGCTTTGGCATTTCAGTTCCTACTATTTTTTTCTCTCTCTAATATCTTCCATTTCTCTCTCTCTCTGAACTCTTTCTTTTCATGTTTACCTATTTGCCTTTGACAAATCTATTAGATTTGTTTTTTTCCCTTCCTCTCTCTTCCTATCACTAGCTTCACTAAATATTATGCCTGGATTTTTGCAACAGGCTTCTCGCTGGTTTTCCCCATCTGCAGGATGGCACATCCCTCTGCAATCCAGCTCCTAACCCAAGTCACTCCTAACACCATTCGCCAAGCTCCTGATGATCATAAATATGCCAAATTCATCCTCTTAATGTTCTTCCACTTGCTATCAAGTTATCTATGATGAATCTCTCCTTTATTAAATCAAACAAATATCCTGCCTTGGGTTTCAGGTTTGATTGTGACCTGGTCACTTGTATTTCCCACTCTCCCTCAATACTCATCATCCAAGCAAGCTTTTCACTGTCCCTTTCATGCACATTATTCATTCCAATTTATAGAATTTTACTCATATTCCCCCTCAATGGAATGTTGTTCCCCCTCCAACTCACTCCCATTCTGCCTCACAATATTCTAGCCACATTTTAAAGCCTAGTTTAGATACTATCTCCTTCCCTGGACTCCAGTGACACTGAACTGAGCAATACACAGTTCACTATTTAAATATCACCTGATAGTTTTATCTTCCCTGAGTAACAAACTCCTTGAGAACAAGGATATTTTCTGTATTCCCAGAAAAGTACTATGCCTATAATAAGCATAAATAAATAATTATTGGCTGATAAATTTCATTTGGGGAACAACAAAAAAAATGAGAAAATTCTCTATTAAGTCTAACACTTGACTAAGGAGTGAACTAGTGGGACAACTGCCCAGGGTAACAATCTGTAAGATAATCTATTAGATTATTACTAGAGCATATAATACATCTGTGAATATACAAAGGGAAAAAAAGAGGCAGTGAATTTCCCAGAACTCTTATCAAGGAGAATATTTTATGTAGTTGAAAAGAATGCTGATGATGAAACCATCCAAAGGTCATGCTTGTTCTTGGAACACCAGAGGAGCTACACTTCCAAAACCGTGAACTCCCGGGAATATAAAGGCTGTGACAGCTGGGGAAGCCACCAACAGCCTCATCAGTCCTTATTCATGTGCTGAGTTCTCATCCTCTCCTCTAAATAAGTGTTGAAAATGATTTTACAACTATCAGTTCACAGGAATATAAAAGTTTTAGCCACCCCTGGGCATCCATATGTCATCATCCTTCCTTAGTCAACTCCAAACAGAGCATAAAGTGAGGTTATTTCTTGCCCACCCTCAAACTATCCCCATCTGCAACTTAGACAATGTTCCTATACATGCAATTACTTGAAAATGATCCCCAACTCTTCCTGGAAAGAACATACTATAGACAGGGCACAGAAGTTGGTGGCAGAGAAATAATTGAAGACATGGGTTTAAATCTTGTTTATTAACCCTGACCTTGGGCATCCTAATTTTCTCAACTGCTAAATGGGTATTTGTTAGACCCAGAATGTATGTGAAAATCCTTTGTAACATGAAGCACAAACAGATAGAGAGATATACCATGTTCCTGGATTGGAAGAATCAATATTGTGAAAATGACTATACTATCCAAAGCAATCTACATATTCAGTGCAATCCCTATCAAATTACCAATGACAGTTTTCATAGAATTAGAACAAAAAATTTTACAATTTGTATGGAAACACAAAAGACCCTGAATGGCAAAAGCAATCTTGAGAAACAAAAATGGAGCTGGAGGAATCAGACTCCCTGACTTCAGACTATACTACAAAGCTACAGTAATCAAGACAGTATGGTACTGGCACAAAAACAGAAATATAGATCAATGGAACAGGATAGAAAACCCAGAGAAAAACCCATGCACCTATGGTCACCTAATCTATGACAAAGGAGGCAAGAACATACAATGGAGAAAAGACAGTCTCTTCAATAAGTGGTGTTACATGTCAAACAATGAAATTAGAACACTCCCTAACAGATGTAAAAGACAGCTACATGTAAACGAATGAAATTAGAACACAACCTAACACCATATACAAAAATAAACTCAAAATGGATTAAAGACTAAATGTAAGGCCTGACACTATAAAACTGTTAGAGGAAAAAATAGGCAGAACACTCTTTGACATGAATCGCAGAAAGTTCTTTTTTGACCCACCTCCTAGAGTAATGAAAATAAAAACAAAATTAAACAAATGGGACCTAATGAAACATAAAAGCTTTTGTACAGCAAGGAAAACATAAACAACATGAAAATACAACCCTCAGAATGGGAGAAAATATTTGCAAATGAATCAACTGACAAGGGAAAATCTCTAAAATATACAAACAGCTCATGCTGCTCAATATCAAAAAAACAAACAACCCAATCCAAAAATGGGTGAAAGACCTAAACTGACATTTTTCTAAAGAACACATACAGAGGGCCAAAAAACACATGAAAAGATGCTCAACATCACTAATTACTATTACTATTACTAATGACTATACTACCCCAAGCAATCTACTGATTCAATGCAATCCCTATCAAATTACCAATGGCATTTTTTACAGAAGTAGAACAAAAAAAATCTTAAAATTTGTATGAAGTCACAAAAGACGCCAAATAGCCAAAGCAATCCTGAAGGGAAAAATTGGAGCTGGAGGAATCAGATTCCCTGACTTCAGACTACACTACAAAGCTACAGTAATCAAGAAAATAGGGTACTGGCAAAAAAACAGAAATATAGACCAGTGGAACAGGATAGAAAGCCCAGAGGTAAACCCACACACCTATGGTCAACTAATCTATGACAAAGGAGGCAAGGATATACAATGGAGAAAAGACAGTCTCTTCAACAGTTGGTGCTGGGAAAACTGGACAGCTACATGTAAAAGAATGAAATTAGAACACTCCCTAACACCATACACAAAAATAAACTCGAAATGGATTAAAGGTCTAAATTAAGACCAGACATTATAAAACACTTAGAGGAAAACACAGGAAGAACACATTTTGACATAAATCACAGCAAGATCCTTTTTGATACACCTCCTAGAGTAATGGAAATAAAAACAAAAATAAACAAATGGGACCTAATGAAACTTAAAAGTTTTTGCACAGCAAAGGAAACTACAAACAAGACAAAAAGACAGCCCTCAGATGGGAGAAAATATTTGCAAACAAATCAATAGACAAAGGATTAATCTCTAAAATATGTAATCAGCTCATGCAGCTCAATATTAAAGAAACAAAACACCTAATCAAAAAATGGGCAGAAGACCTAAATAGACATTTCTCCAAAGAAGACATACAGATGGCCAAGAAGCACATGAAAAGCTGCTCAACGCCATTAATTATTAGAGAAATGCAAATCAAAACTACAATGAGGTATCACCTCACACCAGTTAGAATGGGCATCATCAAAAAATCTACAAACAAGAAATTCTGGAGGAGGGGTGGAGAAAAAGGAACCCTCTTGCACTGCTGATGGGAATGTAAATTGATACAGCCACTATGGAGAACAGTATGGAGGTTCCTTTAAAAACTAAAAATAGAATTACCATATGACCCAGCAATCCCACTACTGGACATATACCCAGAGAAAACCATAATTCAAAAAGACACAAGCACCCCAATGTTCCTTGCAGCACTATTTGCAATAGCCAGGTCATGGAAGCAACATAAATGCCCATCGACAGGTGAATGGATAAAGAAGATGTGATATATATATACAATGGAATATTACTCAGCCATAAAAAAGAATGAAATTACGTCATTTGTAAAGACGTGGATGGATCTAGAGACTGTCATACAGAGTGAAGTAAGTCAGAAAGAGAAAAATAAATATCGTATATAGGGGTCGGCGGGAAGATGGCGGAAGAGTAAGACGTGGAGATCGCCTTCCTCCTCACGGATACACCAGAAATACATCTACACGTGGAACAACTCCTACCGAACACCTACTGAAGGCTGGCAGAAGACCTCAGAGCTCCCAAAAGGCAAGAAACTCCCCACGTACCTGGGTAGGGCAAAAGAAAAAAGAAAAAACAGAGACAAAAGAATAAGGACGGCACCTGCACCAGTGGGAGGGAGCTGTGAAGGAGGAAAAGTTTCCACACACTAGGAAGCCCCTCTGCGGGCGGAGACTGCGGGAGGCGGAGGGGGGAGCTTCGGGACCTCGGAGTGGTGCACAGCGACGGGTGTGGAGGGCAAAGCGGGGAGATTCCTGCACAGACGATCGGTGCCGACCGGCACTCACCAACCCGAGAGGCTTGTCTGCTCACCCGCCGGGGCGGGCGGGGCTGCGAGCTGAGGCTCGGGTTTCGGTTTTGGACGGAGCTCAGGGAGAGGACTGGGGTTGGTGGCTTGAGCATAGCCTGAAGGGGTTGGTGCGCCACGACTAGCCGGGAGGGAGTTCGGGGAAAAGCCTGCACCGGCCGAAGAGGCAAGAGACTTTTTCTTCCCTCTTTGTTTCCTGGTGCGCGAGGAGAGGGGTTTAAGAGCGCTGCTTAAAGGAACTCCAGAGACGGGCGCGAGCCGCGGCTAAAAGCGCGAGCCCCAGAGACGGGCGCGAGCCGCGGCTGAACCCGCGGACCCCAGAGACGGGCGGGAGACGCTGGGGCTGCTGCTGCCGCCACCAGGGGGGCTGTGTGCGAGCACAGGTCACTCTCCGCGCCCCTCTTCCGCGGAGCCTGTGCAGGCCGCCACTGCCGGGTTCCCGGGATCTGGGGACAGCTTCCCCGGGAGTACGCACGGCGGGTCTCAGGCTGGTGCAGCGTCACGCCGGCCTCTGCTGCAGCGTCACGCCGCCTCTGCCGCCGCAGGCCCGCCCCGCACGCAGTGCCCCTCCTTCCCCCATCCCCCAACCCCCGGCCTGAGTGAGCCGGAGCTCCCGAATCAGCGGCTCCTTTAACCCCGTCCTGTCTGAGCAAAAAAACAGACGCCCTCCAGCGATCTGCGCGCAGGGGCAGGGCCGGGTACAAAGCTGAGCTCCTGTGAGCTGTGAGAGCAGGGAGGAGAGGGGGAGGTCTCTCCCGGCAGCCGCGGAGGCGGCGGATTGAAGCTCCACAATCAACTTGATGTGCCCTGCATTGTGGAATACCTGAATAGACAGGGAGTGAGCCCAAATTGAAGAGGGGGAATTTAGGAGCGAGATCGGTGATTTTTTTCCCTTTTCCTCTTTTTGTGAATGTGTGCATGTATGCTTCTGTGTGAGATCTTGTCTGTATACTCTTGTTTCCACCATTTGTCCTAGGGCTCTATCCGTCCATGGTTTTTTTTTTAAAAAAAAAAAAAAAAATTTTTTTTTTAATAATTAATTTTAATTGTAATAACTTTATTGAACTTTACCTTCGTTCTTTCTTTCTTTCTTTCTTTCCCTCCTTCCCTCCTTTAGACAGCGAATCACCCCAGGTTGAGGGGGTGGTCTCTGGGAGCAGGATTTATGATTTTTCCCCCTTTGCCTCTCTTTGTGAACGTGTATGTGTATGCTTCTGTGTAAGATTTTCTCTGTATAGCTTTGCTCCCAACAGTTGTCCTAGGGCTCTATCCGTCCATGGTTTTTTAAAAAAAAAATTTTTTTTTCTTAATAATTAATTTTAATTGTAATAACTTTATTGTACTTTACCTTCGTTCTTTCTTTCTTTCTTTCCTTCCTTCCTTCCCTCCTTTAGACAACAAATCACCCCAAATTGAGGAGGTGGTCTCTGGGAGCAGGATTTATGATTTTTCCCCCTTTGCCTCTCTTTGTGAACGTGTATGTGTATGCTTCTGTGTAAGATTTTCTCTGTATAGCTTTGCTCCCAACAGTTGTCCTAGGGCTCTATCCTTCCATGGTTTTTTAAAAAAAAAAAATTTTTTTTTCTTTCTTAATAATTAATTTTAATTGCAATAACTTTATTGTACTTTACCTTCGTTCTTTCTTTCTTTCTTTCCTTCCTTCCTTCCCTCCTTTAGACAGCAAATCACCCCAGGTTGAGGAGGTGGTCTCTGGGAGCAGGATTTAGGATTTTTCCCCCTTTGCCTCTCTTTGTGAATGTGTATGTGTATGCTTCTGTGTAAGATTTTCTCTGTATAGCTTTGCTTCCAACATTTGTCCTAGGGCTCTATCCGTCCATGGTTTTTTTTTAAAAAAAAAAATTTTATTTTTCTTAATAATTAATTTTAATTGTAATAACTTTATTGTACTTTACCTTCGTTCTTTCTTTCTTTCCTTCCTTCCTTCCCTCCTTTAGACAGCGAATCACCCCAGGTTGAGGAGGTGGTCTCTGGGAGCAGGATTTATGATTTTTCCCCCTTTGCCTCTCTTTGTGAACACGTATGTGTATGCTTCTGTGTAAGATTTTCTCTGTATAGCTTTGTTTCCAACATTTGTCCTAGGGTTCTATCTGTTCTTTTTTTTTTTTTTTTTTTTTCTTTTCTTTCTTTCTAAATATTTTTTAGTACAATAACTATATTATACTTTATTTTATTTTTACTGTATCTTCTTTCTTTCTGTCTTTTTTCCTTCTTTCCCTCCTTCCTTCCTCCCTTCCTCCCTCCCTCCCTCCCTCCTTTCTTTCCTTCTTTGCTTCTTTCTTCCTTCCTTCCTTTCCTCCTTTCCTCCTTTCCTTCTTTCTTTCCTCAAACTTCTACTAATTCTCTCTACATTTTCTCCTTCTTTCCCTCCTACCTTCCTTCCTTCCTCCCTCCCTCCCTCCTTTCTTTCCTTCTTTGCTTCTTTCTTCCTTCCTTCCTTTCCTCCTTTCCTTCTCTCTTTCCTCAAACTTCTACTAATTCTCTCTACATTTTCTCCTTCTTTCCCTCCTTCTTTCCTTCTTTCCTCCCCCCTCCCTCCCTCCCTCCTTTCTTTCCTTCTTTGCTTCTTTCTTCCTTCCTTCCTTTCCTCCTTTCCCTCTTTCTTTCCTCAAACTTCTACTAATTCTCTCTACATTTTCTCCTTCTTTCCCTCCTTCCTTCCTTCCTTCCTCCCTCCCTCCCTCCTTTCTTTCCTTCTTTACTTTTCTTCCTTCCTTCCTTTCCTCCTTTCCTTCTTTCTTTCCTCATACTTCTAATAATTCTCTCTACATTTCCTCCCTTTTATTCTGAGCCGTGTGGATGAAAGGCTCTTGGTGCTCCAGCCCAGGAGGCAGGGCTCTGCCTCTGAGGTAGGAGAGCCAACTTCAGGACACTGATCAACAAGAGACCTCCCAGCTCCACATAATATTAAACGGTGGAAATCTCCCAGAGACCTCCATCTTAACACCAGCACCCAGCTTCACTCAACGACCAGCAAGCCACAGTGCTGGACAACCTATGCCAAACAACTAGCAAAACAGGAACACAACCCCACCCATTAGCAGAGAGGCTGCCTAAAATCATAACAAGGCCACAGACACCCCAAAACACACCACCAGACGTGAACCTGCCCACTAGAGAGACAAGATCCAGCCTCATCCAGCACAACACAGGCACCAGTCCCCTCCACCAGGAAGCCTACACAACCCGCTGAAACAACCTTAGCCACTGGAGACAGACATCAAAAACAACGGGAACTACGAACATGCAGCCTGCAAAAAGGAGACCCCAAACACAGTAAGATAAGCAAAATGAGAAGACAGAAAAACACACAGCAGATGAAGGAGCAAGATAAAAACCCACCAGACCTAACAAATGAAGAGGAAATAGGCAATCTACCTGAAAAAGAATTCAGAATAATGATAGTAAGGATGATCCGAAATCTTGGAAGTAGAATGGACAAAATGCAAGAAACAGTTAACAAGGACCTAGAAGACATAAAGATGAAACAAGCAACGATGAACAACGCAATAAATGAAATTAAAAGTACTCTAGATAGGATCAATAGCAGAATAACTGAGGCAGAAGAACGGATAAGTGACCTGGAAGATAAAGTAGTGGAAATAACTACTGCAGAGCAGAATAAAGAAAAAAGAATGAAAAGAACTGAGGACAGTCTCAGAGAGCTCTGGGACAACATTAAACGCACCAACATTCGAATTATAGGGGTTCCAGAAGAAGAAGAAAAAAAGAAAGGGACTGAGAAAATATTTGAAGAGATTATAGTTGAAAACTTCCCTAATATGGGAAAGGAAATAGTTAATCAAGTCCAGGAAGCACAGAGAGTCCCATACAGGATAAATACAAGGAGAAATACGCCAAGACACATATTAATCAAACTATCAAAAATTAAATACAAAGAAAGCATATTAAAAGCAGCAAGGGAAAAACAACAAATAACACACAAGGGAATCCCCATAAGGTTAACAGCTGATCTCTCAGCAGAAACCCTACAAGCCAGAAGGGAGTGGCAGGACATACTGAAAGTGATGAAGGAGAAAAACCTGCAACCAAGACTACTCTACCCAGCAAGGATCTCATTCAGATTTGATGGAGAAATTAAAACCTTTACAGACAAGCAAAAGCTGAGAGAGTTCAGCACCACCAAACCAGCTTTACAACAAATGCTAAAGGAACTCCTCTAGATAAGAAATGCAAAAGAAGGAAACGACCTATAATAACGAACCCAAAACAATATAGAAAATGGGAATAGGAACATACATATCGATAATTACCTTAAATGTAAATGGACTAAATGCTCCCACCAAAAGACACAGATTGGCTGAATGGATACAAAAACAAGACCCTTATATATGCTGTCTACAAGAGACCCACCTCAGACCTAGAGACACATACAGACTGAAAGTAAGGGGATGGAAAAAGATATTCCATGCAAATGGAAACCAAAAGAAAGCTGGAGTAGCAATTCTCATATCAGACAAAATAGACTTTAAAATAAGGACTATTAAAAGGGATAAAGAAGGACACTACATAATGATCAAGGGATCGATCCAAGAAGAAGATATAACAATTGTAAATATTTATGCACCCAACATAGGAGCACCTCAATACGTAAGGCAAATACTAACAGCCATAAAAGGGGAAATAGACAGTAACACATTCATAGTAGGCGACTTTAACACCCCACTTTCACCCATGGACAGATCATCCAAAATGAAAATAAATAAGGAAACACAAGCTTTAAATGATACATTAAACAAGATGGACTTAATTGATATTTATAGGACACTCCATCCAAAAACAACAGAATACACATTTTTCTCAAGTGCTCATGGAACATTCTCCAGGATAGATCATATCTTGGGTCACAAATCAAGCCTTGGTAAATTTAAGAAAATAGAAATTGTATCAAGTATCTTTTCTGACCACAACGCCATGAGACTAGATATCAATTACAGGAAAAGATCTGTAAAATATACAAACACATGGAGGCTAAACAATACACTACTTAATAATGAAGTGATCACTGAAGAAATCAAAGAGGAAATAAAAAAATACCTAGAAACAAATGACAATGGAGACACAACGACCCAAAACCTATGGGATGCAGCAAAAGCAGTTCTAAGGGGGAAGTTTATAGCAATACAAGCCCACCTTAAGAAGCAGGAAACATCTCGAATAAACAACCTAACCTTGCACCTCAAGCAATTAGAGAAAGAAGAACAAAAAAGCCCCAAAGCTAGCAGAAGGAAAGAAATCATAAAAATCAGATCAGAAATAAATGAAAAAGAAATGAAGGAAACGATAGCAAAGATCAATAAAACTAAAAGCTGGTTCTTTGAGAAGATAAACAAAATAGATAAACCACTAGCCAGACTCATCAAGAAAAAAAGGGAGAAGACTCAAATCAATAGAATTAGAAATGAGAAAGGAGAAATAACAACTGACACTGCAGAAATAAAAAAAATCATGAGAGATTACTACAAGCAACTCTATACCAATAAAATGGACAATCTGGAAGAAATGGACAAATTCTTAGAAATGCACAACCTGCCAAGACTGAATCAGGAAGAAATAGAAAATATGAACAGACCAATCACAAGCACTGAAATTGAAACTGTGATTAAAAATCTTCCAACAAACAAAAGCCCAGGACCAGATGGCTTCACAGGTGAATTCTATCAAACGTTTAGAGAAGAGCTAACACCTATCCTTCTCGAACTCTTCCAAAATATAGCAGAGGGAGGAACACTCCCAGATTCCTTCTACGAGGCCACCATCACCTTGATACCAAAACCAGACAAGGATGTCACAAAGAAAGAAAACTACAGGCCAATATCACTGATGAACATAGATGCAAAAATCCTCAACAAAATACTAGCAAACAGAATCCAACAGCACATTAAAAGGATCATACACCATGATCAAGTGGGGTTTATTCCAGGAATGCAAGGATTCTTCAATATACGCAAATCTATCAATGTGATAAACCATATTAACAAATTGAAGGAGAAAAACCATATGATCATCTCAATAGATGCAGAGAAAGCTTTTGACAAAATTCAACACCCATTTATGATAAAAACCCTCCAGAAAGTGGGCATAGAGGGAACTTTCCTCAACATAATAAAGGCCATATATGACAAGCCCACAGCAAACATCATCCTCAATGGTGAAAAACTGAAAGCATTTCCACTAAGATCAGGAACAAGACAAAGTTGCCCACTCTCACCACTCTTATTCAACATAGTTTTGGAAGTTTTAGCCACAGCAATCAGAGAAGAAAAGGAAATAAAAGGAATCCACATCGGAAAAGAAGAAGTAAAGCTGTCACTGTTTGCAGATGACATGATACTATACATAGAGAATCCTAAAGATGCTACCAGAAAACTACTAGAGCTAATCAATGAATTTGGTAAAGTAGCAGGATACAAAATTAATGCACAGAAATCTCTGGCATTCCTATATACTAATGATGAAAAATCTGAAAGTGAAATCAAGAAAACACTCCCATTTACCACTGCAACAAAAAGAATAAAATATCTAGGAATAAACCTACCTAAGGATACGAAAGACCTGTATGCAGAAAATTATAAGACACTGATGAAAGAAATTAAAGATGATACAAATAGATGGAGAGATATACCATGTTCTTGGATGGGAAGAATCAACATTGTGAAAATGACTCTACTACCCAAAGCAATCTACAGATTCAATGCAATCCCTATCAAACTACCACTGGCATTTTTCACAGAACTAGAACAAAAAATTTCGCAATTTGTATGGAAACACAAAAGACCCCGAATAGCCAAAGCAATCTTGAGAACGAAAAAAGGAGCTGGAGGAATCAGGCTCCCTGACTTCAGACTATACTACAAAGCTACAGTAATCAAGACAGTATGGTACTGGCACAAAAACAGAAAGATAGATCAGTGGAACAGGATAGAAAGCCCAGAGATAAACCCACGCACATATGGACACCTTATCTTTGATAAAGGAGGCAGGAATGTACAGTGGAGAAAGGACAGCCTCTTCAATAAATGGTGCTGGGAAAACTGGACAGGTACATGTAAAAGTATGAGATTAGATCACTCCCTAACACCATACACAAAAATAAGCTCAAAATGGATTAAAGACCTAAATGTAAGGCCAGAAACTATCAAACTCTTAGAGGAAAACATAGGAAGAACACTCTATGACATAATCACAGCAAGATCCTTTCTGACCCACCTCCTAGAGTAATGGAAATAAAAACAAAAATAAACAAATGGGACCTAATGAAACTTCAAAGCTTTTGCACAGCAAAGGAAACCATAATCAAGACCAAAAGACAACCCTCAGAATGGGAGAAAACATTTGCAAATGAAGCAACTGACAAAGGATTAATCTCCAAAATTTACAAGCAGCTCATGCAGCTCAATAACAAAAAAACAAACAACCCCATCCAAAAATGGGCAGAAGACCTAAACAGACATTTCTCCAAAGAAGATATACAGAATGCCAACAAACACATGAAAGAATGCTCAACATCATTAATCATTAGAGAAATGCAAATCAAAACTACAATGAGATATCATCTCACACCAGTCAGAATGGCCATCATCAAAAAATCTAGAAACAATAAATGCTGGAGAGGGTGTGGAGAAAAGGGGACACTCTTGCACTGCTGGTGGGAATGTGAATTGGTTCAGCCACTATGGAGAACAGTATGGAGGTTCCTTAAAAAACTACAAATAGAATTACCATATGACCCAGCAATCCCACTACTGGGCATATACCCTGAGAAAACCAAAATTCAAAAAGAGTCATGTACCAAAATGTTCATTGCAGCTCTATTTACAATAGCCCGGAGATGGAAAGAACCTAAACGCCCATCATCGGACGAATGGATAAAGAAGATGTGGCACATATACACAATGGAATATTACTCAGCCTTAAAAAGAAATGAAATTGAGATATTTGTAATGAGATGGATAGACCTAGAGTCTGTCATACAGAGTGAAGTAAGTCAGAAAGACAAAGACAAATACCGTATGCTAACACATATATATGGAATTTAAGGGGAAAAAATGTCATGAAGAACCTAGGGATAAGACAGGAATAGAGGCGCAGACCTACTGGAGAACGGACTTAAGGATATGGGGAGGGGGAAGGGTGAGTTTTGACAGGGCGAGAGAGAGTCATGGACATATACACACTAACAAACGTAGTAAGGTAGATAGCTAGGGGGAAGCAGCCGCAAGGCACAGGGATATTAGCTCGGGGCTTTGGGACAGCCTGGAGGGGTGGGAGGGGGAGAGTGGGAGGGAGGGAGACGCAAGAGGGAAGACACATGGGAGCACATGTATATGTATAGCTGATTCACTTTGTTATAAATCAGAAACTAACACACCATTGTAAAGCAATTATACCCCAATAAAGATGTTAAAAAAAAAAAAATATCGTATATAAATGCATATATGTGGAATCTAGAAAAATGGTACAGATGAACCCATTTGCAAGGCAGAAATAGAGACACAGATGTGGAGAATAAATGTATGGACACCAAGGGGGGAAAATGGTGGGGGGTGTGGTGGTGGGACGAATTGGGAGATTGGGATTGACATGTATACACTAATATGTATAAAATAGACGACTAATAAGAACCTGCTGTATAAAAAATAAAATATAATTTTAAAAAAAGAGTATCTATTAAAAAACAAAAAAAACTACAATGTGCCATCACCTCACACAGGTCAGAATGGCCATCACCAAAAAATCTACAAACAGGGGCTTCCCTGGTGGCGCAGTGGTTGAGAGTCCGCCTGCCGATGCAGGGGACACAGGGTCGTGTCCCGGTCCGGGAAGATCCCACGTGCTGCAGAGCAGCTGGGCCCGTGAGCCATGGCCGCTGAGCTGAGCCTGCGCGTCCAGAGCCTGTGCTCCGAAACGGCAGAGGCCACAACAGTGAGAGGCCCACGTACCGAAAAAAAAAAAAATCTACAAACAGTAAATGCTGGAGAGGGTGCAGAGAAGAGGGAACACTCTAGCACTGTTGGTGGGAGTGTAAATTGATACAGCTACTATGGAAGTTTCTTAAAAAACTAAAAATAGAACTACCATATGACCAGTAATCCCACTACGGGGCATATACCCAGAGAAAACCATAATTTAAAAAGTTACATGCACCCCAATGTTCACTGCAGCAGTATTTACAATAGCCAGGTCGTGAAAGCAACCTAAATGTCCATCAACAGAAGAATGGATAAAGAAGACCTGGCACATATATACAATGGAATATTACTCAACCATAAAAAGGAATGAAAGTGTGCCATTTGCAGAGGCATGGATGGGCCTAGAGATTGTCATACAGAGTGAAGTAAGTCAGAAAGAGAAAATCAAATATTCTATATTGCTTATATGCAGAATCCTGAAAAATGATACAGATGAACTTATTTGCAAAGCAGAAATAGAGACAAAGATGTGAAGAACAGACATATAGATACTGGGGGGTAAGCAGGGTGGTATGAATTTGGAGAATGGGATTGACATATATACAGTACTTTGTATAAAATAGATAACTAATGGGAACGTGCTGTATAGCACAGGGAACTCTACTCAGTTCTCTCTGGTGACCTAAGCAAGAAGGAAATCTAAAAAAGAGGGGATATATGTATACGTATAGCTGATTCACTTTGCTGTACAGCAGAAACTAACACAACATTGTAAAGCAACTATACTCCAATAAAAATAAATAAATAAATAAAAATTAAAAAAAAAAAACTCCAAAGAAATATACATGTTAGTCTGTTCATAGGTGAAATAAATGGACTGGGCACTCTCTTAGGTAGTTCTTTAGCTCTAGCTCTAAAAACTTGTTATTGAAGTAATCACTTTTTGCTCCATAGAAACAACTCTGGTTTATGATTGAATAATATCTGTCCAATCCAGGAGATATATATATATATATATATATATATATATATATATATATATATATATGGGGTTTTTTGGGGTTTTTTTTTTTGCGGTACGCGGGCCTCTCACTGCTGTGGCCTCTCCCATCGCGGAGCACAGGCTCCGGACACACAGGCCCAGCGGCCATGGCCCACGTGCCTCTCCACGGCACGTGGGATCCCCCCGGACAGGGGCACGAACCCATGTCCCCCGCATCGGCAGGCGGACTCTCAACCACTGCGCCACCAGGGAAGCCCCAGTATATTTTATGTAATAATCACATTAGGTTGTTATAACCATTGTCTCTTTTCAATCATAATACCTCTAACCAAGAAATAATGGTGGTGCATTGACCAGCAGATAACACTTCTTCATTATGAGTAACATCAGAGAGTATATCTTTCTCACATTTTTGCTTCATTCAACAATTTTGGTGAGTGACCTTATTCTTTTAATGTTAGGCAGAATTAATTAAAGATACCATTTTTTAATGCTGTAACACGTTTTGCTTTAAAAAATAATGTATCACTTACCAGTTCATTTTTCATGAATATAATTATTCCTTTTTTTTTTGCAGTTGTCATTCTTCCATATTCTTTCTTTATGAGCCACTATTTTTTTTAATATAAATTTTCACCTACTGTGTAAAATGTGAACAGCTGTTGAGCTTGCAGTCCAGGGAGGGCTGTTCACATTCTCTAGCCAAATTCCAAGTGTCACTTTTGAGCTCACCATAGTGAAAAGGCACACTAAGCCAAGAAAGAAGTTTTTACATCTTGCAGATGTAATATTTCTAGGTAAGCCAGGGTCTCATGGATGGTTGAAATTGTGTAACAGCAAACAGTTTCAGTTCCATGGCCCTTAAAATAGCCTGTCAACACATGCTTCTGTGTGCTTTGCTATTTCCTTCTAGAGGTTTTTCAGCAGAAGGGTTAAGGTTATGGACATTGAAGTCAACCAGAAGTGAATTCAAATCCTGCCTCCACCTATTCACTTGCTGTGTGATTTTGAACATGTTAATTAAACTATTTAGTCTTCAGTTTTCCCAACTATAAAATTAGCCCATAGAAGCCATTTGTACCAAAAGCATACCATGAGGCCTGGCACATAGTAAGTGATCAATAAATGTCAGCTGGTAGTGTTGTTATTTTTAGCTCGATATATACCTTCCCTGATGTCCAGTTTTCTTTCTACGAATGTCATGTTTCCACAGGGCTCGATATGGACCATGTTGCTTAAAAGCCTGTGACAAACGTTTCCACTGGCACACATGTTCCAATTTATCTCTGAGCATTTCTTCTGGAAATCTAGTGCTGGGCCTTAATTATCTGGAGCATAGGTCATGGTATTTGGGAGGTTTAAAAAAAGAACAACACTCAAAAGAAACTGGGGGAAATTCTACTGGACCTTTAGCCTAAGCACAGAGGTCAACAGAAGTCAGATTCTTTAATCCCACCTAGACCTTATTTTTCTCCTTGTCTCTCAGGAGTGTGATTTTACATCTCTTAACAGCCTTCATCTCTTTGTCCATATTGCAAAATGTGCTTGGATCTATCTGGATATTCTTCCAGAATTTTGGAAACAAACTAGGAGATGTTATGAACACCAGAGCCAACCTAAAATCACTCTCCAAAATGGAAGCTATGGTTGAATCTGCAGGCTTCCTTTACTTGTTTTTCCTAATAATACTGTTGATTATGGGGTGTGGGTTGTTATGGCAATGGAGAGAGAGGTTGAAAGGGTGCATTGTGGAGAAAGCATGCTCTATGTAAACCTAATCAAAATTTCCTCTTTAGAGCTGAATTTGAGAAGTGGATTGCCTGCTTCCATGGTGCCAGTGATCTTAAGAGGTCAGTAGAGAATCCTCATATCATATCAGCCAGTCTTGTCTTGGTCTTCTCTAGATTACCTTCTTACCCTAAGGAGGCCATGGGAAAGGAGGGAGAGAGGAAGGGAGGGTCAATGGCCAATTTTTAGGAGAAGGGTAGAAGCTGAGGCAGTAAGCATGTGAAGATTAGGTATGTCTTAGTGTAAGAATATAACTAGGGTTCAAAGACGAGGGATCAACATGTGGCATTAGGCTCCTTCATTTTAGCCCCCATTTGGTACCTAACAAGTCCATAAGTGTGTCATTTATTATTAAAGTTTTTATATTTTTTAAGTCACTGATTTATTAAGAGAGAGAAAGTGCTTATTTCACAATAATGTATGAATTGCCTTACTTCACAAAGGGATATTTAAATGTTTATTGAAAATCCTACTGATTTATCTTAGAGTTTTAGTATGATAATTTTACATTTAACTTAAAAGTAGTTGTAATATTTTTTAACTGTCACACAGCAAAGTGTCCATTGAACTAAATTACAGGCAAAGAGCAGTGAAGGTACTCCCTTCTGAGTGTTTTTCATATAATATCACAAACAAATGGCCACAGCAATCCTACAAGACAGGTACTCTTGGGCCCATTTTACACATGTCATCGAGGCTTAAAGACATCTAGTCATTTGTCCTAGATAGTATAACTAATTAGGTGGGAAAGTCAGCATTTAAAGCGATGTGAACCCTGGAACTCCTGCACTGGAATCAGTTGGGGGACTTGTTAAAATGCAGATTACTGAACTCCACTCTGGACTCACAGAAGAAGAATCTCTGAAGATGAAGCCTAGGAGTCTGTATTTCTTACAAGCACCCCAGGTTATCTGGATATACTTTAAAGTTTGAGAACCCCTAGATTGGCTGAAGAGCTATAAAATATTGCCATGTTTGGAGGATGATGGAAATGGATACAACCATTCCTGGACTTGAGGAAGTCAAGGGATGTGGAGGCAGAATGTTCATTTGTCTTCAGCACAGAAGCTGAATGGTAAAGGATTTGGAGTCATTTGAGTTTTATGATTAGAGACCATATACAACCAACCAAGTCCAGCAGAATGTTGCTGTTTCCTCACCTGTAAAATGAAAGAATTGCTTTAGATGATCTCTAAGTTTCTTCCCACTAACAATCCATGATTTCATGGTTCTTGGCTTCTCATCATGATTTCCAACTCCAAGTTTTCTAACTACCCAGGAGAAAGGTGAACTCCACATCAATGATCTTTATATATTATAGTCAATCTTCTCAACAGACTCCCCTAAATGGTTCCCTTAGGAACAGAAGGCCCCCCTCTTGCCTCCATATTTACCAAATAGAGAAAGAAAAGTAAAATGAGAGAACAAAGATTAAAGAGGAAAAAACTCTCTAACAAACAGAGATTTTACCATCTGCTATAGTTCACTTTTGTGCATTTATATTTCTGCCTCGGGGCTCAGAAGTCTTTGGGGAATGTGTATATTTTGGACAAATTTTATAATAAAAACGGTAAATAAATCCTAAATGCTGCTAGACCTGGAAGTAGATCATTAAACTTTTATGGAATTGACATAAGCTTGGGATCTGACAAATCTCTTTTTAAATTCTAAATATAGCAGCTTCCAAGCAAAGCACAAAGCTGATAGTATGCATTTAATCTCTATTAAGGCCTCACAAACAATATATGTTTTAATAATATTTAAATTCATTGTCACTTTTTTTTTGCAAACAACTTAGAATCTGGGCCATAAGATTTCAAATTTTGGTATAATGTATAAATACAAGGAATATACAAATCAACTAGGAGGACTCTCTGAATAAGGCCAATGTAATAACTAAACTGAATTCCCAAGAGACATCTAGTGTTTTATCCACGCAAACAGCAACTTAACTCCATGGCCAGACTGACACCCATCACAGCCCTACTTTCTCTCCCCTGGGCAAATGTTCATTCTCTTCCTGAGAGATCATCTCTTCCAATAAGTGTGCTATCCTTCTTTTGTGTCCAGCCCTCAGTGACATCTCATCTTGTGAAAAATGACTTACAGGTTTTTCATCTTTTGAAACCATTATCACTGACCAGCATCTCCTGTAGTGAGAAGATGGATTGGATTATGAATCCCAGACCCTCTGCAAAACCTGTTACAAAGGGAGCACACCTCACACTCCTCTTCCTTCTCCCCGCCGACTGCTAGTCCTCTGGGTGGTAAGACAAAAGCTTTGTAACGTGGGTAGCAGATCACAATCAACCTTGGTGCAAGACCAAGCCACACTTCCAAGTTCTGTCCCAAGCCACTCTCCTTGGGAACGTTCCAGAGATGCTTCTTGCTCTACCACACCTCTTTACTTTGGGGCTGTGTCTACCGAGATCAAGATCTGTTGGGTTGATTTGGGTGGTCTTGTCCATGAGCACAAAGGTCCAGAGTCAGAAGTGAAGCAGGTAAAGCAGCCCAGGCATGTTTACTAAGCCATCTGAAGTTGATAGCCCGCACGGCCTGGCTTTTTTCTCTATCTTCGTAAACCGCAGTGAATTGATGGAATGACCCGGACTTGATCTTCAGGGCAATACATCTGATGGCACCACTGGATTGATAAATTGATTCAAAACTATTACCATGGTGAAAAAGCAATAAGGTCATAAAAATTGCATCAGCTGGCTAAGTAAATCCTGGCATTTCATGACAAGCAATGCAGAAGAATCGCAAGAGGATCTGGGCATGAGGCTGAATGAGTGAGGGAGAAATGACTTTGAAGAGCTCATCAACTCCGATCTATTCTTCCTGCCAGCGATTCATGCCTTCGCATAGTGCCACTTCATTATGGGGAAATAACTGTACACCTCTAGCATATTCCTGGCCTCCCTGGCGGCCCCTGGAGGACCCTTAGCTGGTTAATACCTCATCACAGGCTTCATTGAACACTTTAATCTGCACTTGTGTGATCAATAGAATCCTGGTGTAAATTAAAAGGACAATTTCATGTAATCAAGCCTGTTAATGCTCATTTTGAAAACCATTATTTGTGGAAGGCATTTAGAAGAAAATTACAAAGTGACAGGCTGATACAGTCTGAGATGATTTGAAAGCAGGTCTTTTTTGTGTGACTGTATACCTGCTTTGGGAGCAGGATGGGAGTGAACATTAGTGAATGCATGGGGGGAAGGGAGGGGAACCTGAGCTGGTGAACAAGCAGCGAGGAGCGGCCCAGCAGGAATATATGTGTATGCCCTGCCTGCTTGCTTGCCTTCATGCAGGGAAGAAGAAAATGAAATTTTCCAGTGTTCTATTTCTGTGGCAAATTCAATTACTGTGGGGACTTGTTCAAAGCGGTATAACTTCCAAGAGGCAGAAATTGAAAACCTGGCAGCTAATGAAATGGCAAATGACTAGGAAGTTCAGACAGGGGCCGTCAGTTAGATCAAACACCTGGAGAAAAACAGCAGTTACCCCCAGTGTTCCCTGAAACCACTCTCTCAACTGTCCCCTGCTTCGGAGAGAAGAGACCTCCTTCCCTCAACATTTTACTCAAGCTGGGATGATATGTTAACAGCTGCAAGTTTCCATGGGCCTCTCTGCCAGCAACAGAGTGGTGGTGCATGAAGTGTGGAATGCAAAATATAATCTACGTTATTTTTTTCAGATTCTGGGATGTGTGTTGCATGTGACTATGCACTATTTAGACAATTTGCCCACAAAACATGTCTTAA
Source organism: Phocoena sinus (assembly GCF_008692025.1). Taxonomy (NCBI): domain Eukaryota; kingdom Metazoa; phylum Chordata; class Mammalia; order Artiodactyla; family Phocoenidae; genus Phocoena; species Phocoena sinus. The sequence continues at coordinate 99,881,387 of NC_045767.1, read as the reverse complement.
AAATCTTTGGTAGCTGAGATATATGCATGCATAGGTGTAGTATACAGCAGAATATGGTTTTAAAAGATTTTTGCGAATGCTGAGACGAAGCCCCCATTCCCAGAGATTCTGTCTAACTGGTCTAAACTGGAACTCAGATTTTATATTTTTTAAATCTCCCCTGGTGATTCTAATGCTCAAAGTTGATGAGAAGTACTGGTATATATGACATCTTGCTGGCATGAATGTACTAAGTTTTGCTATGGTTACCAGTAATCATGCATTTAACGGCTTCTTAACATGATGGAATCCTGTATGCCAGTAATGTGACCCAGATAGCATTACATCCCAGCAATACCAGGGATATGAAATTATGAGACCCAAGAAAAAGTGGCTTGTAGGCATGACAAACTGAAATCTAATTGAAAGCACTTACCCAGAGCTGGCCATTGCTGTGGCATCACTCACCCAGGCTCAAGAGTATGAAAATTCAACATTCTGTTCTATTTCTTTCTTGATGCTCATCACAACACTCCAAAAAGGAAAATCATTTCTATTTGTCATATGACAAACATTTCCAGTCAACTCTTATTAAGCTGATATTGGTATATTCAAAATAAGATGCACTTTGGATGGCCATTCTCCAAGCAACTGAATTTCCTATAGCTCTTTCATAACATTGTCAGATAATCTGAGCATAGTTTATTCAAAATATGATTGCCTTTATTTGATTTTATCAGTTCTTGCATGGCAAATAAGCATTTTAATGTATTTAGCCACAAATAATGTTTTTCTCTTCTCTCTCCTAAAATGACAAAATGCCACTTTCTCCTCTCCTTCTTGTTGGGGCACAATGGGGCTGACTTGCTTTTTTAATTCCTTTGTAGAATCCTGCCCCTCCCTCATACTCCATCCAGCACATTTACATAATGCTTGATTCCATCTCTTAGTCTTGGTCATATTTAATATTTTCTTGCAAGAGCTAATCACATCCATGTGAATTTGGTTACTCTATGACTTTTGTTCAACCATTATTTGGAGTCTTTATATTATTTCCAAAAGCACCCAATATTTTTAATGACTTCTAAGAACATGAATCATTGAGTGTGAGATGTTTTCCTTTTGACTTTTTAGAAGTTATATTCTGAAACTCTGATTTTATAAAATGCTCAATAAGATTCCACTATTTAAGGAGAGTATCTTCAAATGCTTTGTTCATCCTAGAAACATCAATAGACCATTTATTATGGCAGAGTTACTAGTCTATTCCTGTCTTGTATTCCTTTTACTTCTAATGCTTTGAGTTGATAAAACTGCTAAAGTAACAAATCAGGATATTTGTAATTATGTCCTGAGATCTACCTCACTTTCAAAATATCAAAATTTGCAAAAGGTTTCAAACTGGATAATAAAGAGAAAAGGTTAAATTCCATCAATGATATAGATAAGTCATCTGTTACACATGTATGTTTTTAAGGTGTTCTTGTTTTGTTCGGTTGATGTGTAAGATGTTTGGACTTCAGGGAAAAAGAAAGTTTGGTCCTTTAGAAATTACTAGTTATGAATAAAGATTTTTTAAAAACTCATAGAACATGACACACTAGCTAACTAACTAATACCTCCTTTAAAAATTAAATTAAATAAGCATTGATTGGGAGAGAGAAATTGAGATGACTAAGGATCCAGAACCATAGTTTCTCCAAGGGGGTTTAACAGAACTGGAATGACTAGCCCTGAGCACCCAGGCACATGCATATCTCATGAGCTTTCTTTTTTTAAAACTAGCCATAAGGAAAAGAATGTGCTGGGAATTTTGTGTGGTGAAAACAATTGAAAGGATCTTAAGTAGTGTGAAACAAAAAGAAATCATAGGAGTCTAGAACTCTTCCAGATGTAAAGTGGGTGAAGAAATGTCAATAATGTCATTTCAAAGAAAATTAATTGTGCCAGGAAGAAATAAGAAATGTTTCATTCCAAAAACCTACACTAGAAAGTGATAACGTTAACACTATTCTAAGCTCCAAGGTCCTACTGTCACCAGACCTTCCCATGTGCTGTTTCCTCTTCCTAGAACAACTTTTGGCCACCAATTCTACCCCCTGCCATGTCTAGCATTTACCAGAAGATCACCCCTCCTTCTTCAGGATTGTTCTTGTACAAAAATTCCTCCAGGAAACTGTCTTTAACAACACCCCTCGAGCCTCCTATGAGCTCACATGGCACCCTATGCTCCTAGCCCAACACTTATTCCACTGACTCTCGATCCTGGTATATTTGTCTCCCTGTAGATTATAAACATAGGTGAGAGCATGAACTGGGTCTGATTTATACCCCATGTAGCCCAGCACAGTACCCAACACAAAGCAGAGGATCAACAAATTTTCATTGAATGAATGAAGTCTTCCAGAAGCCAGAATATGTACACAGGCCCAAGGTCTGTGACCCAACTTCCTAAGAGTACTATGAGGAAACAGTACAGATTTAATGGCCCAAGACATTACTAAGATTCCTATATTCAATTTAATTTTGCTCCACTTAGAAAATTATCACACGTGTGTGTGTGTGTGTGTATATATATATATACATATATATATTTCTTGTACATAATAGGTTAAAAAAGGTGATTACTTAATCAAAGCTTCTATTTTTAGTTTTTAAAAAACATCTGTGAGAATTGGGATATATGCTAATAAATGTTCATTCAGTTTTCACACTGGAAAGCCTAAAACCTGAACCTCTTCTCTCAAGCCCAAGGTATCACTACTCATGGTAAGTTACCCAAATTACCCAGGAGGAAATATTATCTTTCAAAGAATAGGTCTAGATTTGTAAACCCAAAGCCATCAAGTGATGTAAGCCATGGTTTTTCCTCCATCTTCTTATAAAAGTCCTATTTAGGCACCAGGTACTTCAGCGTAAAAGAATCAAGGTCCCATTTGGGCTTTTTAAAATTTCTCTATAATGCGACTAAATAAGATTTTTCATATACCATTATTCCATATACTCCTATTCATTCAGAAAATTCATCAATACACACATTTTAAATATCTTGACAAAATAAAACTTTAATGAACATTTTAAAAAGGCCTTAGGGAAGGATTTTTTTTTCCTTTTTTTTTTTAACATCTTTATTGGAGTATAATTGCTTTACAATGGTGTGTTAGTTTCTGCTTTATAACAAAGTGAATCAGTTATACATACACATATGTTCCCATATCTCTTCCCTCTTGCGTCTCCCTCCCTCCCACCCTCCCTATCCCACCCCTCTAGGTGGTCACAAACCACCTAGCTGATCTCCCTGTGCTATGCGGCTACTTCCCACTAGCTATCTATTTTATGTTTGGTAGTGTATATATGTCCATGCCACTCTCTCACTTTGTCACAGCTTACCCTTCCCCCTCCCCATATCCTCAAGTCCATGCTCTAGTAGGTCTGTGTCTTTATTCCCGTCTTACCCCTAGGTTCTTCATGACCTTTTTTTTGTTTTTCTTAGATTCCATATATACGTGTGGATAAAGAAGATGTGGCACATATATACAATGGAATATTACTCAGCCATAAAAAGAAACGAAATTGAGTTATTTGTAGTGAGGTGGATGGACCTAGAGTCTGTCATACAGAGTGAAGTAAGTCAGAAAGAGAAAAACAAATACCATATGCTAACACATATATATGGATTTTTTTAAGTCTTTAAATAAAAATTATTACACTACAGATAGTCCCCAACTTACAAGCAAATTATTTTCCAACAGTACATTTTTGTGTCAACAGTGTGAAATTTAGAGTGTATTTATCGTAGGACATAGGAGTTGGGTTAAATGTATTAACTCATTTTATTTCCTATAATACTATAAAAAATCTCCCACCATGCAAAGCAATGTTTCTATTAGAAAATGCGTTCAGAACTTTATGACAGACACTCATGGTTGGTTGACTAAACAGTTATTCACAAGTCCTTTCTCTCTTTCCTCTCTCTATAATATAGGGTGAAAAAACTAAAAACTTTCTCAGTCTTTCTTCCAGCTAAAGGTCACCATGTGACATGGTTCCAGACAGCTGTGAGTAAGCACACATCTATTGGGTCTTCCAAGAACTTTTCTTCCTCCTAACCAAGAAAGAGATGAGAGGAAAGCTTCTTAACTGTCACTTCCCCCTTCTTGTTCTGATTTCAGACATGATGCTTAGAGCTATGGTAACCTTCTTGTGGCCAGGAGACAAAAAGCACAAGGCTGAAAATAACTACCAAGAATGGCGGAGCAGAAGAATGAAAAGATCAAGGGCCTGTGATAACACTGGAAAGCAGCCAAACCCACACCAGCAACCAAATACCTCCAGTCTTCTTTTTATGCATGAATGAATGACTATATCAACATAGTCAGTGCTATTCTGTTTTCCTGTTACATGCAGCCAAAAGCATTTCTACGTGAGACAACTGCCAACTGGGAAATCTCCGTGGCCCTTACCATAGTTGAGCTGTGGATTCCTTATTTCCTCCTGTCTGTTGGGCAATGGAGGTCAAGATTCCTATTTTCACAGCCTCTCTCCCCATGGGCAGCTTCAAATTTGCAATGGTCTTCATGTCAATACAGTGGCGTGATAGAGGTAAAGAGAGGAAAAAAGGAAGAGATTTTCACATGGGTTCCAAAGGAAATTGAGTAAAAAAATTAAAGGACTGAAGACTTATGCCAGTAAAAACTACCTGGGGACTCACATCCACCCCATATGATACCTAGAGTAAACGTTAAGACTACCTCATTTTTTTCCTTCACTTCGAAAGAGGTGACCCTCCCAATTCTCTACCCTCAGTGCTTTTCTCACCTTCCTTAACCTACTCAGTCAACAAGGAATCCAATCTGTTTTCTTTCTCTGGCTCCTGGTCCTGAAGCAAGTACACGGCTCTTGAAGTTTACTGAGGCTATATACTGCTGATACTGCAAAGAAACAAATGTGGGGAAATGCAAAACAAATGAGTGTAAAATGATATGAACTTTCTGGAAAACAATTAACCCATATGAATCAAAGTCCTTAAAGATATTAATATGTTGTTAGAAATCTACTTGGGTTGTGGTCTAACGCTGCTCTCACCTCAGCCGACTGATTGGTATGATATATCCCCTGATTTTAAAAAGTCCCCAGCTGGGAAAGACAACAGCACCACTCCAAAACAGAATGCCACCTGACGTCGTGTTTTAGCATCGGGCTTTTCTTCCCTCTCACTAAAAATCCTAATATATGTTGAGACATATACTCCTTTTGTTCCTTTCACTATTTTCCTTTAGTTTGTTTGGCTGTTTCCCTTTACAGTATTTTAACCTTGACTAGAGAGCTGCTAAGGGGCTGCCTGGAGTGACACCCAGTGGTGATAATGAGACTTGACACAGTGGCTCCTTGTTTCCCAAGGGCAACTAACTCAAAGAGCCTTTCCCATCAATGTATCCCTCAAAGTTCCCTTCCAGAAGTTTTTTCACCCTTCCTATAAGCAAAGCTTTTATCCCCAAAGGGTATCAATTTGTTATCATCTAAATCATTTTTTTGGTTGTTCAAGGATCTTTAGTAACCTTTGACCAAGCATCTACTGTATAGAAGCTCCTAGAGAAAACCTATCATTAGCAAAGGGCCAAGTTTTTTTTTTATATAAAATAACAAGGTGGCAGAGATCTTCTTCGTGAAATAGCAGTATCCAACGTCTTCTGCACTGATATCTCTCAACTCAAACTTGTCGCTGCAGAAGCTCCTTCACTTATGAACTTTTGTAAATAGGAATAAAACTACATGTCAGGGAGGAACAAAGAGTAAGCAATATCCACCACCAAGAGATGGCAGTGACAGTCACTCTAAACTTCTGAACATCCTTTGGGAACCTAACCTGTTAATAAGCAAAGGAATTAACAGGACCCCAGAGAAACAGCGAAAGCAAATTGTAACATAAAACCAAGCAGCCAAAGTTTATATTCCAAGGTCCCGGCACTATTTTGCAAAGTCTTTCACAATTCTCTCATTTTCAAATATCCTTCCAGTGACCTTCACTGGGCTCTGTTAGATCCACATTCAGTTTTCCAAATACCATCTCCATAGTGCCTCACCACATGCTGTGAAAGCTAACAGCTATTTCTGGCCAGTGAGAGAAACAAGTAGGCCAAATCAACCAAAAGAAGTAAAATCATTAAGTACCGTCAGAAATGAGGAATAGCATAGTTGTAAATGAGAAATGCCATGATCCTCGGCCCTTGAGGGGTAAATATCTGTACCTTTCTGAAAGGCAGAGGTATTTTAAAATCAGAAATGAGAGTTACTACTCAAAACCCCTGTATTAGGAATATTGCAAAGTGGAGTTGTGAGATCAAGTTTTGCCAGATCTCTTGGTTGTTGCAGCACTGAGACATTTTGGGGTTGGCACAAGCTTGGAATAAGGCTTAATGCTATCCTTTCTGGTTAGAGTTCTTGACATTAATGGAGTAGCCCCCTGAGGAGAATCAGTCAAGAAATTATTATTCACAGAATACAGTGTTAATAGGGATTAAAACAGCGGCCTGAGACAGTACAGCCCTAAAAATCAGCCCACTCAGAAAGGGTGACAGCTCAAGTATTACAGTCAGAGTTGGATCTGAATCCTCATCCAACACTTAGTAGGCAGATGACCTTGACCCAAATATTTTATCTCCCTGAGGCTCAGTCCACATCTGTAAAATGTGGATGTTGTTAGTTCCCACTGCTCCCATCTGGCTGTTGGGAAGACTAAGGTAATGTATGTACATTGCCTAGTAACGCACTTCACACACAGTAACTGCTTGCCAGTGTTAGCTGTTATTATTAAAAGAAAATCTAGGCTGCTTAAGTCTTTAAAGAAATGGATCTGGAGCAGATGTCAACATTTTCCACTTAAGAACACAAACCTTCTCTTGGTTTGGGGAATCCCCTCTAATTTTGTAGCAGAATGAGAAGAAGAAAAAACTGCATGTGATCACCAAACAAAATAAGTTGTTTTCTCTCCAACATCAGGGGAAGAATCACAGCCAGAAATTGTAGTAGTTTTGAGCCTCTCCTGAAAATATGTTCCATGGAGCGAGCTGTAAGGACAAGGGTATGCAAACAGAGAATGCCCCACTCATCAGTGTCTGCATCAGGGTCTCTTATCAATGAGAACCGAAAGTCACAAGATTCCATTAGCCCAGAGCTATCAAGGTATTGATGAGGCTGTGAGAAGACTTGTCCTTTATTGTAAGCTGCCTCGACACGCTTTCCTGATGGGGAAAGGAGCCTGTGGTGTCCTCTGCATGCTTAAGTATCATTAGAAATACAGGGAGGGGGGAAGGATACCGTTAAACCAATTTTATCTTAGCCAAGGACTGCATCACATGTCTGAGATCAATATGACTCACAAGACATATAGGTGGTTGATAGAGAGTAAGTTATCTTTAGTAGATTAAGGTAGGAGGTGATGTGATTGGGGTATGGACGAGGCACACTCTCTTTTGAAAGATTAAGCTAGAAACTTCCCCATATAATTTGACATATCTCCAAAAAAAAATGTTTTTCCTGCGACTGAATCTAAAACAGGTTCCATTCCCTAAGGTTCCATTTGTTGTGTAGCCCAGCTAAACAAATGAGAGCTGCCACTTCTAAGTCTAATTTTCAATATTTTTTTTCAAACAGAACCATTTCCTAATAAATACTTATAAGCTGTACATGACTGGTTTCAAAGGTCAGTATGTTGGCTATTGCTCTGGCATTGTTTTCCAAAGTATGTAAAATGGGTACTTCATTTTTCAACAGACCTGATCATAAATAGTTAGGAAAATCATATTATATATTAATAGAGCATTGTATATTAGTATATATTTATATTATATAAAGATAGAATTATATATCATTACATTTTATATAACATTTTTAAAGTACAAATTAAAATTACATTTAATTTTAAAGGAACTCTGATTTGAATCTTTTAGCAAGCAAAATGTTTTTGTAATTCAGTCATCCTTGCAATTATCCTATCTTGTGAATTTGCATTTGTGTTTTCTTAAAGCAGAATGCTTTTATATTAATAGATACAAATGCACATGAATGCAGATATGCATACAGATACACAAAATAATTACATTCCTTATGTTTTCCTCAAGGTCCAGTATTTTGAAATATGAGTAACTAGAAGAAAACTTGGAATTCTTAGCAAGTATGGGACAGAAAGCTCTGTTGAGCGATTCACGAAGTGGAGGATGTTTCTGAAAGATGTAAGAATGCAAGGGAGTGTAGGGCATGCATGAATAAACACACCTGTATAGAATGAGACTGAGATCTGCACACGTTAGCCATTATGAATGGGATACTGAAATACAAAGAGATCAGAACTCCCATAGATCTCTCCTTTCCTGAGTATTTTTTTTTAAATCTTGGGGATCTGAGGCAAAAGCCTCATTCTCATGATGTCTCATATCCTAGATTTTCTAAGATGGAGTTACACATTGAAAGGGAATGTTATATGTGCCTATATAACACCCACAACGTTTGTACTCATCATAATTGAGGATAATGTGGAAAGCATCCTTTCTCAGCCTGTGCCTGATGACACAGTTCCAGGTATGCCCAAGACATCCCGCCCTTCCAGAATGACCTTGGACTTCTCCTTTGGCATTCCACATGAACTACCCAGGGACTC